>NC_091064.1:29689012-30000113 GCF_000393655.2 Nicotiana sylvestris
AACATTTGTTTAAGAGGGGGAGGATGTAACGACCCAGCCTGTCGTTGTGAGTGTTATAGCCTCGTACCCCATCTACTGCTCATTTTATGCTTAATTGTGGTCATATGACTTGTCGGGGTAGTTGATTCAGTTCTGGGGATTTTTTGGAATGTGATGAGACACTTATTCTCAAGGTAAGAAACTTAAGTTGAAAAGGTTGGACGGATGTTGACTTATGTATAAATAACACCAGAATGGAGTATTGATGGTTCCGATCGCTCCGTTGGATGATTTCGGACTTAGGAGTGTGTCAGGATAGTGATTTAGAGGTCCGTAGTTGAATAAAGCTTGAAATGGTGAAAGTATGAAAATTTAGAAGTTTGACCGAGAGTTGGCTTTGCAGTTGTGGGGATCAGATTTTGGTTCTAGGAGCTGGAGCAGGTCCGTTGTGACATTTATGACTTGTGTGCAAAATTGAAGGTCAATAGTACTTGATTTGATAGGTTTCAGCTTCAAATGTAGAAGTTGGAAGTTCATAAATTCACTAGGCTTGAATCGATGCATGATTCGTGGGTTTAGCATTGTTTGATGTGATTTGATGCTTCATGCGAGTTTGTATGATGTTTTAGGACTTGTTGGCATGTTTGGTTGAGGTCCCGTGTAACGACCCAACCGGTCGTTTCATGAGTTATCACTCCGTTTCCCCTATTTCTGCTTCTTATTGCCTTGTTCAACTGTATTTTGTGTTATTGGGTTAGTTGGCTCTGGTTCATAGAGGTTTTGGTAAGGTTTAAGACACTTAGTCTCTTTTGAGTAAGCTTAAGTTGGAAAAGCCAACCGAATGTTGACTTGTGTGTTAAAGGGCTCGGATGTGAGTTCGATTGTTCGGATAGCTCCGGGAGGTGATTTGGGACGTAGGAGCGTGATCAAAATGTGTTTTGGAGGTAGGGAGTAGATTTAGGCTTGAATTGGCGAAATTGGAATTTTGGCGTTTTCTAGTTGGTAGGTGAGATTTTGAAATCGGGGTCGGAATGGAATTCTGGGAGTTGCAGTACGTCCATTGTGTCATTTGGGATGTGTGCGCAAAATGTTAGGTCATTCGGACGTGGTTTGATAGACTTTTTGATCGAAAGCAAAATTTGGAAATTTTTAGAATTCTTAGGCTTGAATCCGATGCACATTTGGTGTTTTGATGTTGTTTTGAGCGTTCCGAAGATTGGACCAAGTTTTAATGAGTTTATGGGATATGTTGACATGTTTGGTTGAGGTCCCGAGGGCCTGGAGTGAATTTCGGGTGGTTAAACGGACCATTTCAAGTTGGATAAAATTGCAGAAAATCTGTTGTTGATGTTGTAGACAGTTGTTCTTCGCGTTCGCAAGTGGTCCCTCGCATTCGCGAAGGGTTGAGATGTGAGGCTGGGAAATTGGCCTTTGGGTTTGCGAAGGTGATCCCACGTTCGTGAAGGGTCGAGGCTCGTGGTCATCGTGCCTGCAAGGTTCATGCTGCGTTCACAAAGAGGTAAGTGAGCAGATGGGGTCCTGGAGGATTTGTTCTTTGCGTTCGCGGGTGGGGAGCCGCGTTTGCGATGAGAGGGGAAATCAAGCTTTCGAGTTCGCTTATGTGGAGTTGCGATCGCAAAGGAAAAAAGTGGTCAACGCTAGGTTGTGCTTCACGAACGCGAGACGTTGACCGTGTTCGCGATGAAGGATTTTTAAGTGCTGGGCATAATGTTTAAAAGACCCATTTCCGTGATTTTGGGTCTAAGTTCCTCCATTTTTGGGCGATTTTGAAGATTTTTGAAGGGGATTGAAGAGGGAATCAAGGGGTAACACTTGGAGGTAAGATTTATGGATTTAATACTCAATCCTAGTGTGATTTCTATCTAATTAATCATGGAATTTGTAGAATTTAAGCCTAAATATTGAAGAACTAGGGCTTGTAATTGGAGACCTAGAATTTGGGATTTGAGGGGTCGTTTGTGGTTGGATTTTGGTGCTTTTGATATAAATGAACTCGGAGAGTGATAAGGAGTCTATTGATGTAATTTTTATTGGATTTCGAGACGTGGGCCCGGGGGTCGGTTTGGCCAATTTCGGGATTTTTGTTGTAATTTGATTTCTTTCGAGTGGGCTTTGTTCCCTTAGCATATTTTGATAGTTTTGCACTGATTTTGGTTAGATTTGGAGCATCCGGAGGCTGATTTGAGAGGCAAGGGCATTGTGGGTTAGAGTTTGGACCGGATAGAGGTGAGTAATGATTGTAAATGTTGTCCTAAGGGTATGAAACCCCAGATTTCACAGCATTATGTTATATTGAGGTGACGCACACGCTAGATGATAAGCGTGGGACCGTGCCCCATTGGGGATTGTAACTTAGTCCATCCGGAATGACTGTTTTACCGCATATTTGATTGAAAACTGTTTGCTATCATCATGTTTTGGGATGAATGTCATATTTGGGCCTCGTACCAACTGTTTGGACCCTTAGGGAATTTTTACTACTATTTCCTCACTATTTTGACTTTATACTTGTACTCAGTCATGCTATATTTTACTATTTTTATAACTCAGCCATGATTATTCTATTTTGACATCTTAAATAATATTTTGGGTTGAGCATCACATTTTACTATGCCCGAGTGGCTTTTAGAGATTTTTGACTGAGTAGGGCCGAGGGCATGTGTTGTGAGAATTATTATGGGATCGGGCTGCACGCCGCAGCAGTGTTGTACTAATTATGATTATGAGGCCGAAAGCCTGAGTTGTACACCACAAGGTGGCTTGATATAAGGCCGAGAGCCTATTGATTATGCCACGAGATGGCTTGATATTGCGCTTGGGCCGTAAGGGGCCCCTCGCAGAGTCTGTACACCCTTAGTGAGCGCGGGTACCCAGTGTAATATGTGATATAGCCCGAGGGGCTAGCGTTGTTCCATGTTATTGCCCCAGGGGCTGATTCTGTTGATATTGTGCCCGAGGGGCGGATTTTATGTGTTTATCTTTTCTCGCTGCTTTTCATTTACTTGTTTAACTGTTCAAAAAGGTGTTTTAAAGAAGCTTATACTGAACTAAGGTGTTTTCTATAAGATTTCACTGTTTTATTGCATTGTATTGGTTTTACACTCCCTCTTGTAGCATTTTGCTGTGTTTTACGTATTTTCTTATCGTTCAGTCTTCATTTAATTTTATTACTCACAAAGTTGGCGTATTCACATTACTCCTTGCACCCTGTGTGCAGATTCAAGAGCTTCGGCTCCCGCTAGTGAGGGTTGATTGCTCCCAGCAGGCTATTCGGAGTCTACTAGGTAGCTAGCTGCTCGGCGTTCGCAATCCAGTGTTTCTCCCTCCTATCTTACTTTCTGTTTCTAGTTTTGTAATAGACTGTATAAACTCTTTCCGACTCTTAAACACATGTTTAGATGCTCATGACTGGTGACACCCCGATGTCGGGCTATGTTTGTTTCCGCAGTTGATATATTTCACTCTATTTTTGGCATTTATCATTATTAATGACTTAATTATGAATTATTATATTTGTTAATTTAATTGGGGGTTTGTGTCGGCTGGCTTGTCTTTACGAGAGGCGCCATCACGACCGGGTCTGGGTTTAGGGTCGTGACATCTTAGGGGCCTCGGGTAGATTTCGGATGATTAACGGAGTGAAATTTGGACTTGGGAGACTGCTGAAGCCTACTGGTGTGGAGTGTCTACTTTCCTTCTATGCGATCGCGTGGTTAGATCCGCAATCGCGAAGTGTTGTTGGTCATTAATGGAATATTTCTCTACTCAGTGACACCCTAATTTTTGGGAAAACTTATGTCTCGAATTGTGATAGTTATCCGGTTTATGAGACCTTTTACTTTTTAAAAACCTGTTTTGATATATTCCCAATTTGAAAATGTTGGTAACGTTTGAGTTGTCGGCTTGCCTAGTAGGATGATAGGCATCATCACTACATGTTGAGTTTGGGTCATGATACTCGTGTGTTGAAAATTTAGACCCAAATCTTCATCAATCAAGTGTTATATCACTAGTAAGAGAATGAAATCTATGAAACAAGCTACAATTATAATGTTCTTCCATCAATCTTGAAAGAAATATTTTTCTAATAGCTTTAAAATGTGCGCTTTAGGATTTAAATCTTTGTTAGTTTAATTATAAATTTATTATAATGTATTAGCTTTCTTCAATATATTTAGTAAAATATGCATACTTTTTGAGATTTTAAATTTGAATAATTTTCTTAACTTTCATATGTAACTTTAAAAAAGAAAAAATAATTTATTTTTAGATAATTTTGATCTATAACAGCCAAAGAATATTTATACCTCAAATGTTGTTATTAGTTGTCACGACCCGAATTTCCCACCCTCGGGAGTCGTGATGGCGTCTACTAATGTGAGCTAGGCAAGCTAATTATTTGAACAAATTGCTTCTTTATCCATTTTATACTCTTTAACAATTATAAAGACAAAGCGTGTGGACAGTGGAAAATTTCAATAAGCAGAAGTACAACAGTAAATTATCTGAATATATATGTCTAATACAACTGTTTGAACCTCGACCATCCAAAACTGGTGTCACAGTACCACAAACGATCTAAGAATGCTACATACAAAGTCTAAAAACAAAAAATACACTGTTTCTGAATTAAGGAAATGAAACAGGAATAAAGGGATAGAGGGAGACGCCTGCAGGTCTACGTTGTATCTCCGCGTGGACTGAAGGCAGCCACCCAATCTATGGTCCAAATGTTACTGCTCCGGGATCTGCACATAGTGCAGAGTGTAGTATCAACACAATCGACCCTATGTGATGGTAAGTGCCTAGCCTAACCTCGGCGAAGTAGTGACGAGGCTAGGACCAGACTACCAAATAAACCTGTGCAATTTAACTATATACAGAGGAAAAGA
Source organism: Nicotiana sylvestris (assembly GCF_000393655.2). Taxonomy (NCBI): domain Eukaryota; kingdom Viridiplantae; phylum Streptophyta; class Magnoliopsida; order Solanales; family Solanaceae; genus Nicotiana; species Nicotiana sylvestris. The sequence goes on from NC_091064.1 coordinate 29,693,905, forward strand.
AGAACAGAAATATACGATCAAGTATGGGAGGGGTAACATGCTGAGGGGGGAACTATCAATTTACAATAGAAAGACAGCAGGAATTTGAAAGAAACAACATATCTCAAATATCAACAAAGAATCAGAAATCAATAAGTGCACGGCATCACCCTTCGTGCTTTTACTCTCGTCCTCACCAAAGCAATCAAGTAATGAACATGTGCACGACATCATCCTTCATGCTTTTACTCTCGTCCTCACCATATAATCAATATAATCGGCACAGAATGGTACATCGTGCGACACAGAATCACTCTTCGTGCTTTACACTCTTTCCTCACAAATCATACACGACATCACCCTTCGTGCTTTAACATTCTTCCTCACCCAACAACAATCACAAACAATAGGGCAAGTGAATATATAAAATTACGATAAGAATACCGGCAAGGGAACAATAGTCCAACAATAAAGTCCCGGCAAGGGAATAACATCAAAAGAAACCTCGACATCCTGTGAAGGGAGATAACATAAAAAATAACAATATCCCGGCAAGGGAGTTAATATAATGATTCTCTTCTCTTTTCCACTTTTACTTCATAACTCACTTCACAACTTTGAGCCAATGCTCTAAAAGATTCAATTTCCACTTATACTTTCACATTTCATTGTACAACTCGAGTCAATGCTCCTCAATGTTCAAATGTTACAATTACTTCCACAAACTTTGCCCAACAATAGAAATCATCATCAAAGCATTAATAATACAACGAAGCCATAATAATCACAATATAAGACTCACGGGCAAGCTTGACACCAACTTATAGATACTTGTCACCATGCCTATTCGTCGTACTCGACAAATACCACATAGCAAATATGACTCGACTCCTAATCCCTCAAGCTAAGGTTAGACCAAACACTTACCTCGATGCCACGAACACAATTCACGTCTCAACTATCGCTTTACCCCTTGATTCCACCACCAACTCGCTCGTATCTAACCACAAGTTACTTACTTACATCAATAAACGCTAAATGAATCAACTCTATTGCATGAAAATGAGTTTTCCAAAATTTTACCCAAAAAGTCAAAAATCGCCCCGGAGCCCACATGGTCAAAACCCGAAGTTTGAATCAAAACCTGATTACGCATTCCCCCACGAACCCAAATATATAATTTGTTTTGAAATCGGACCTCAAATCAAGGTCCAAATCCTCAATTTTTGAAAAACCTAGGTTCTACCCAAAACACCCAATCTCCCCCATGAAAATCATTGATTTTGGGTTGAAATCATGTGAAAGGATGTTAATGATTGAAGGAAACAATTTAAAATTGACTTACAATCTATTTGGAAGAAGAATTGTCTTTGAAAAATCGCCCAAGATTGTTTTGGTTTTGAAAGGGTGCAAAAATGAGAGATTTTCGGCTAAGTTATAAAATTGCAGGTTGCAGATATGGGAATTGCGACTAGGGTTCGCAATTGAAAACCCCAACCTCTGCTATGTTCGCATTTGCGAGTTGGGAAATGCGAACAAAGGATCGCATTTGCGATAACAGACCCAAAAGGGGCGTATCGCATTTGCGAAGGAAATCTCGCATTTGCGAGGAAGAGCTGGCCTGGGTTGTTTCGCATTTGCGACTCAACCTTCGCATTTGCGAGTGCGAAGCCTGCAAGCCTGATCACACCAACTAAAAACCTGCAATTCACCAAGTCCAAAATCCACCCCGTGGCCTATCCAAAACTCACCCGAACCCTCGGGGCTCCAAACCAAACATGCATACCAACCTAAAAACATCATACGGACTCGCTCGTGTATTCAAATCACTAAAATAACATTAAAAACTATGAATTTAGCATCAAAATCATGAAATTTTCTTAAGAACTTCAAATCTCTAATTTTCTCAAAAACGATCTGATTCACGCCGTTTCAAGTATGTTTCCTACCAAACTTCACAGACTTACTTTATATCACATATAAGAAATGTATTGGGTACTGGAACCAAATTACGGGCCCGATACCATCAAGTTTTAATAACAATTCATTTCCAAAACTCATAACATTTTCAAAAAATAATTTTCTTTAAAAATTCATTTCTCGGGCTTAGGACCTCGGAATTCGATTCCGGGCATACGCCTAAGTCCCATATTTTCCTACGGACCCTCCGGGACCGTCCAATCACGGGTCCGGGTTCATTTACCCAAAATATTGACCGAAGTCAACTTAAACTCATTTTAAATGCAAAATTCATCATTTTTCACAGATTTTCACAAAATGGCTTTCTGGCTACGCGCCCAGACTACGCACGCAAATCGAGGTGATGCCGAAAGATGTTTTAAGGCCTCGAAATGCAGAATCCACTTTTAAAAACAAGTTATGACCTTTTGGTTCATCACATCCTCCACCTCTAAAACAACCGCTCATTCTAGAACGAACAGAAGAAGGAAGTACCTGAGTTGGGGAAAAGATGGGGATATCAGATCCGCATATTGGACTCGAACTCCCAGGTCGATGCCTCAGCGGGCTGACCTCTCTACTGAACACGAATAGAAGGAAAACTCTTCGATCTCAACTGACGAACCTGCCAGTCTAAGATAGCTACCGGCTCCTCCTCATAAGACAAGTCCTTGTCCAGTGGATAGTGCTAAAATCTAACATGTGGGATGGATCGCCGTGATATTTCCGAAGCATGGACACATGAAACACTGGATGCACGACTGATAAGCTCGGTGGCAACGCAAGTCTGTAAGCCACTTCTCCCACTCGATCAAGAATCTCAAACGGGCCAATGAACCTAGGGCTAAGCTTACCCTTCTTTCCAAATCTCATCACGCCCTTCATAGGCGACACTCGAAGCAATACTCGCTAACCGACCATGAAAGCCAAATCTCAAACCTTGTGGTCGGCATAGCTCTTTTGCCTGGACTGAGCTGTACGAAGCTTATCCTGAATAATTCTGACCTTGTCTAAGGCCTCCTGAAGCAGATCCATACCCAACAACCGAGCCTCTCCCGGCTCAGACCATCCAATTGGCGACCGACACCGCCTACCATACAAAGCCTCAAAAGGAGCCATCTGGATAATTGATTGGTAGTTGTTGTTGTAGGCAAACGCTGCTAAAGGCAAAAACTGATCCCACGAGCCTCCAAAGTCAATGACACAAGCTCGGAGCATATCCTCCAAAATTTGAATAATCCGCTCGGACTGCCCGTTCGTCTGAGGATGAAACGTTGTGCTCAACTCAACCTGTGTGCCCAACTCTCGCTGAGCTGCTCTCCAAAAATAGGAGGTAAACTACGTACCTCAGTCCGAAATGATAGACTCGGTCACACCATGAAGGCGAACTATTTTCCGGATATAGATCTCAGTTAACCTCTCGAAAGAGTACGAGACTGCCACAGGAATGAAATATGCCGACTTGGTCAACCTATCAATAATAACCCACACTGCGTCGAACTTCCTCTGAGTCCGTGGGAGTCTAACAACGAAGTCCATAGTGATACGCTCCCACTTCCACTCGGGAAGCTCAATCCTTTAAGACAAACCACCAGGCATCTAATGCTCGTACTTAACTTGCTGACAGTTCCAACACCAAGCCACATATGCAACGATATCCTTATTCATTCTTCTCCACCAGTAATGCTGCCGCAAATCCTGATACATGTTCGCGGCGCATGGATGAATAGAGTACCGGGAACTATGGGCCTCCTCTAAAATCAACTCTCGAAGCCCATCCACATTAGGCACACAAATTTGACCATGCAATCTCAAAACTCTATCATCACCTAAAGTAACCTGCTTGGCACCTCCATGCTACATCGTGTCTCTAAGGACACACAAATAGGGATCATCATACTGCCGATCTCGGATACGCTCCAATAAAGAAGAACGAGCAACTGTGCAAGCTAACACACGGCTGGGCTCAGAAACATCCAACCTCACAAACTGATTATCCAAAGCCTGAACATCCAAAGCAAGCGGTCTCTCACCGAACGGAATATAAGTAAGACTGCCCATACTGGCTGAATTTCTACTCAAAGCGTCGACCACCACATTGGCCTTTCCCGGATGATATAAGATGGTGATATCATAGTCTTTTAATAGCTCCAACCACCTTCTTTGCCTCAAATTTAGCTCCTTCTGCTTGAAAAAATACTGCAGACTCTTGTGATCCGTGAACACCTCACATGCCACGCCATACAGATAATGCCCCCAAATCTTCAATGCGTGAATGATGGCTGCTAACTCCAAATCATGAACCAGATAGTTCTTCTCATGAATCTTCAACTACTATGAAGCATAGGCAATGACCTTGCCATCCTGCATCAACACCGCGCCAAGTCCAATACGAGATGCATCACAATAAACTGTATAAGGCCCAGAAAATGTGGGCAAAACCAACACCGGTGTCGTAGTCAGAGCTGTCTTGAGCTTCTGAAAGCTCGCCTCACACTCGTCAGACCATCTAAACTGGGCACCCTTTTGGTTCAACCTGGTCATCAGGGCTGCAATAGACGAGAACTCCTCTACGAACCGATGATAGTAGCCTGTCAATCCTAAGAAACTCCGGATCTCTGTAGCTGATACTGGTCTAGGAAAGTTCTTGACTGCCTCAATCTTCTTCGGATCAAATTGAATACCCTCTGCTGATACAACATGACCTAGGAATGCAACTGAACTCAGCCAGAACTCACACTTTGAAAACTTAGCATACAACTGACTATCCCTCAAAGTCTAACGAACCACTCTAAGATGCTGCTCGTGCTCCTCCCGGTCACGGGAATAGATCAAAATATCATCAATGAAGACTATCACGAACAAATCCAAGTAAGGCCTGAACACTCGATTCATCAACTCCATAAAAGCTACTGGGGCATTTGTCAACCCGAATGACATCACCAAGAACTCATAATGCTTATACCGAGTGCGGAAAGCTGTCTTAGGGACATCGGATGCCCTAATCCTCAACTAATGGTAGCCAGATCTCAAGTCAATCTTCGAGAATACCTTGGCACCCTGAAGCTGATCAAATAAATCATCAATCCTCGGCAATGGATACTTATTCTTGATTGTAACCTTGTTCAACTGCCGGTAATCAATACACATTCTCATCGATCCATCTTTCTTCTTAACAGACAATACCAGCACACCCCAAGGTGAAACACTAGGTCTAATGAAACCTTTTCAAGCAAGTCTTGCAACTGCTCCTTCAACTCTTTCAACTTAGGCGGGGCCATACGATACAGCGGGATAGAAATGGGCTGAGTGCCCGGAGCCAAATCAATGCAAAATTCAATATCCCTATTGGGTGGCATACCCGGCAGGTCTGAAGGAAATACCTTAGGAAACTCACGAACAACAGGCACGGAATCAATAGAAGGAACCTCAGCACTAGAATCACGAACATAGGCCAAATAAGCCAAACACCCCTTCTCGACCATACACCAAGCCTTCATATAAGAGATAACACTACAGGTAGAATGACTAGAGTCCTTCTCCACTCTAAATGAGGTAAACCCGGCAAGGCTAAGGTCACAGTCTTGGCATGACAGTCCAAGATAGCGTGATAAGGTGATAACTAGTCCATCCCCAATATGACATCAAAATCAACCATGTCCAGAAGAAGCAAATCTACACGAGTCTCAAGACCCCCAATCACAACTATACAAGAACGATGGACTCGATCTACCACAATATAATCACCCACCGGTGTAGACACATAAACAAGAGCACTCAAAGAATCACTAGGCATGACCAGATATGGTATAAGATTTTCGGCTAAGTTATAAAATTGCAAGTTGTAGATATGGGAATTGCGATCAGGGTTCGCAATTGCGAAGCTCGACCTCTGCTATGTTCGCATTTGCGAAGGGGTTCCCACATTTGCGAGTTGGGAAATGAGAACAAAGGATCGCATTTGCGATAACAAGCCCAAAAGGGGCGTATCGCATTTGCGAAGGAAATCTCGCATTTGCGAGAAAGAGCTGGCCTGGGCTATTTCGCATTTGCGACTCAACCTTCGCATTTGCGATCCCGCATTTGCGATGCGAAGCCTGCATGCCTGATCACACCAGCTAAAAACCTGCAATTCACCAAGTCCAAAATCCACCCCGCGGCCTATCCAAAACTCACCCGAGCCCTCGGGGCTCCAGACCAAACATGCACACCAACCTAAAAATATCATACGGACTCGCTCGTGTATTCAAATCACTAAAATAACATCAACAACTATGAATTTAGCATCAAAATTATTGAATTTTCTTAAGAACTTCAAATTTCCAATTTTCTCAAAAACGATCTGATTCACGTCGTTTCAAGTCTATTTCCTACCAAACTTCACAGACTTACCTTAAATCACATATAAGACCTGTATCGGGCACCGAAACCAAAATACGGACCCGATACCATCAAGTTTTAATCACAATTCATTTCCAAAACTCATAAACATTTTCAGAAAATAATTTTCTTTAAAAATTCATTTCTCGGGCTTGGGACCTCGGAATTTGATTCCGGGCATACGCCCAAGTCCCATATTTTCCTACGGACCCTCCGGGGCCGTCCAATTACGGGTCCGGTCTGTTTACCCAAAATATTGACCGAAATCAACTTAAACTCATTTTAAATGCAAAATTCATCATTTTTCACAGTTTTTCACAAAATGGCTTTCTGGTTAGGCACCCGAACTACGCACACAAATCAGGTGATGCCAAAAGAGGTTTTTAAGGCCTCGGAACACAGAATCCACTTTTAAAAACAAGTGATGACCTTTTGGGTCATCACATTAGTATATAACAGCTATTCACTATTAAAAAAAGACAGCCTGGTGTACTAAGCTGTCGCTATGCGTGGGGTCCGGGAAAGGGCCGGACCACAAGGGTCTATCGTACGCAACCTTAATCTGCATTTCTGCAAGAGGCTGTTTCCACGGCTCGATAACCCCTGACCTCCTGGCCACATCGCAGCTACTTTACTAGTTACGCCAAGGTTCCCCTTCATAATAGCCATTTACTATAAAAGTAAAAAAATATCGAACAAAAAATGTTGTTATAATCTCCAAGAAAATCCTCATATATATAAATACCAAAAAATACGAAAATATATAATTCCGGCATATCTTAATTAGCAATATATAATTATATAAAGGTATCATATTGGAATAATTATAGTATATTTCATAATTAATTATATAAAACATATAACAATGGAATAATTTTCTTATGTTTTATATAATTAAATGTTTCTAAATAAATTATACTAATACCATTCGAAATATTTATTAAGTGTAAGTTTACATTTTTTTTAATTCTTCAATAATAGCATCTATAATTATACCAGTAAATAAAAAGGAAAAAATATCAAGAAAGGAACAGAATATAGGGCAATAACTTCGCACATAAATTGTTAGGAATTATTTTTTAACGTGATTATCAGTCTAGTCTTTAATGTTTCTGTTAAGAAATGACGTTAATTAGTTACCATTTTTGTTAATTATTTACTGCAACTATGATTTTATTAAATTTTCTTAAAGACTTGCACCAAAAAAAAATTCTTAAAGACATAAGTTTTAAATAGAAACCATTTCTTTTAACCGTTTGAAAAATAGAGTGGATATTCCTGTTGAGTAGGACGAACTACATCACCGAGTAAAAATTCTTAAAGTATATGTTATTGAATGTAAATTATTTTATTATGATTTTTATTAAAAAAAAAAAACCTTTTTATATGTATTTATTAAGAACTCATTCTTTGATTCACTCTAGAAACAAAAAAATCGACTCTCGTAAACAGGACTTTATTATTGTTTTTAGGACAAAGAGAATGTCTAGAAAATGTTAAAGTTTCATGTTGATTGTGATGGATAGAGTAGTTCAAAAATTAAGTAATTTTCTCTGAGGACGTTAATTAGAAAAAAGTCTAAGTGTTATGCGGAAGCTAGCAAAGCAAACCTTGAACGATGATAAATTAGACAATAAAAGAGAAATATATCAAAAGAAACACAAATATTTAACGTGGTTCGATCAACTGACCTACGTTCACGGGCGGAGATGAGTATTCCACTATAATAAAAAGAGAGTACAAAATATTGAGAGAACAACCTCACGAAGAGGCAAATACAAGTGACATACTAACACTTTGTCCTGTAAAGTTCTCTCACTAAACACGACTTTCAAACCCCATATGGCTACATTGTGGATGCTGCTGAATGACAAGGACGAATCTTCAATTTATAAAACTCCAAACTTTTTCCTACAAGAAAAGGAACTATCCAAATATGAAAGATTTGTAATTTCCTTCTACAATAAGGAAAACCCAATCAAGGTAAATCTGTTGTCCTTTCCTTCAAGAGATAGGAAAACCAAATATGGTAAGAAAATCAGGACAAACACCTAAAAATTCTCTCCTTGGCCTGAATTTTCTGACAAAATAAACTTGATCCACCTTTTTCATATAGCTCTGATACCACTTGTTAGGATCGAAAAAAGCCAGGTGTCATGCGGAAGCTAGCAAAGCAAACCTTGAACGACGATAAATCAGACAACAAAAGAGAAATATACCAAAAGAGACAAAAATATTTAACGTGGTTCGGTCAACTGACCTACGTCCACGGGCGGAGATGATCAATCCACTATAATAAAAAGAGAGTACAAAAAATCGAGAGAACAACTTCACGAAGAGGCAAATAGAAGTGACACACTAACACTTATCTCGTAAAGTTTTCTCCCTAAACACGACTCTCAAACCCCATATGGCTAATTTGAAGGATTGAAATACCCCGAAGAACAATTTAGGCACAAGCAAGAAATTTAGCGAAAGCTATATAGAAGAAATTTATTAAACTAGGGAGAGAACTTGGTAGGAGGGTTTTTCAAAACTCATAAACTCTTGAATCTCTCTACATCGTAGCTACCTCTCCACAATAGAAAATATGTAGTAGCACCCCTATTTATAATACTACAAAACCAAAATTGACTAGAATCTAGAAAACTTATTCCTACTTGATTTAGGTTGTGAATCCTAATTAGACATAAATTAAATAAACTAGGCTCCCCACCAATTCCCTAAAATATGTTGCATCAACAAAGTCGCGAGTATCATCTTTAGTTAACTTCAATTTCTCTTCAATATTGGTCATATATGATTTGTCTTTACTCATGGTTAATCCCTTCAAAATATCATCAACATATTTTTTTCTCTACTTTGAAACCATCTACTTCTCTAAATGTTTTGTGGGTAGTCTTGTACACCCGATCAACTCCACGTGAAAATTTTATAGGTTGTAGAATAATGTCACCAATAGATATATCATCTTTCTCCTTAAAATATGTAATTTTGAACAATGACACGAAATCGATTGCATCTTCAATATCTATAATCATGTGTTGTTGTGTTTCTGGATCCCAAGCTATTTCTGCCTCAATCTTGGGTTGATTAATAAAAACTTTCTCTTGATGAACCATCTTGTTTCTTTCATTACTCGGTTCATCTTCAATACTATCAAATAATATTTCTTGTAAAATATCAACCTCTTTTGGACGGGCATCTCTTGCAACTTAATCGTCCTTTTTAACAATCTCAAAAATTTTGGTAGATCAATTTGAATATTATTTAACTTATCTTCGCATTCAATGGAACTATCATAACAAAAATTACATGTACCTTCTCTTCTTTTCTCCTTTGTTTTTGAATTTTGCCTTCTTGATTTATTTTCGTCATCTTTGATGTGTCTTCTTTTTCTTTTGGTTGATTATCTTTTTCTAGTGATGCATCATCTAATGTCTCATCTTTCCGTTGATTCAATGATCTCTCATATGTCACCAATTCGCCTTCTACAACATCAAGTCTTAGAGTGTTAAGATCTTTGGTAGACTCAAGAGTAACTTTCTTCTTGTTAAACTTTAAACTAAGTGACTGCAATATTTTTTTAACAATTTTAACTTCTTTCAATATTTCTCCATTTATCCTTAGACCATTGACTATTTCTTCAATTCTAGTAAAATATTCTTTCACAGACTCTGTTGGTCTCATGTAAGCCAACTCAAATTGACTCCTAAATTCTTGCAGTTTCTCTTTCCTTATGTTAACAACTTTTCGATGTGACTTAACTAAGATTGTCCAAGCGTTCTTTGATGACTTTGCATGCAAATATTTTTTAGATATATACAAGTCGACCTTTATGGCGAGTTAGTAGCGTGCCATATAATATAAATGTCTCTTCTTCTCCAATTGCATAACTGCATCACCCGTAAATGTTGTACCTTTTGGGGGTCCTCAAATCCTGTTTCAACAATGGGCCATAATCCAGCAACATTGAAAAAATATTTCATATATTGATATCAATCTTCAAAATTATTTTTGCCATCAAACTTGAAAATTTGGCAATCATGTAAATATGGAGTATCCATAATTTTTTTAGGATTTCCACCGACTCTGATAGAATCTCATATACCAATTTTAAGGATTGAAATACCCCGAAGAACAATTTAGGCACAAACAATAAATTTAGCAAAAGCTACATAGAAGAAATTTATTAAACTAGGGAGAGAACTTGGTAGGAGGGTTTTTCAGAACTCATAAACTATTGAATCTCTCTACATCGTAGCTACCTCTCCACAATAGAAAATATGTAGTAGCACCCTTATTTATAATACTACAAAACCAAAATTGACTAGAATCTAGAAAACTTATTCCTACATGATTTAGGTTGTGAATCCTAATTAGACATAAATTAAATAAACTACTAAATACCAAATCCTAGAAGACGTAGGAATACTACTTAATCTTGGTTTAATTTCCAACACTTGTCAAATGCTTCTTACTGGTAACTTAATTTATGATCTTATGATTTGTGAATGCATGTTGTTAATACAAAGGATGGACAAGGCGATGGTGAGGCATACCTACAGGAAGAAGAATAGGGTGGCCGATATACTAGCGAAAGAGGCAGCAAAGTCATGTTTTTTGGGACGAACCGACATACTAGCAGTTCCTCCGATATTTGCAAATAATGTATTTTAGGCAGACATCTTAGGAATTAAAGTCGTTAGAAAATTTTTGACATGTAATATTGATACAGTAGAGTAAAACATCGCAGTATTAAGGGATTTACAGTACTCCGGCATAGACAATACTATGCATTGTATTTCCAAGTTTAATTATAGAAGCTTTATATATAAATATCCTTCTTAACAAAAAAAAAAAGGCTCGAGACTGCACTGACGATTTTCATCATTAAACATTCACTATTATACATATGACACGTGGAAAACATTACATGTAATGGCACAACAATATAGAGTGAAGGGTATTCAGTTGAGTACTCTTAGGGGTCGTTTGGTTGGAATACGGATTATATCGGTATAAGTTATGTCGGTATAAGTTATGTTGAGATAAGTTATGCTGGGATTAGTTATGCTGGGATTGTTGTTTATTCACAATTTGATATGTTGTATTAAGAATGACAATTGCATAATTTCTAAAAAGAAGGTATAAGTTATACTGACACTAATTACCCCACCCTCTCTAAGGTATAAGTTATTCCGGTGTTAAAATTAACACTGAAATAACTTATATCTGGTTTGCTAACCAAACATAGTATTAAGGTGGTATTAAATTTTTGTATTATCCCTATGCCTTCTTATACCTCATACCAAACGACCCCTTAATCGGACAATTATACAGGATCTATAAAAAATAGTTAGAAATTAGTTTTTATAAATATATATATATTATTATTTATCTTTTGACAACAAACTACAGAGTACAATGATTTTCATTTTGCTCAAATGCGTACGTCTATTGCTGTCAACAGACATGATTAAGGACTAAATAGTAAAATAACTTACTACTTCCGTGCTACTGTTCAAATTCGAGACCTTTTAAACAAGAAGTGCAAAAATAATTTTTTTCGGGATAGAGGTTGGAATTTAATTCTTAACGGATCGGAAACTTGCAAGAATAATTGTTTTTTTTTAAAAAAAACACCCTAATTCACTATTTCTAAGAAAACATTTTCCAATTTTACAAAGCACTTCTGAAAAAGAAGAAAAATAACTTGCTGATTGGCCTTGTGAATTGGTATGTTAGCACATCACATGAATCTGAATCGAAGAAAATGATCTTAGCAGAATACCTTATATTATCTCTCCTCTGTTATTTTACTGAGCTCATATGTAAAGGATCATAACTAAAATAACATTTATGATGGACTATAAAACCGAATCTCCCTAACAAAGAAAACGAAAATGCAAGAAAAGTGAGTTAAAGATTATGAATATAGTGTAGTTGAAACATGTCAAGATGATGGGCTTCCTAATATTTTGTGGTCATGTCTTTTTGCAGCCGAATGTACACTGCTCAAAACATTATAAATTAGAATTAAGCAACATATTTTCCTAGTAAAGCTTGTAACAAACTACTTTCTTTTTTCCTCTTTGACAAGATAAGATGATCGACTTAACCAGTTTTATTCTACTTCTTCTTTGCACATGTCTTTTTGATCTGATCAATTGTGTTGTAGCCTTTCTTTGCGCATATCTTATTTCCAAGCTAGTTCATTTTTCACTTATCGACAAGTCTAAACAGAAAATCAATCGACTCCCTCCTGGTCCAAAACAATGGCCGATTGTGGGCAACCTTTTTCAGTTGGGGCAATTGCCTCACAGAGACATGGCTTCATTCTGTGACAAATATGGGCCATTGGTTTACCTCCGACTAGGTAATGTCAGTTAGAGATCTTTACACAAATAACCGATCACATTCGCTGTTTATTTTTCTTGGCCAGTATACATAAATTATACACTGATTATACGGCTATTTTTATTTAAGCAGTTGGGAGTGCAGCTATTTAGATTAAGTCTTCTTTGAATATAGTTTGTGACGTCCCACGTTGATGGACAAAAGCCTTTCTTATAGGCTTTATAAGTTAAATCTAACAATGGTCTTTATAACTTAGTATACCTACATATATGTGTATATCTACAAAGCCATATATATAAAAATATAATGCATCTATTACATTATATTACTTTTATTACCAAATACTCATCTGCATGCTTAAAAGGCTTAATTTTGTTTTCCTTTTCCTAACTATTATACCTTTCTTTCTTTTGTTTCTACTATAGAATATTCAATTTTGTTTAGGATGAATAGATATGTGTATTTATGAAATCAAGTGTCTATTTGGTATGATCTGATCTTTGCTCTATAAATAGAGAAATTCTACATGGGGTGGCTATTAAAAACCTGTAGTACAGATACAAGCAATAGTTATTTTTCACGCCTCAAAGGCTGCCTTCAATTTTGTCCCTATATTATATATATTTTTTACTAACAGGTAACGTCGATGCTATCACCACCAATGATCCAGAAATCATAAGAGAAATACTTGTACAACAAGACGATGTTTTCGCGTCTAGGCCAAGAACTCTTGCTGCTGTTCATCTAGCATATGGTTGTGGGGATGTAGCGTTGGCTCCCTTAGGACCAAAATGGAAGAGAATGAGAAGAATTTGCATGGAACATTTGTTGACAACCAAAAGGCTTGAGTCATTTGTAAAACATAGGGCAGATGAAGCTCAAACCCTAGTTCAAGATGTTTGGACCAAGACACAAAAAGGGGAGACATTAAATTTAAGGGAAATTTTGGGTGCTTTTTCAATGAATAATGTGACTAGAATGTTACTTGGAAAACAATACTTTGGGGCTGAATCTGCTGGCCCACAAGAAGCAAAAGAATTTATGCATATAACTCATGAATTATTTTGGCTTCTTGGTGTGATTTATTTAGGTGATTATTTACCTTTATGGAGGTGGATTGATCCTCATAATTGTGAGAAGAAAATGAGGGAAGTGGAGAAAAGGATTGATGATTTTCATATGAGAATAATTGAAGAACATAGAAAAAAAGGTAAAAGTAATATTGATGAAGGTGAAATGGATTTTGTGGATGTTTTATTGTCTTTGCCAGGTGAAGATGAAGGAGATGGGAATGGGAAACAACATATGGATGATGTTGAAATTAAAGCTCTCATTCAGGTCTAATTTTTTTAATACCAACTCTCTACCTAGATAATAGGTCCATTTATCTCAAACTATACTAGTATACTTACATTCAGTATGCATCTAATGAATTACTACTAGCACACACATGAGACTCCTAAGCTGAATCCAAATTACACACAAAAAAAATAAATGGCCCGTAGCAACTTTATATCATGAATTCAGTTTCTACATACTGACGATTACAGACTTTTAACACTATCAAAATATTTTAACATGTTGCAGTAAATTACCTGTTTTATTTTTCAGGTTATCAATCACACTTATTATGGTTAATTATATGTAATTATTTTTTAGATGACTAGAATAATTATTCTTTATACAGTTAGTGTATATAAATTAAACTCATTATATTATAGCTATAATAACATTAATGGTCTGAAAGTAGACATATTATATCAAAAAGGGAAATGTCCAAGTTTATCTCTCTAAATATTTCAATTTTATCCTTCGTATACTTGGGGATTATCCATACCCCTGTTTATAGTAAATCGTTTCCTATATTTTCGTGATCTTATACATGTACAAAGCTTTCATATACACTAAGTGGATTTCACATATCAAAATACTTCGAGAAGAATGTGCAAATGTATTTCCATACTTTTAGTTATGATTTAAAATTATCTTCCGTTGTACTTCAGATTAAAGCTTGGTAAAAGGTATGAATGTCTCCGAAATATAAAATAAGACATTTCATATACTAGTGGTGTATCTTTTGTGAGAGTTATTTTTTTTTTTTCTGTTTATTATAGGATATGATAGCTGCAGCCACGGATACATCTGCTGTAACCAACGAATGGGCAATGGCTGAGGTGATAAAGCATCCCCACGTCCTCAAGAAGATCCAAGAAGAACTTGACATAGTTGTTGGATCGGGTCGGATGGTAACCGAAACCGACTTGGTTAATCTCAAATACCTTCGTTGTGTAGTACGTGAAACTTTTCGAATGCACCCTGCTGGTCCATTTCTAATCCCACATGAATCAATCCGAGATACGACGATCAACGGCTATTATATCCCAGCCAAGACACGTGTCTTCATCAACACGCACGGTCTTGGTCGAAACACCAAGATTTGGGACAATATTGATGAGTTTAGGCCAGAGAGGCATTCGCCAAAAGATGAAAGCATCAGAGTTGAAATAAGTCACGGGGCGGATTTCAAAATTTTGCCATTTAGTGCTGGAAAAAGGAAGTGTCCTGGTGCCCCATTGGGAGTAAAATTGGTGCTTATGGCTTTGGCTAGGTTGTTTCATTGCTTTGATTGGAGCCCACCAAATGGATTGAAACCTGAAGATATTGACACAAGTGAGGTTTATGGAATGACTATGCCTAAAGCTAAGCCTTTGATGGCTGTTGCTAGGCATCGACTGCCTGCTCATTTATACCACTGCCACTCAATCAAATGAATATACAAACCAAAAGTGTGTTATTAATAAAATTATTGTGTTACGCCATATACTGAAATGACATAGAAATGGATATCTTTTTTTTTGTTTGGGGGGGGGGGGGGGATATAGTATACAAGATAAAGGAATTCAATAGCTTTTAGGTCTCTCTGTATATATATATATATATATATATTTAAAACCCGCATTAAATATGTACAACTAATAAATTTTAAACTCAAAAATCAAATAGACTATTATAGAATTTCGTAAAGGTCAAACATCGATCTGCCTTATTGAGTCAATAATACTATCATTTGACACAACGTAAATCTAGATGAGTCAGTATTCTAGTACTCTCATACACGACAGCATGAGTGGCTAGAGATCCGCAAGGGAGAAGAAAGCTAAGAACTTGTTAGGGAATGAAATAGAAACTATTTTCCTCAAAGCATATATCATAAAAATTCAAAAAGAAATCTAAAATATAAAATGTCGCGAGTTTCTTTTCCTCCAACCCACAATTCGAAGGTTTGAACTATGTTGGGAAGCAAGTGAGAAACCACAGAAAATTTCTCTTTACAATTATTTTTTTCCGTCACAAATAATAATTTTTTTAGAAGGAAATAAGACTATTCTACTTTACAAAATAGTAAAATACTATCAATAAGCTGGATACCTATATTTGTTTTGCTAACAGAGGAATTGCAAAAGGGAAAATGATCATGGTATGCATAAGGCAAAGGCACAGGACGTGGTTGGAACAAACCAAATCTCACCAAGTCACAGGACTTCCACTTGTGCCTGTTCCTCCATCACTTGTCACTTAAGTATGTACACTACAGAATTAAAGGGATGTTACTATTTTTAACGCAAACCTATCATTACATTTCTCATAGAAAAAAGAAAGGGAGTTTTTAATAGGTTGACAATCAATTAAAACTAGTCAAACGAGGCCTTAGCTAGTTTTGTAAAAAAAATTCAAGATTGCTATATAAATTATGAACAACCAAAAAACTCACAAGGATTTCTAGAACAAGAACATTGTTAAAATGTAGAGAGAGCTGAGACGGATTCAACCATTTAAGCTCAAGAAGCTTCTGTAAGAAGAAGAAAGGGAAATGAGTAAGAAGCAAAATGATAACCGCTATTGTTCTATTGCTTTTTCGTGTATTTATACAATCATCTCATCTCACTAATACTCATTAAGATACAGATAACTAACTACTTAACTTAATACACCTGTTCACTACATGGTTATGACACAACTGAATAATTGTTAACCACTAACTTCAACTTGTGCTCCTTTCCAGTAGCACTGGCATTGCCATCTCATACACTCCCCCTCAAGTTGGAGGGAGCAAAATGTTTAGAACCCTCAGTTTGCCAAGCAAATTAACATGTTGAACTTGCCCCCAAGACTTTTGTTAAAAGATCTGCCAGCTGATCCTTGGTGTGGACATATGAAATTTTTACTATCCCTACCTTAATTTTTGTCTCTAATGAAGTAACAATCTATTTCTATATGTTTTGTCCACTCGTGAAAAAAGGAATTAGCTGCAATATGCATAACAACCTTGTTATCACTGAACACGGTCAAGACAGCTTACATTAACTCCCAGCTCCTTGAACAGTGCAAGCAACCATGTTAATTCTGCTACAGCTGAGGCCATGCTTCTATACTCTGCTACAGCTGAGCTTCTAGATACTGTTTGCTGTTTTTTTGACTTCCAGGAGAATTAAGATTTCCAAACTTGACTACATACGATGTAACTGACCTCATTGTATTTGGGCATGCTGCCCAATCTGAATTACACCAACATGTCAATTCTTGTGTGACTCCAGCCTTTAACCAGATTCCTTGTCCTAGTGAATTTTTCAAGTACCTCACCAGCCTTGTTGCAGCTTCCTAGACTTCTTGGGCTAATTGACTCAAGGTCGGGATTGTATAATTGATGTCAGATCTGGTGACAGTGACATATATTAATCTTCCAACCACTCTTTGGTATGAGCTAACGTCATGTAGAACCTCATCTCCTGTGATTCCAACTGTTCTGTCATACTCTACAGTTGTCAACTTTGAATTGGACTTTAAAGGTGTGTTAACTGGCTTTGCTCTAATCAATCACATATTAGATATCAAGTCAAGCACATATTCTCTGATTGAGAATCACTCCAGACTTAGATCTCAACACCTTTATACTAAGAAAATATCTCAATTCACCAAGGTCCTTTATTTTGAATTTCTGATGCAGGATTTTCTTTAGTGTAACAAGAAATAATCATGATTGCTTTGAGTAAACCCTGCATCTAACAGTGCATCAGTCAATTTGATGTTCCACTGCCTAGATACTTGTTTTAGTCTATATAGAGACTTAATCAACTTGCATACACTTCACTCCCCGTGTCTTCTAAAGCCTTCAGGCATATCCATATAGACTTCCCACCTTGCAAGAAAGCGTTGTACTGTAACGATCTGGCCGGTTGTTTTATGAGTTACCACTCCGTTTCCCCCATTTCTGCTTCTTTATGTGTTGTTCAGTTGTATTTTATCGCATTATGTTGGTTAGTTTGGGTTCAGAGTAGTTTTATAGAGAAATGAGACACTCAGTCTTTTAAGTTGGCCTTTTAATTGAAAAAGTCAACCGAAAGTTGACTTGTGGGTAAACGATCTCGGAATTCAATTTTTATGATTTGGATAGCTTCGGGAGGTGATTTGAGACATAGGAGCATGATCAGAATGTGTTTGAAAGTCTGGAGTAGATTTAGGCTTGAATTGGCGAAATTGGAATTTTGGTATTTTCTGGTTGGTAGCGGAGATTTTGATATAGGGGTCGAAATGGAATTTTCAGAAGTTGTATTAGGTCTGTTGTGTAATTTGCGATGTGTGTGCAAAATTTCAAGTCATTCGGACGAGGTTTGATAGACTTTTTGATCGAAAGTGGAATTTAGAAGTTTTGGAATTTCTTAGGCTTGAATCTGATAATAATTTGGTGTTTTGATATTGTTTTGAACGTTCTGAAGGTTGGAAAAAGTTAGAATGATGTTATGGGATATGTTGCCATGTTTGGTTGAGGTCTCGAGGTCCTCGGGTGAGTTTCGGGTGGTTAAACGGGTCAAATATTGCTTTGAGAAATTGCAGATTTTCTACTGTGTGTGTTGCAGAGTTTTGGCCTTCGCGTTCGCGAGTGGGCTCTCACGTTCGCGAAGGGATGAGAAGTGAGGCAGTCAATTTGGCCTTCACGTTCACGATGTTGGTCCCACAATCGCGATGGGTGAGGTTCAGTGTGCAATGCGAACGCGATGAGGTTCCCGCATTCCCGTAGAGTAATTGGAGCAGCTGGGGGTCCTGGTCATTTGTGCTTCGCGTTCGCGCTAGGTGTGTCGCGTTCGCGATGGTCTGAGAAGCTGAAGCTTCGCATTCGTGAAGAAGGAATAAGTGGTCAACGGATCTTTGTGCTTCGCGAACGCAAGTCTTTGACCGCGTTCGCGAAGAAGGATAGGTCATCTAGACAGAATATTTAAATACCCATGTTCGCGATTTTTGGTCTATCTTCCACCATTTTTGAGCAATTTTGGAGCTTTTTGAGAAGGATTGAAGAGGGAATCAAAGGGAAACACTTGGAGGTAAGATTTTTGGACTCAATACTCGATCCTATAGTGATTTCTACCTAATTAGACATGAAATTTGTGGAATCTAAAGCGTAAAATTGGGGAGTTAGGGCTTGAAATTGGAGACTTTGATTTAAGGATTTGAGGGGTCGTTTGTGGTCGGATTTTGATATATTTGATATGTATGAACTCGTGCGAGTGTAAGGATTCTAGTTTTGCAATTTTTATCGGAATCCGAGACATGGGCCTGGGGGTCGTGTTTGGCCAATTTCGGGATTTTTGATGTAAATTGGCTATTTTCGAGTGGGCTTTATTTTCTTAGCACATTTTGATGGTATAAATTTGTCTTTGGTTAGATTTGGAGCATCCGGAAGCCGAGTTAGGAGGAAAAGGCACTGCGGGCTAGAGTTTGGATCGGATTGAGATAAGTAATGATTGTAAATGTTGTCTTGAGGGTATGAAACCCCAGACTTCACATCGTTATGGTACTTTGAGGTGACGCACATGCTAGATGACAAGCGTGACGTCGTGCAACATTGGGGATTGTAACTTAGTCTGTCCCATATGACTGTAAAATCGCGTATTTGATTGAAAACTGTTTGATATCATTGTATTTTTGGAAAGTATTATTATGTTTTGGTATGAATGCCATATTTGGGCCTCGTGCCAACTATTTTTGACCCTTAGGAGATTTTTACTACTATTCCTCACTATTTTGACTTCATATTTGTACTCAGTCATGCTGTATTCTACTATTTTCATAACTCAGCCGTATTTACTTCGTTATCATATTTTAACTGATATTTTAGGGCTAAGCATCATGTTTTACTATTGTCTGAGTGGCTTGAGAGATTTCTAACTGAGTGAGGCCAAGGGCATGTGTTTTGAGGATATTATGGGATCAGGCTGCGCGCCGCAACAGGTTGTTACTGATTCATGATTATGAGGCTGAGGGCCAGATTTGTTTTGCCACGAGATGGCTTGTTATAAGGCCGAGGGCCTGTTTGATTATGCCACGAGATGGCTTGTTATAGCTCTTAGGCTATAGGAGCCCCTCCGGAGTCTAAACACCCTCAGTGAGCGTGGGTACCCAGTGTGAGTTGTGATATTGCCCGAGGGGCTGTTGTTGTTTCATGTTATTTCCCGAAGGGATGATACGAGTGATTGTATATTTTACGTTTCTATCATTTTTCTCACTGTTTTCATCACTCGTTTGAAATTATTGAAAGATGTTTTAAAAAGGTTTTTAATGAACTGAGATGTGTGTACGAGTTTTACTGCTTTATTGCATTATTCTGGACTTATTCTATTTTACTGTAGCGTTATGCTATGGTTTACTTGTTTTCTTACTGCTTAGCTGCATTTACTTTTATTACTTACTGAGTTAGCGTACTCACATTACTCCGTGCACCCTGTGTGCAGATCCAGGAGTCTTGGGTCGCGATAGCGAGTGTTGATCAGCTTTCCAGTAGGTCTCCGAAGTTGACTAGGTAGCTGCTTGGCATTCGCAGCCCAGTGCATCTCCTTCTATCTTATTCAGCTTTGTATTAGTTTCTGTTTCAGACTATGTTGTCTTTTTCTTATTCCTAGACGAGTTGTAGTTGCTCATGACTGGTGACACCCTGATGTCGGGCCGTGTTTTGTTTCCGCACTCTTCTATTCTACCTTACATTTTGGGATTTTAGCTTATTAATGACCTTAAATGCCTTATTATAATTGTTTGGTTGGTATTGGGGTTTGTATCGGCTGGCCACTTTTCACTGTAGGTGTCATCACGATCGAGTCCGTTTTAGGGTCGTGACAAGTTGGTATCAGAGCCTAGGTTACATAGGTCTCACGAGTCATGAGCAAGTTTAGTAGAGTCTCATGGATCGGTACGGAGACATCTGTATTTATCCTCGAAAGGCCGCAGAACCTTTAGGAAAATATTATATTCTTGAATTCTTGTCGTGCGAATTTGTTGATCCGAGTACTAAACTTCTGTTATTCTATTCTCTCATAGACGGTGAGGACACGTGCTACCGGTCAGGATGAACAACCACCAGTACCACCAGCTGGGGTCACTAGAGGCCGAGGTCGCGGTCGAGGCCATGGTAGTGGCAGGGGTGTAGCCTTCACAGTAGCTAGGGTAGCACATGCAGTTCCATCAGATGCCCCAATTCATGATTAGGTCCCAATTGTGGTCGCTCCAGCAGCACCGACTGTGCCTATTGTAATTCCAGGCGTTCAGGAGGCCCTGGCCCAGATTCTATCAGTGTGCACTGGCCTAGCTCAAGCGGTTTCGGTTAGTATAACCGCAGCTACTTCCTAGGTCGGGGGAGGCACTCAGACTCCCGCCGCTCGTACACCTGAGCAGGTCGTTTAGCGACTTCAGACACCGGGGGAACCTCCAGCCCAGCCGGTTGTAGCTACTCAGGACTATGTAGCTCTTGTTATGCCAGAGGATAAGCAGCGCAGGTTGGAGAGGTTTGGTAGACTTCAGTCTCCGACTTTCAGTGGTGCAGAGGGCAAGGATGCCAAGGGTTTCTTGGACAAGTGTCAGAGGATGCTTCAGACTGCAGGTGCTCTGGAGGCCTGTGGGGTCTCATTCACTACTTTCCTGTTTTTAGGGGCTACACTTAGATGGTGGGAGGCTTACGAGAGGCGTAGGCCAGTTGACGCAGTGCCCCTTTCTTGGCAGCAATTCTCCATTCTCTTTCTGGAGAAGTTTGTACTTGAGTTTCGCCAAGAGGAGCTGTGCAGGCAGTTCGAGCAGCTTCGGCAGGGTGACAGATTTGTTACGTAGTATAAGATGTCGTTCTTTGAGTTAGATCGTCATGTGGTCTGGTTGGTTCCCACAGATCGAGAGAGGATCAGGAGGTTTATAAATAGCCTCGGTTTTCAACTTTGGTTGCTTATGACCAGAGAGAGGGTATGTGGTGCTACCTTTGATGAGGTTGTTGACATAGCTCGATTGATTTAGATGGTTCGTGGTCCGGAGAGGATTAAGAGGGAGGCTAAGAGGCCTCATGGTCAGGATGGATTCAGTGATACTCCTCATGGGGTCAGTTTCAGTACGGCAGAGGCCGTCCATTTAGGCATGCTCAGTCAGCTCGCCTAGGTTATCGTGGGGAATTACTGGGTCATGGTTCTCACAGTTCTCATCAGGGCCATTCATCACTCAGTGCCCTTCCAGCCCAGAGTTTGTCCCGTGCTTCATCAGTTCAGGGCTATTCTATGCCAGATTCTTCTACTAGTCATCTAGGTGCTAGGGGTTTTCTTCAGTCCCCGTCTCTCGCACCAGGGAGTTGTTATGAGTGTGGAGAGTTGGGTCACATGTGGAGGCAGTGTCCTCGCCGTCTTGGGGGTGCATCTCAGCAGAGGAGTCAGTCATCGACTTCAGCGCCAGTTACTTCACCACCCACCACCCAGCCAGCTAAGGGCAGAGGACAGTCAACAGGGGGTCACCCCAAAGGGAGAGGTCGATCAGGTGGTGGCCATGCCCATTTTTATGCACTCCTAGCTAGACCCGATGTTATTGCTTCTGATGCTATGATTATAGGTATTGTCTCAGTCTACCACATAGATGCCTCTGTGTTATTTGATCCCAGTTTCACTTTTTCATATGTGTCATCATATTTTGCTCGTTCTTTGGATATGCCTCGTGAGTCTCTTGTTTCATCTGTCCGTGTATTTACTCTGGTGGGTGATACTATTGTTGTGGATCATATGTACCGGTCGTGTATGGTGACTATTGGGTGTTTGGAGACCCGAGTAGACCTTTTGTTGCTTTGTATGGTGGACTTTGATGTGATATTGGTCATGGATTTGCTATCTCCGTGTCGTGTTATATTGGACTGTCATGCTAAGATAGTGACATTGGCTATGCCGGGTGTGCCACAGATTGAGTGGCGAGGTTCGACTGATTTTATTCCCAATAGGGTGATTTCGTTCTTGAAGGCCCAACGGATGGTTGGGAAAGGTTGTCTTTCATACTTAGTATTGATTCTATTCCTGTAGTGAGAGATTTTCCCGATGTGTTTCCTACAGACCTGCCGGGCATGCCACCGGACATGAATATTGATTTTGGTATGATGGGCACTCAGCCCATTTCTATTCCATCGTATCGTATGGCACTAGCGGAGTTTAAGCAGTTGAAGGAGCAACTTCAAAAACTCCTTGATAAGGGGTTTATTCAGCCTAGTGTGTCGCCTTGGGGTGCGCTTGTTCTATTTGTGAAGAAGAAGGATGGCACGATGAGGATGTGCATTGATTACAGGCAGTTGAACAAAGTTACAATCAAGAACAAGTATCCTTTGCCTCGTATTGATGATTTGTTTGACCAGCTTCAGGGAGCGAGAGTGTTCTCCAAGATTGATCTTCGTTCAGGTTATCACCAGTTGAAGATCAGCGACTCGAATATTCTTAAGATAGCTTTCAGGACCCGATATGGTCATTATGAGTTCCTTGTGATGTAATTTGGGCTGACCAATGCCGAGCAGCGTTGATGCATTTGATGAACAACGTGTTTCGACACTCGACTTGTTCGTGATTGTTTTCATTGATGATATTTTGGTGTACATGCGTAGTCAGGAGGAGCATGTAGAGCATTTGAGAGTTGTGTTGCAGAGGTTGAGGGAGGAGAAGCTTTATGCAAAGTTATCCAAATGTGAGTTTTGGCTCAGTTCAGTAGCTTTCTTGGGGCACGTGGTATCCAGTGAGGGTATTCAGGTTGATCCGAAGAATATATAGGCGTTTCAAATTTGTCCCAAACCATCCTCAGCCACATAGATTCGCAGCTTTCTTGGATTGAAGGGTTATTACTATCGGTTCGTTCAGGGATTTTCATCTATAGCATCACCCTTGACCAAATTGACTCAAAAGGTTGCTCCATTCAGGTGGTCGGATGAGTATGAGGAGAGCTTTCAGAAGCTCAAGATTGCCTTGACCACAACTCCAGTGTTAGTTTTGCCATCAGCTTCAGGTTCATATACCGTGTATTGTGACGCTTCGAGAGTTGGTATTGGGTGCGTGTTGATGTAGGAGGGTAGAGTTATTTCTTATGTTTCTCGTCAGTTGAAGCCCCAAGAGAAGAACTACCACGTTCATGATCTAGAGTTGGCTGTTATTGTTCACGCGTTGAAGATTTGGAGGCATTATTTGTATGATGTGTCTTGTGAGGTTTTTACTCATTATCATAGCCTCCAGCACTTGTTCAAATAGAAAGATCCCAATTTGAGGCATCGGAGATGGTTAGAGCTGCTAAAGGACTAAGATATCACTATTTTGTACCATCCGGGGAAGGACAATGTAGTGGCCGATGCCTTGAGTAGGAAGGCGGTAAGTATGGTCAGTCTTGCTTTTATTCTTATTGGGGAGAGACCTCTTGCAGTTGATGTTCAGGCCTTGGCCAATCGGTTCGTGAGGTTGGATATTTCGGAGCACAATCAGGTATTGGCTTGTGTGATTTCTCGATCTCCTTATCTGATTGCATCAGGGAGCGCCAGTGTGATGATCCGCATTTGCCTGTCCTTAAGGACAGAGTTCAGCACGATGATGCCAGAGATGTGACTATTGGTGATGATGGGGTGTTGAGGATGCAGGGTCGGATATGTGTGCCCAATGTGGATGGGCTTCGGGAGTTGATTCTAGCGGAGGCCCATAGCTCGCGGTATTCCATCCATCCGGGTGCCACGAAGATGTATTAGGATCTGAGACAACATTATTGGTGGAGGAGAATGAAAAGGACATTGTGGGGTTTATAGCTCGGTGTCTCAATTGTCAGCAGGTGAAATATGAGCATTAGAGACCGGGTGGCTTGTTTCAGCAGATGGATATTCCAGAGTGGAAGTGGGAGCGGATCACCATGGACTTTTTAGTTGGGCTCTCACAGACTTTGAAGAAGTTCGATGTTATTTAGATGATTTTGGATTGACTGACCAAGTCCGCACACTTTATTCCTGTGTGTACTACCTATTCTTCAGAGCGGTTGGAAGAGATCTATATCCTAGAAATTGTTTGTTTGCAGGGTGTCCAAGTTTCCATCATTTCAGATAGAGGTACTCAATTTACTTTGCAGTTTTGGAGAGCCGTGCAAAGAGAGTTGGGTACTCAGGTTGAGTTGAACACAGCTTTTCACCCTCAGACGGATGGGCAGTCCGAGCGCACTATTCAGATATTAGAGTATATTGGGGAGGTGGCTTATGAGCTAGCTTTGCCACCCAGCTTATCGAGTGTGCATCCGGTATTTCATGTTTCTATGCTCAGGAAGTATATTGGCAATCCGTCTCATGTTTTGGATTTCAGAACGGTTTAGTTAGATGATAATTTGACTTATGATGTAGAGCTAGTAGCTATTTTGGAGCGTCAGGTTTGAAAGTTGAGGTCAAAGGATATAACTTCAGTGAAAGTGTAGTGGAGAGGTCGGCCCGTAGAGGAGGCTACCTGGGAGACCGAGCGGGAGATGCGGAGCAGTTCTTCTCACTAATTTAAGGCTTCAGGTATGTTTCTTGACTCGTTCGAGGATGAACGTTTGTTTAAGAGGGGGAGGATGTAATGATCCGGCCAGTCGTTTCATGATTTACCGCTCCGTTTCCCCCATTTCTGATTCATTATGTGTTGTTCAATTGTATTCTATCGCATCATATTGGTTAGTTTGGGTTCAGAGTGGTTTTGTAGATAAATGAGACACTTAGTCTCTTAAGTTGGTCTTTTAATTGGAAAAGTCAACCAAAAGTTGACTTGTGAGTAAACGATCTCGGAATTTGGTTTTTAATGATTTAGATAGCTTCAGGAGGTTATTTGGGACTTAGGAGCGTGATCGGAATGTGTTTTGGAAGTCCGGAGTAGATTTAGGCCTGAATTGGCGAAATTGGAATTTTGGCATTTTTCGGTTGGTAGCGAAGATTTTGATATAGGGGTCAGAATGGAATTTTCGGAAGTTGGAGTAGGTCCGTTGTGTCATTTGTGACGTGTGTGCAAAATTTCAGGTTATTCGGACGAGGTTTGATAGACTTTTTGATCGAAAGCGGAATTTGGAAGTTTTAGAATTTCTTAGGCTTGAATCCGATGATAACTTGGTGTTTTGATGTTGTTTTGAGCGTTCTAAAGGTTGGAACAAGTTTGAATGATGTTATGGGATATGGTGGCATGTTTGGTTGAGGTCCTGAGGGACTCGGGTGAGTTTCGGGTGGTTAAACGGATTAAATTTTGCGTTGAAAAGTTGCAGATTTTCTGTTGTGTATGTTGTAGAGTTTTGGCCTTCGCGAGGCTCTCGCGTTCACGAAGGGATAAGAATTGAGGCAGTCAATTTGGCCTTCACGTTCGCGATGTTGGTCCTGCATTCGCGAAGGGTGAGGTTCAGTGTGCATCACGAACACGATGAGGTTCCCGCATTCGCGTAGAGTAATTGGAGCAGCTAGGGGTCCTGGTCATTTGTGCTTCGCGTTTGTGCTGGGTGTGTCGCGTTCGCGATGGTCTGAGAAACTGAAGTTTTGCGTTCGTGTTTAGGAGGTCGCGTTTGCGAAGAAGGAATAAGTGGTCATCTGATTTTTGTGCTTCGCGAACGTAAGGCTTTGACCGCGTTCGCGATGAAGGATAGGTCACCTGGTCAGAATGTTTAAATACCCATGTTCGCGATTTTTGGTCTATCTTCCACCATTTTTGAACGATTTTGGAACTTTTTGAGAAGGGTTGAAGAGGGAATTAAAGGGAAACACTTGGAGGTAAGATTTTTGGACTCAATACTCAATCCTATTATGATTTATACCTAATTAGACATGAAATTTGTGGAATCTAAAGCCTAACATTGGGGAGTTAGGGCTTAAAATTGGAGACTTTGATTTAAGGATTTGAGGGGTCATTTGTGGTCGAATTTTGATGTATTTGATATGTATGAACTCGTGAGAGTGTAAGGATTCTAGTTTTGTGATTTTTATCGGAATCCAAGATGTGGGCCTGGGGGTCGTGTTTGGCCAATTTTCGAGATTTTTGATGTAAATTGGTTATTTTTTAGTGGGCTTTATTTCTTTAGCACATTTTGATGGTATAAGTTTGTTTTGGTTAGATTTGGAGCATCCGAAAGCCGAGTTAGGAGGCAAAGGCATCGCAGGCTAGAGTTTGGATCGGATTGAGGTAAGTAATGATTGTAAATGCTGTCATGAGGGTATTAAACCCCCGACTTCACATTGTTGTGGTACTTTGAGGTGACGCACATGCTAGATGACGAGCGTGGGGTCGTACACCGTTGGGGATTATAACTTAGTCCATCCCGTATGACTATTAAATCGCGTATTTGATTGAAACTGTTTGATATCATTGTGTTTTGGAAAGTATTATCATGTTTTGGGTTGAATGCCATATTTGGGCCTCGTGCCAATTGTTTTGGACCCTTAGAGGATTTTTACTACTATTCCTCACTGTTTTGACTTCATATTTGTACTCAATCATATTGTATTCTACTATTTTCATAACTCAGCCGTATTTACTCCGTTTTGATAGTTTAACTGATATTTTGGGGCTGAGCATCATGTTTTACTATTGCCCGAGCGACTTGAGAGATTTCTGACTGAGTGAGGCCAAGGGCCTATGATGTGAGGATATTATGGGATCGGGCTGCGCGCCGTAACAGGTTGTTACTGATTCATGATTATGAGTCCGAGGGCCTGATTTATTATGCCATGAGTTGGTTTGTTATGAGGCCGAGTGCCTGTTTGATTATGCCACGAGATGGCTTGTTATAGCTTTTGGGCTGTAGGAGCCCCTCCGGAGTCTGAACACCCCCAGTGAGTGCGGATACCCAGTGTAAATTGTGATATTGCCCGAGGGACTGTTGTTGTTACATGTTATTGCCCGAGGGAATGATACGAGTGATTGTGAGGTAGCCCGAGGGGCTGGTTCTATTGATATTTTGCCGAGGGGCTGTTTATGTTTCTATCCTTTTTCTCACTGTTTTCATCACTCGTTTGAAATAATTGAAAGATGTTTTTAAAAGGTTTTTATTGAACTAAGATGTGTTTACGAGTTTTGCTGCTTTACTGCATTATTCTAGACTAATTCTATTTTAATGTAGCGTTATGTTATGGTTTACGTGTTTTCTTACTACTTAACTGCCTTTACTTTTATTACTTACTGAGTTGGCGTACTCACATTAATCCCTACACCCTGTGTGCAGATCCAGGAGTCTCGGATCGCGATAGCGAGTGTTGATCAGCTTTCTAGCAGGTCTCCAGAGTTGACTAGGTAGCTGCTTGGCGTTCGCATCCTAGTGCATCTCATTCTATCTTATTCAGCTTTGTATTAGTTTCTGTTTCAGACTATGTTGTCTTTTTCTTATTCCTAGACGAGTTGTAGTTGCTCATGACTGGTGACACCCCTATATCGGGCCGTGTTTTTTTCCGCACTGTTCTATTCTACCTTACATTTTGGGATTTTAGCTTATTAATGACCTTAAATGACTTATTATAATTGTTTGGTTGGTTTTGGGGTTTTTGTCGGCTGGCCTAGTTTCACGATAGGTGCCATCACAATCGGGTCCGTTTTAGGGTCGTGGCATGTACACATTCATTTACCATAGGGTCCAACCTCTAGATACTGCAAGAGTTATGACTGACCTCATAGTTTCCATCTTGACAATAGGTGAAAAGGTATCATGATAGTCAAGGTCTTCCTTCTGATTGTAGTCTTGTGCTACAATTTTGGCCTTGAACCTCTCGACTTCTCCATTAGCTTGATATTTTATTTTGTAAATCCATTTTGATCCCACTGCATTCTTTCCTTTTGGGAGGTCTACCACTTCCCATATGTCATTTTCTTCTAATGCTTTAATCTCTTGCTTATTGTTTCTATCTACCTTGCATCCTTGGCTGCTTCCTTGAAGCATTAAGGCTCCACAAGTGCAGAAAACTTGTCAAGGTAAGTTTGATAGGTTGATTTGGTTTTGTCATAGAACAGATGGTTAGAAATGGCGTACTTGTTGTTGCCCTGTTTGGTGGTTATCTAATCTTTCATCCAAGTAGGTTGTTTGGAATCCCTTGATGACCTCCTGGCAATTGGAGCATGAACTTTTGTATTCTGTTGTCCATCTTATGGATTGTGCTCCTCATTTGAGGAATTTGAAAGTGAATTTGGCTCCTCTATCAAGTCATCTCCCCCTTCATGCCCCAAGGTAGAAGAATGATCATGTGCCAAATCAGTTAGGTCAGACACTTGAGCAGTAGAACCAGATGATCCCTCAGAGTCACCATTAGTCCAAAAAGTTGAAGTTGAGTCATTAGTGGTGGATCTTGCAGTATATCATGAGACAGTATGTGATTAGTAGGTGCAACCTGTTTCTTTAAGGAAGAAATGGCAAAAGGAAACTCAGTTTCTCTAAAGGTAACATCTCTATTAACAAAAAACAGTTGTGTTCGTAGGTCTAAAAGAATGTAGCCCTTCTGTAATTCTGATAGCCGAAGAACACAGTTTGTCTTACTGTTTCTGCAAACTTGTCATCCTTGGCAACTGTAGTTACATAACACAGACAACAAAATGTCCTTAGACGGTGTAAGGTTGCCTGCTTCTTGTATAGTAACTCATAAGGACTTTTACTACTAGTAGCAGTAGAGTGTGACCTGTTCATGAGACACACTGCAGCCTTTACACACATACCCCAGTACTTGAAATCTAAGTGCTCTTGCAATATTTAAAATATGTGTGTGTTTCCTCTTAACCACCCCATATTGTCGACGGGTATGAACATAGCTGCTTTGGTGAAGTTTGTCCAAGTCTTGAAGAAGGTCATTGCACTGTGAGTTAAAAAACTCAATGTCATTATTATTTCTAAGGACCCTAACCCTGACACTAAATTGTGACTGCACCATAGACATGAAAGATTAATGGCTACAATAGCTTCAGATTTAAGTTGTAATAAGAAAATCCATATATACCTACTGTGAACATCCACAATAGTCAAAAAATAATATGTGTGATTAAAAGTAGGAGTTTTAGAAGAGACTTAGAGATCCATATGTACAAGGTGGAAAGGTGAATCAACTCTAGAGTCACTACTAGAAAACATTATGTTTTGCTAAGGGGCAAATTGGGCACTTATTCAACTATAAACTATCTACATAATTATGCAACAAATTCAGAGACTTCATGCCTGGTATGATAGGATGTCCAAGTCTTTGATGCTATAAAGTATTGCCTTGTCCATGAACTATTAATATTATTGGGTGTTTTGTGTCATGCTTACGGTTGTCTGCAACTTTGTATATGTACAAGTTTCCTCTCCGGCTACCAATCCCCTTTATCCTGCCATTCCAAAGTTTATGAAAGACAAAAAGTTAGGGAAAAAGTTGACTGAGCAGGACAGTTCCTTTGTCATTTTAGAGATTGATAGCAAGTTAAACTTGAAATCAGGAACAATCAGTACATTGCTCACAATTGCAATACTAAACAAAGACACATGACCAGTATGAGTGATATCTGCCTTATCTACTGTGGGCAAATGAACTTTGTTATTACCACATATTATTTTACTGTGGTCACATTTTAACATGCTCTCCTCAGAAGTTACAAGATGAGTAGCTCTAGAATCCATAATCCGTTCATCATTATCTCTTACTTTGGATATCATACAAGTCACATGCTACATTGGTATGATTCCCCTTATTACTTTGACTTCCACCGGCATCTTTATTTAGCAAATTGAGAATCTGCTTCTATTGTTCTTCTATGAAATATTGAGCCTTGATCTCAGTAGGACCTAGGTTCCTAGAAGGCACCTGATGTGGTGGTGGCATGTCAACATTTTCAGACACATTTTTATAGCATTAAGGGGCTGCTTACCATACTCAAATTGACCACCATAGCCTACTGGACTTTTAGATCCCCCATAATCAGGCTTAGAGGTCTTCTTAGGCTTAAAATCATAGGGGTACCCAACAAGCTTGTAGCAATTTTCTTTGATATGACCCCTTAAATTGCAATACCCATATTGTATAAATGGTTTTTTGTCGTTATAAGGTTGTCCATGAGTCAATTGCATACCTAAAGGGTCTATGTTTGTAGTAATTGCATTTAAACCAGCTGAATGTTGACTTTCATCTTCAATTATCATAGCTTATGCCCGATTAATCATAGGATAAGTTGATTTCAACAAGATTTGTTTCCTAGCTTGGTCATATGAATCATTCAGTCTACTAAGGAATTGCAGTAATCTCTGCTGATGAAAGTGCTCCACTGACTCCTTAGATTTTTCACAATCACAATCAAGAGGGGAACCATGGCATCATATTCTACCCATATGTCCTTCAATTTAGTGAATAGACAGAAACAAAGTTAGTACCTTGTGAATGATTGGCAATTTGACAGTGAACTTGGAAAATTCTCATGTGATTGACTTTGTCAAATCGCTTCTTGAGATCCTTCCACAACGTAAGAATTAGAGGCATATACAATTTCACTAAGTGGATCTTCAGAACCTATATTGATAATCCATGAGAGGACAATTGCATCGCATATTTCCATTGTTCCTGCAGCTCCTTGTCAAAGGATTATTTTTTACAGGTACCTAGTACGAACCCTAGCTTTCTCTTTGCTTGAAGAGCGATGCGCATTGATCTACTCCATAGGTCATAATTCTCTGATACAGTGAGTTTGACTGGAACAAGTACCGAACTAGGAGTATCAGCAGGATTAATGAATAATAGATGTGTGTAGGTGAGTTTTTCTGCCGCCATAGCTGCAAACAAACGAGCTTAATTAAGAAGAGGTTTCACACAGTAATTTGATAAATTGAATCGAAAATTGCGTGTATGACCAGAATAAATTACTTTGATACCATGCTAAAATATTGAGAGAGGTGAGACAGATTTAGTCATTGAAGCTCGAGAAGCTTATGTAAGAAGAAGAAAGGGAAATGAGTGAATAAGCAAAATGATAACTGTCTACTGTTCTATTGCTTTTCAATGTATTTATACAATCATCTCATCTTACTAATACTCACTATGATACATCTTACTAACTATTTAACCTAATACAAATGTTCACTACATGGTTGTTACACAACGGGATAATTGCTAACTACTAACTTCCACGTGTGCCTCCTTTCCGGTAGCACTGTTACATTGCCATCTCATAACAAGTATAGAGAATGACAGACGTAAAGAGCAGTTATGTGTATAATCAAAAATTAGTTTTTTCACCGTGTAATTTCATATTTTTAGCATTAACGGTGATAATATAATAGAAAAATAATAAATAGAAAAATAATTCCATTTTCCCATTCCCATCCTTTCTAAAAGGTAAATCAACAAGGAGCTAAAATGTATAACATAGAAAAAAACCAAAAGCATTTATAATTAGAAGAAATATATTTTCCTGGTTTAAATATTTTCCTCTTCATCCATTTTCTTTACTTTCTGTGCAAGTGTTCAAACCCCTCTAATCTCTTTTCCTGGTTTAAATATTTGGCCTTTTACTCTTTATTTTTTTTTATGAATTTGAAATATGGTTAATGTGAATTTAGATTAAGTACATTTGGTCCTAGGTGGTAGAGTTTCTTGTGTTAAAATTACTTATTTTGCTAAAGATTCATATTTTAATCGGAAAAGGGTAAAAATGCTCCTAAACTATTGAAAAATATTTAAAAATATGCTTCATCCACCTATTAAGCTAAAAATATGCTTTCATTTACCTTTTTGATTCACCTATACCTTTTGACCGTTAGGTCAATGCTGCATTTAAAAAATAAGTATTTAAATTCCACGTGACAATTTCTTATTGGTCGAAATTAAAACATCTAATTTATTAGAAAGACCCACACATATTTACCCATTTTTCGGACTAACCCTCCCAAACACTAACCTGACCCGAATAAAAAGTTTAAATAAAAAAAAAAAGACGCCCTACTTCCATCTAACTCATGGATTTACATGTGTTCATTTTCTTGATTAATCTCATGTATAGAATTATCATCGAATAAATGTTCATGAACAAATTAAACAAACAAGAAAAGCCTAGCATGAATGAGCCAATGATTTTCTTTACAATAACGTGGGTCGGAAAACTAGGGGTAATCCAACGGTTTATGATATCTTCCAAACAATCACTTTGAGATTTTTCCATTATATGAAAATAATTAAATTAAACTCATCTTGAATATAATACAATTTGCGTCTATCATGTAAATTGAACTGGATGCCATAACAAAGAAAAAAAATTACATAGTAAATTTGTGTCTATATGTTCACTGCAATTTCTATAGAGCTTTTGTTCCATGGAGTTTGATAGAAGTGGGCTCTCTTTTTTTTAGTTGAACTTTTTGTTCGGGGTCGGGTTAGTATTTGAAGCGGGTTAGTACGAAAAACTAGTAGATATGGGTGAGTCTTTCTTGGGTTAGATGTTTTAATTTTAGCGAATAAGAAGTTACCACGTGGAATTTAAACAATTATTATTTAAGCATTGACCTAACCGTCAAATTCATAAGTGAACCAAAAAGATAGATTGAGGGGTATTATTATCCCAATAGGTGAATGAAGGGTATTTTTAGATTTTTTTCAATAGTTAGGGTTAATCTCTTTCCGTATTTTAATTTTAATTAGAGAGGAAAGTTTGTTTTCATTGTTGTCATTTTATGCACGATCCTTTATGCGGTGGGTGAATACTGAATACCTAAAAAATAGTGTATACAATTGTTTCTAGAATGTGCCTAATATGGAAAGAATAGCTATATCAGCGGGCAGAACGAAATAATTGAAGCAAATTGTGCATCTTTAACATCAATTTGAGGCTACAAGAAGAGAGTATAGAATTGGTCAATGTATTGGGAAAAAACTGAATTTACATTGTAGGTGACATGGCATGACACGTGGACTGGTCAAACGGTCAAAACACAATAAATAGCCAAGAGGCACGGGTGACAACAGATAAGGAAAAAAGAAAGCAACATTGGTGCGGACCGTTATTAAAATAGGTACGAGTCTCGTACCTATCCAAGTCATCTAAAGACCGAAGATCGGAAGAAGTTGAAGATACGAATCTGATGACGTAAAAGAGTTTAAATATAGCATTAAATATCAAATACGTTAGAATATTTGTTTTAAAAAAAATGATTGTGTAATATTTCTTTTAATGTCATTTATTGCTCATAATTGCCTCATTAAGACAAAGGCATTACCTCTTCTCCTAGGATTAGCTATAAAAGGAGAAGAACTCACCATCTGTAAGGATACGAAATATTATTGGGATCTTACTGAAATACAAAACTATTTACTGCTTTACCATCATTCTCAGAAGTATTTTGTTTTCGTCTCCTGATTATCAGTAACCCGAATTTCTTTTTAGCGTTGACCAAAAGCCTCAGATTTTTGGTTAAACAAATTGGTTCCGTTACCGGGAATCCGATAATCTTTTCTTTTAATCTATATCTTGTCCATTGTCGTCACCATGTCAAACAACAACACCGACAATAATAGTAATAACACATTGGGAAACCATGAAAATCAAATCCATCAAAATCAAGGTGACGTGGTTCCCTCCCCTCCAGATTCACCACGTCAATCTCGTGAAGGCACTCCTGTTACTGAATCCCGTGCTGATCAACAAGAACAATCTGAACACTTTGAAGGAGTTACAACTGAAGCTTTACAAAAGCTAATTGATGCACAGGTCGGCAAAGCTCTTCAGGCACTTGTTAGTCGATTGCCTGCTGCACCACCCACACCAACTCCTAATAATAATACATTGGAGAATCCCCGTTTTGGTCTTGATAATTCTGGAAATGGAGCAACCCCCAGTGAACCACAGGAAGGGGGACCAGGTAATTCAAATAATTCATATTTGCAAAATTTAGTACTAACCTTGTAGAAACAGATTAAGGAACAAAATGAGCGTATTGAGCAAATCCCTGGAGTTCCGCCTGTAATAAAAGGAGTAGACATGGACAAATACTCACAACAACCATGGAAGCCAAGTGTTGCTCCCCTTCCAATTCCTAAAAAGTTCAAAATGCCTAACATCCCGAAATATGATGGTACTACAGACCCACGTGACTGCATTTACAACAGGCGTGAAAGGCAACGACTTGACCAAACAAGAAATTGAATCAGTACTGGTCAATAAATTTGGAGAAACACTCACCAAGGGTGCATTAACCTGGTATTCTCTTTTATCTGAAAATTCTATTAATTCTTTTGTTGAGCTTGCAGATTCTTTTATTAAAGCACATTCGGGAGCACAGAAGGTTGAGAAAAGAATGGAAGATATTTTCAAAATCAAACAAGGGGATTCGGAGTTGCTTAGAAATTTTGTTGATAGATTCCAGCGTGAAAGAATGACGCTACCTCGTGTGCCTAACAACTGGGCTGCAATAGCCTTTGCAAGTAATTTAAATGATAAAAGTTTTGAAGCCACGAGACGACTCAAAGAAAGCCTTCAAGAATTTCCTGCAACCACGTGGAATGATGTTTACAACAGGTATAGTACGAAGCTGCAAATTGAAGAAGATACCGTACCTAAGTTTCATCATGAAGAAAGGGGTGGTCCCCGAAGATCAGAAACCGAAAAAAGATCAGGTAAAAACAGGGACGATCCATATATGGGACCTGCAGGAAAAGACCCACGGTCGAAACAAGATAGCCAGTAATATGATCAAAAATTGAGGAACAGGGACTCTGGTTCTTCTTCAAAGTTCAGGAATGATCGGAACAGACAAGAATCACGAGATGATGACAAAAGTTTAAAGGCACGATTCGGCGGATATAATTTTAATGTCTCTACCTCCGAGCTCGTAGCTGTTTTAAGAAGCATGGGAGATAAGGTACGGTGGCCAAAAGAGATGCGGTCAAATCCAAATAGACGCAATCCAGATCATTGGTGCGAATTCCACAATGATCACGGGCACAAAACTTCAGAATGTAGATTCTTGCAGAGTGAAGTGGATCATCTATTGAAGCAAGGGTACCTCACTGAGTTATTTAGCGAGAAAGGAAAACAAGCTTATATGAAAAACAGGCAAGAGCCACCACAACCTCCTTCACCCAAGAGGACAGTGAATGTGATAAGTGGGGGAGAAGATATTCACGGCATAACCTACACAGCCTCCAACAAGGTTTCTAAGGTAACAATTACACACGGGAAACGGGTGCGGCAGGTCTTAGAAAATGAAAGTATTTCGTTCGATGACGCAGATACTGAAGGAATGACAACTACACATAATGACGCACTGGTAATATCTTTACTTGTACATGATACTAATGTAAAACGAGTTTTGATTGATCCAGGGAGTTCTGTAAATATTATACTACTAAGGATATTACGTGAAATGCAAGCTGAAGACAAAATGATACCCAAGGCGCACACCTTGTCAGGCTTCGACAATTCCAGTGTGGTAACAAAAGGAGAGGTAATTCTAACAACTTTTGCTACGGGTGTTGTTAAAGAAACTAAATTTCAGGTAGTTGATATGGAAATGGCCTACAATATGATCATGGGGAGTCCATGGATACACGATATGGATGTTGTCCCATCAACTCTACATCAAGTTATTAAATTCCCATCACCATGGGGAATTTGCCAAATTCGTGGGGATCAGCAGATGGCTAGAAGTGTCAACGCTGTAACAAGTACGAGCACCATAAATAAAGAAAAATAGCAATTACAGGAAACAGTTGAAGGTAAAAAAGATCAAACTTCAGCTGAACAAGAAAAGACAGATTTGGACTCAAGGTCTGACACGATTCAGGAACCTGAACAAAATGAAAGCATCAAAACGACAATTGAAGAGCTCGAGGCAGTGATATTATTTTAGCAATGGCCTGAACGGAATGTTTATGTCGGAGCCAATTTAAGCTTAGACATGTGAGGTATGATAATCGAATTTTTAAAAGCTAACTTAGACTGCTTTGCTTGGTCCCACGCTGATATGACAGGGATACCACAGGATGTGATGACTCACAAACTCAATGAGGACCCTTCTTTCACACCAATAAAGCAAAAGAAAAGAAAGCAAGGTTCTTTCAAGAACCAGGTGATTCAGGATGAGGTCCAAAAATTATTAAAAATCGGATCGATCCGTGAGGTAAAGTATCCTAATTGGCTAGCTAACACGGTGGTCGTACCCAAGAAAAATGGTAAGTGGCGCGTTTGTGTGGATTATACCGATCTAAACAAAGCCTGTCCAAAAGATTCCTTTCCTTTACCGCATATAGACCAACTAATTGATGCAACCGCAGGTCATGAACTTTTAAGTTTTTTAGATGCATACTCGGGATATAATCAAATTAAAATGGATCCTGGTGATGAAGAAAAAACTTCTTTCATCACAGACAGGGGGACTTACTGTTATAAAGTAATGCCCTTTGGTCTCAAAAATGCTGGGGCAACCTATCAAAGGTTGGTCACCAAAATGTTCCAAGAGCATTTAGGGAAAACAATGGAGGTATATATAGACGATATGCTCATCAAAACCTAGCGATCTCATGATCATATTTCTCATCTATCTGTTACATTTGAAATTTTGCGAAAATTTAATATGAAACTCAACCCAGAAAAATGTGCATTTGGAGTTGCATCAGGTAAGTTTTTGGGTTTTCTTGTTTCTAACCGTGGTATTGAAGTGAATCCTTCTCAGATCAAAGCAATAGAAGAAATCCCTGATATCCTTACTAATAAAAAGGAAGTACAAAGATTAACGGGAAGAATTGCAGCTTTGGGGAGATTTATTTCCAAATCCTCAGAAAGGTGTTTTAAGTTTTTCTCTGCACTCAAAAAGCAAGATCATTTTGAATGGAATGAAGATTGTCAACAAGCCCTTAGAAATTTGAAAGCTTATTTGTCAAAACCACCGTTGTTGGCAAAACCAAAGGTGGGGGAAAAACTTCTCATCTATCTGGCCGTATCTAAAGTCGCTGTGAGTGTTGTTTTAGTCCACGAGGACCAAGGTAAACAATCTCCTATTTATTATGTAAGTAAGTCCTTATTGGATGCTGAGACACGATACCCACACCTAGAAAAATTAGCATTAGCTTTGATCATGACATCTAGAAAATTAAGACCTTATTTTCAATGTCATCCCATTAATGTAGTTACTGCTTTTCCGCTTCGAAATATTTTGCATAAACACGAGCTTTCAGGAAGATTAGCAAAATGGGCTATAGAACTAAGTGAATATGAAGTTGTTTATCAACCCAGGACCGCTATAAAATCTCAAGTACTAGCTGATTTCGTGGTTGATTTTAGCTAGGGGATGCATTTAGAAGCAGAAAAAGAATTACTAGTTTTTAATGGTGCAAACCCGGGGACTTGGGTTTTATTCACTGATGGTTCATCTAATGTAAAAGGGGCAGGCCTAGGGATAGTCCTCGTACCACCTACGGGTGAACTATTAGACAGGCTATAAAATGTCATTCTATAACTAACAATGAAGCAGAGTATGAGGCTGTAATTGCAGGTTTAGAATTGGCACGAGAACTCGACATAACACAGATTATAATCAAGAGTGATTCTCAACTCGTGATCAATCAAATACTGGGGACTTATACAGCCAGAGAGACGCGAATGCAAGAATACCTCGCGAAGGTACGGGAGTTAATAAAGCAATTCCAAACTTGGAAAGTAGTGCAGATCCCAAGAGATGAGAATGTAGAGGCAGATGCTTTAGCTAATCTCGCATCTGCAGCAGACGTAGCAAACGATACAAATGCTTCAGTCATACATTTATTTCATTCCGTTCTCGAATCTGATAAAAACGAGGTAAATTTTAATCATTTAACATGGGATTGGAGAAACGAAATTGTTGCCTTTTTACAGCACGGTACCGTGCCTAATGACAAAGGAAAGGCTCACGCGCTTCGCAAAAAAGCTGCTCGATATTGTTTATATCAAGGAAATCTTTATCGAAAGATGTTCGGTGGACCACTAGCAAGGTGTCTCGGACCCTCTCAAACAGAATATATGATGAGAGAAGTGCACGAAGGATATTGTGGGAATCACGCAGGGGGACGGTCACTGGTAAGAACATTAATTCGCACAGGATATTATTGGCCTAAGATGGAAGAAGAAGCAACCAGTTTCGTGTCCAAATATAATAAATGTCAAAGGTACGACAACAATATGCACAGATCAGCTGAGTTACTACATCCTGTTATAGCCCCGTGGCCCTTTATGAAATGGGGAATGGATATCGTAGGTCCACTTCCACAAGCAAAAGGTCAGGTAAAGTTTCTACTTGTACTTACAGATTATTTCACTAAATGGGTAGAAGCAGGGGCATTTAAACAGGTACGAGAGAAGGAAGTTAAAGACTTCATATGGCGAAATATAATATGCCGCTTTGGAACACCAAAGGTGATCGTGTGTGACAATGGACCACAGTTCATTGGATCTCAAATCACAGAATTTCTTCGAAGTTAGCAGATCAAAAAGATAACGTCTACGCCATACCATCCAGTAGGTAATGGACAAGCGGAATCTACTAACAAAGTCATTATCAACAATTTGAAGAAGAGGTTACAGGATTCAAAAGGTAATTGGCTTGAGGTGTTACCTGGAGTATTATGGGCTTATCGTACAACGACCAAAACAGGCAATGGAGAAACACCATTTTCAATGGTTTATGGTGCGGAAGCCTTAATTCCAGTTGAAATAGGTGAGCCAAGCACACGGTACGATCAGGCAACGGAGGAATCTAATGATGAAGAGATGCGGGTCAACCTTGATTTACTTGAAGGAAGAAGAGAAGCTGCATTAATAAGAATGGCAGCACAAAAGCAAGTAATTGAACGATATTACAATAGGAAAGCACGCCTCAGATTTTTCAAAATTGGGGACTTCGGTGCTTAAAAAGGTGTTCCAATCTGCAAAGGCTGCTAACTCAGGAAAGCTAAGTCCAACATGGGAAGGACCGTACAAAGTCCGTGACATTGCGGGAAAAGGAGTATACCAGTTGGAGACAATGGACGGCAAAGTTTTACCCTCACATTGGAATGCCATCCATTTAAAAAGATATTACTTTTGAGAAAGTACCTACGGTCAGGTATCACCATGTTAAAATTTCTCTCTTGAATTATTAATGTTTTACTAACGATTTTAGATGCTAGGCAAAACACCCTAACTCGTGCCAAATGATGAGTCACAACCTGCAAGGCAAAATGGAGTATTCTTAAATTCCCAGCCCAGGGTTACAATTAATCTGATGGAAATACACACGAGTTAGGCAGTCTTCATCTATAATTGCATCTCCGAGTCCCGTATATCTTTCTATTTCAGGAAAAGGGCCAAAGTAAAAGAAATAAACAAGTGCTCGAGGCTTCATACTTCACCGCTCAAACACTTGGGGGACTACATATTGTACACATATATGTGTAGAAGTGCAGATACGAATATCGAACAAAAGTCGGCCACAAAGAGACAAGTGTTGAGAAAAAGTTACGAAGTCTTCAGCATTCATGAGAACAACAGAGGCATCTCTCAAACTCATAAACAAAGTCACCTCTCAAACCCTTCTTAATATATAAAGATAGGGTCATGACTATGTACTGAAACAGGTTATGAAGAAAAACCTTGTTTATTCTATGTTATGTACAAATCTGTTACAAGAAAAACAGTTACGAGAAAGTTGTAGATGTATTGTAATACATGTAATAGTCAAACACTTGTTAAAGTTCATGAATAAAAACTTGCCAAAGTTGTTTCATACAAAACATGTGTATTCCTATTTCTTTCATCGTATTATAACACCATTATGAAGTTGAGACGTCTTCTTCATTAAGTGTCGATAAAATAAAAGGGCCCTCTTTTATAAGCCTCATGTTGATAATCCATGAGAAGAATCATAAAGCATTTTAAAAGAATAAAAATGCTAAGCTATTCTATAAGTCCTAGATAAATGGGCAAGAATAAAATATACGGAAGTACCAATAAAAACTTCTTAATATAAAAGACTAAGTACAAACTTAGTCAGCAAAATATTTGTTTTTTACAAATGCCCCATTATGATAACTGGGGACTTCGTCAAAAGATCCCTTAAAGTTGCCAAGGGATAACACCACCAATTAATAAAAACAAAAACAACAATTTCATTTTCAGCTAGTCACTGAAGGGGTTGGAACATCAGAAGTTGCAATTTCATTTTCAAGAGCAATTTTAATTGGGCTTGGAATATTGAAATCACCAAGGGGAGCAAGAATCACAGGAGCTTCAGCTTCCATGGAATGTGTCATAGAAGTTTCACCCTCGGGAGCTGGAATTGCAACCTCAATTGCTGCAGTAGCCACTTCTTCATTTAAAAGCTCTTGCGTTCCAGGAGCTTCAAGTGCAGGAGAAGGAGTATCAACAGGTTGTTGACTTTTCTCGATAGTGTCTAAGACTTTGGCTAATTCAGATTGCAAATCGAAGCTTTCCTGAGCAGCTTCCATCAGAGCATCACGACGAGATTTCAGGAAAGCCCAACTCACTCTATGTTTAAGTTCTCCTCCAGAAGTCCATACTCCCTTTCCCACATAGCAAGATCATTCTTCAATATTTGATGTTCAGCTAAATGGGAATCAAGGGAAGCTTCAAGGGAGGCATGAGAGCTCTTCAAAGCTCGAATCTCGTCAGAGGAGGTATGTAAGTCAGCTTGAGCTTGAGTCAAGCTTTGCACTAATTCTCCTGCATATTCTTCTTTCTTGGCTAAAAGTGCCTTAAGCTCCCTGACTTCTTCACTAGCCTTTGATAATTGTTCTAACATTGAGCACTCCAAAAGCTCTTTATCTCTTTTAAATTGGCTTGAAGAAGCCTTGGCAGTCGCTAGTTTAGAAGTCAAACCACGCTTTTGCTGCTCCAGGAGATTTCTACTTTCTTGCAACTCCTCTATGGTCCCCTGAGCATTCTCAAACTGTTCTTTCCAATTAGCTGCTTCAAGCTGGGCTCCCCTGGCTATTTCCTCGGCCTCATGGATGGATTTTTCAGACTCACGGGTTTTTCTTTCCAGAAGGGAAATTCTTCCCATCAATTCGGTACCAATAAGGTTAGCCTACAGAGACAACTCATAGAAATGAGGATTTGTAGATCGAAAATAAAAAACTTGTTGGTAAAGGAAAAATACCTTCAAAGTAGAATGAATTGTGTCATTCATCAGAGTAAGGGAGTTGTGGCTCTCCATCTTCTTCTTCTCAATATCACCGATTAGAGGCTCGAGCCAAACATCAGCTCTACCAGTCTTTCTCAAAAGGCTATGGTTGGCAGGAACTTCAAGAGTAACACTTCTCATAGCCATGGTTCTACTGCTAAAACCCGCCTCTGTATGATGAACAAAGGGAGGAGGAGCCATGGAAGGAGGAGTAGTAGAAAAGGAAAACACAGCAGCAGGAGCCATAAGAGTCAAAGAAGGGATGGAAGGAGAAGATGAAGAAACTGACACAGGAACGGAAGCAGGTGCAGTTGAAACTGGCAAAGGAATGGAGGAAATAGGAACGAATGAGGAGATAAGAGCTTCATCAAAAACAGGGCCGAGCTTGCCACTCTCAAAACCACTATCAAAAAGACGCTGAGTTAATTCATTAGTATCTTTTGGCACGATGTCCTCATCAGAATGAATCAAAACAGGCTCGGTGGACGAAGTTTGAGCAGGGGTATCCTCAATTTCATCACTATTAATGACTCATCTCTTAACTCTTGGCCTGGCAATTAAAGAGGTATCTTCCTCTTCCTCATTCTCAGAACTTTCTCCTATAGCTTTCCTTTTCGGAAGCGAAGCTCGAGCTTTGTTCAAATCAAGTGCAGCATTAGCAGACATGCGAATGGCCATAGCTACTTCAGCTGTCATTCCTCTAACACCAAATCCTGATCAAAAGAAGGATACATAATCAACATTGAAAAAAAGGTGCTTGGCATGTAAAAAAAACGTGTAAAAAGGGACATACCATGTGTTTTCACCTTCCAGCCATGTAAAGAAGAAATTGATTTCCAAGTTCTTTGATCCTTAGGAGCAATCTTCAAAATTGAATCTACCCAACCACGGAAGTTAGGAATAAGTTCCACATCTCCCATGGTTGCTACAAAAAACCAAAAAGAGACGAAGTGAGAAAAAGAATCAGAATTCTCAAAAATAGGTGCGGTAAATAAAAGGAAACTTACGTGCAAAATTCCACTTCTCAGAGAAGGGAATATTTGTTTCACCAAGCAAGTCCACCGTACGTACAGCAACGTAACTGGTGTACCATCCACGATCTCTGTCATCTTCAGAGTTTACCAAAACCTTTTTGCTTCTTGCAGTTAAGGTAAAAACCCCATGGCGCATTAAATTGGGATGATATAAATGAATAAGGTGAGAAAGGGTGAAGTCGACATTGGCTTTGGCAGATAAGTATCTCAGACAAGCCACTGCTCTCCACACTAGGGGACCGACTTGGGCCAAACAGATTTTAAAGAAACGACAAAAGTTAATAATGACTGGGTCAACCGGAGGATTAAAACCCAAAGTAAATGGGTAAGTATAAACGAAAGAATAACCATTTCTAAAGGAAGAAATTCTTTGATTTGGGGAAGGAATTGACATTCGTAGACTATTGCTCCAGTTACAATCCCTTCTGATGGTAGGGATTGTAAGCTCGGTTACTAATAAAGGATAAGTGTCAGCTTTTTCTAAATTTGCAATTTGCCTTTGAAGAGACATTCTATCACTCCCAAAAGACAAATCACTAGGAACAATTTTATCGACTAAAGGTTCTTGAGAAGAATCAAGGATTTCTTTACCTTTAGAAGAAGGGGTCTTCGGAATAGAACTCCCGATATTAGGAGAAGAAGAAGCAGGACCAGATAAACCATCACGAGCGGACCCTAGGCCCAAGCTCCGAAGCCTACCTCCTCTGCCTCTCCTATGTCTTGTAGGGGCATTGGGGAAGTGATCAAGAATTGGAACTTTTCTAGGGTTAGGGTTTGGAGATGACATTGTTGAAGAAGGATGTACTAAAAGGGAGAGAAAATACAAGTAAGTAAGAAATTACTTGTTGAAGATCTATGAAGAAGAAGGTAAACGAAAGAGGGTTAAAAATGCTTATAATGACAACCGTCAAACTTAGAAGTGCAATGAAGGAAAGCCTATAATAAAGGCAACTATCATTTCATGAATAGTGTGAATGAAGAAGTCTCGAAAAAAGGGGTAGAATTGCAGAATCAATCAGAAGGTGACACGTATGTAAAGCATTAAATGGAAGGGACAATTGAAGCGTCAATATTTGTCATAATATTAATTACGGCAAAAAATCCTTTTTTATGAAAATCCACTTCCCAATTATTTACTTGATAAATAAATGGAAAGTGGGGGGACTATCTGTATTGGGAAAAAACTGAATTTACATTGTAGGTGACGTGGCATGACACGTGGACTGGTCAAACGGTCAAAACACAATAAATAACCAAGAGGCACGGGTGACAACAGATAAGGGAAAAAGAAAGCAACATTGGTGCGGACCGTTACTAAAATAGGTACGAGTCTCGTACCTATCCAAGTCATCTAAAGACCGAAGATCGGAAGAAGTTGAAGATACGAATCTGATGACGTAAAAGAGTTTAAATATAGCATTAAATATCAAATACGTTAGAATATTTGTTTTAGAAAGAAATGATTGTGTAACGTTTCTTTTAATGTCATTTATTGCTCATAATTGCCTCATTAAGACAAAGGCATTACCTCTTCTCCTAGGATTAGCTATAAAAGGAGAAGAACTCACCATCTGTAAGAATACGAAATATTATTGGGATCTTACTGAAATACAAAACTATTTACTGCTTTACCATCATTGTCAGAAGTATTTTGTTTTCGTCTCCTGATTATCAGTAACCCGAATTTCTTTTTAGCTTTGACCAAAGACTCAGATTTTTGGTTAAACAG
This sequence comes from Nicotiana sylvestris, assembly GCF_000393655.2. Taxonomy (NCBI): domain Eukaryota; kingdom Viridiplantae; phylum Streptophyta; class Magnoliopsida; order Solanales; family Solanaceae; genus Nicotiana; species Nicotiana sylvestris. The sequence goes on from NC_091064.1 coordinate 29,738,779, forward strand.
TCAAGTCATGTTGTTAACCTTTAATGGTTGTGTTCCTGATCAATGTCAATATTTAAGAAATGCGAGAGACTATCAAAATTCTTGGATAGTTAATGCAAGGTAAGACTTAAGAGTGCGTATAATAGACCTTTGTAGTCCGGTTCTTCCCTGAATCCAGCGTATAACGGAAACTTAATGTATCATATTGTCTTTTTTTTTAATAGCTTATGTATCAAAACTCCCCTAATGTAGCATATTCAATTACACGAATAATATAAGATTTTTACATTATTAATTTATATAACTTACATCCAATAAGTAAAGCTCATACGTTCAATGAAAAGCAAAAATAACAATAATATCCAATGACACTTGTGGTTTTAAGTCAAATAACTCTAACTAACAAAACTCATAAATAACCAGCAGGTCGTAGATCACGAGCTACCAAACAACCAACTAACCAATTTTTCCAACACCGTGGCATCATGTATGGACATTAAAGAGTAAAGACGTAGTAAAGGCAACATACCATATGTGACCAGACAGTCGCATAACAGCTGGCACTTCGGTCACCAAATATCAAGACATTGAAAATCCATCAGGATATATCAGCAAGAATACACACACATTGGCATCTTTCTTAACTTTCCAAATTCACTATAAAGTAGCACTAGCTTCCCAACATAGGCGTCACATATTGAGTCCAAAACGCTTTTGATATTTTTTTTGGACAAAAATCATTTTTATACTGCTTAAAAAAAAGGTACATAAATGAGTAAAATATAGTACTATATTGCGAACTAAGTTAACAGAAATTAGTCCGTTAAAGTAAAATGCAGTACCATACTGCGTTTTACTTTAATTTTTTTTTTAATTCGCAGTACTGTACTGCGTTTTACTTCAATTTTTTTTTTGTAATTCGCAGTATAATACTGCGTTTTATAAAGCTATTCGCAGTATTATACTGCGTTTTACCTAAAACGCAGTATAATACTGCGAACAACTTTATAAAACGCAATCCCTTCTTCTTCCTTGGACCACTGAACGCATCCCCTTCTTCTTCTTTGGTCCATTTCACATCTGTGCTCGCTAATAAATTTACCCACTTTCCACAAACCTGATTTCTTCTTGGTGGCACGCAACATCCAGTGACAACTCATAAAGTCTCTACGTCATACAACCTTGTATTTCTCCGTAGTCGACTCACTTACTGTCATCTCACGGCACTCTCTTATACTGTAGATTTTTACAGCCCTAATTAAGCGAGCTTTATCAGGGAAATACATGCCCTTTGTCAGAATAGCTGGTCTAGACTCATCCCACATCGCTGACCGAAATTCATCATCATCCCTTGTGAGGGCATCCACGTTCGGCATGCTTGGCAAATTATCAAGGTAGGGAATATTCCGCTCATGAAATGGCACGTGGGACTCGTACACTCTTGGTCTAGCGGGAGGTGGAGGAACATGCTCCCTCGTCAGCTCAGGTTCAACATTCACTTCCTCCTCATCATCACCCTCATCATGGAAGGGTGTGTCATCCCCAGACTCATCCGCATTGTTGTCATAATCATTATCATCTTTCTGACTCTGCGCATCTGCCAAATCACGAGTAAATACGTCGTCTATGGGCAACTGTGTGAGGTTAGGAGCTTCAAGAATCTCGTTTTCACTGCACAAAAATAACAAAATGATAATATACCCAACTAGATAAATACTTTAGATATAGCTATATCACTTTACTTACAAGTCGTACTGTCTTGACGTTTCATGATGGATATTTGCTTGTTGGTGATGACTCCCGGATGGACCACCGTGGTCCAATACTCCAGAAATACACATATTCCAACTAGGGGCGGGGTCATAACTTGTAAAATTCGTATCCGGACGGTACCCCCTATGAAAAATATGAGTGTTAATACAAATCCAATTAAAACATAAAATAAACATCGCTAAAGCACCCACGGAATTGAAGTTTACCAGTCGTCTTGTTGATTATATAAAGTCGAAAAATTATTTTGCAGCTGCTCATTCGCTGGTGGTGACAAGTTTAAATCAAGGAAAGCTCTTTCATCAGCAATCTGTCCGGCAAAAACTGCTCCATAATAACCACCCGATTACTGGGGGTTATCCCTACTATGCACGCCCTCATTATTGGAAACGTCTTCCACCTTGACGTACATTTCCAATAATTTTATTACAATAAATTTCCTGTATTCATCCAGAATCTGCAAAAAATCTCTAAGAGTTTCATCATCCTCGATGTTAAACTCAAAATAATAAGCAAACTCCTGCGGAGTCACTGAATACGGAAATATACCGGTTATTTTAAGGTTAACTGAACGTCACCTCTCATTCATTTTTTTACGTAACAACGATACCAATTTATCGTACTCCATATTAAGAGGCAATTTAACATGACATTGTGGAGGTGAGCTATACCTCATAGAGTTATTCTCCAACACAACCTCCCCCCCCCCCCCCAAATATAGTGAAACCCTTATTTTTGCCACTTCAGACATTGTAAAAAAATGATTGATAAGAAGAAGAGAGAAGTATGAACGTAAGTTTGAAGATTGAATAAATTTTCATAAAATTGAAATGCCTTTAAATAAGGCAAGTCCGAATGTAAAACGCAGTACAATACTACATTTTATGTATTGAATTATTGTTATGTCAGTTCATTATTGGTGGGCCAAAAACCAGAGTAAAACGCAGTATAATACTGCAAACAGCTTTATAAACGCAGTATTATATTGCGAATTACAAAAAAAAATTGAAGTAAAACACAGTACGGTACTGTGAATTACAAAAAAAAAATTAAAGTAAAACGTAGTATGGTACTGTGTTTTACTTTAACGGACTAATTTCCGTTAACGTAGTTCGCAGAATAGTACTGCGTTTTACTCATTTATGTAACTTTTTTTAAGCAATATAAAAGTGGTTTTTGTCCAAAAAAACATCAAAAGCGTTTTGCACTCGTCACATATTACCTCTGACTAGGAGTGTCAAAAAGGGAAATTAACAATTATGTGAGCCTATAAATAAGTTAGTACAAAAATTAACCAATTCATAAAATATTATCAATACTAGTTAATTAGCTACTTGTAGATAAATAAATGGCAGATTTTTGTTTCTTTTTTTTTAGTGTGTATTGTTGGAATAGATCAGATACATCTTGAAGAGTTAAAATCTCAGTTTTGGGATGATGTGGTAGAGTTTTTGTAACACCATGTAAATCCGGAGTAGTTGTAGATGCGTTAAATGAGTATTAATGTGACCTTTTAGACATGTGAAGTCCTATCGGGATGAGTATGGTTGGAAACAATTATATTAGAATCAAGACCGAGAGTGCATAAAATTCAATAAAATTGACTAAGTTTATGGGAGGTCCGTCTTATGTCCATAGACAGTGCAAGGCCATGAAAACTCACGGCCATAGACAATGCAAGGCCATAAAAACTCACGGCCATAGATAGTGCAAGGCACTGTCCTGGGCATTAATATCAGCGCCCAAGACAGTGCAAGGCACTATAGTTTGACACCTCTGATGGCTCCTTGCACAGTTAGTTTGGCACCCCTGATGGTACCTCGCGCCGACTTTATTTATCTGAGCTACTTTTATTTCCTCAACAATTTTTGGGACGCATTCATTTATTTAAAATCCCTTCCTCGTTTCCCCACACCCCAAACACGAAAACCTATTCTAGAAAGGGAAGCTCTCAAGAACCTAACTTCCCCAAGGTCACTCCATCACCCAAGGTAAGTTCTAATGATAATTCTAAGTTAATTTCAATTGTCCAACACCATATTAATATGGGTAAATCCTTCAAATCATTAGATATTCGATCGAGGCATTATTGTTGAGAAAAAAAACCCTAGAACTCGAATTCAAGAGGATTGAACACCAACAAGGTAATGCTTCTACTCCCTAATCATTTATAACTATGAATTGCTGAGTTTTTAGGAGAATAGTAGATGGGTTTGATAAAGGGAATGAAATGAACTATGCTAGGGTTTTGGGTTGTTGACTTATGATTATTGTAAACATTTGGGTGATGAGAAATAGTGCTAGTTACATCTATTTGGGATTGTAGAATCACCTAGAAGTAGTAGAATGAAAACTTAGTGAAGAAAAAGACCAATTATTAAGGGCTGTGAGGCTTTACGCCCATAAGGTGTTTGATGAAATGCCTAAGTGACTAAAACATGAGAATTAGTGTTAATATTGTTTCCTCTTGATATAAGTTGCCATAGATTATCGTTAAAAGAGGCGACGAACATTATGATACGCTTAAAAAGGCTAGAGTCAATGTATGTGAGACTGTCACACCTCCTTTTTACCCACGCCCCTTTTCCTTTATTTACATCACTATGTCTTGTTCCCGACTAACCCTTGTCTTTTCTTTATTTAATCAATCCTTTTAAACCTCCCCATTATGTCGTGTTCCCAACTTTTATTAAACAAATGTATTAGTTCCCAATACCCTATGTCTTGTCCCCCACTATGTATTAAATAATGTATTAGTTCCCACTACCCTATGTCTTGTCCCCCACTATGTATTAAATAATGTATTATTTTAATATATTAGCGCTTAGTGGACAGAACACTCAAATTAATCAATTACTAAACAAAATACCGCTGAAACTACTGAAATTACCATTCTACCCCCATCCCTTTCAATCTGTACCAAAACCATATCAACTATAACCAATTCACCTAATCAACGATCCAATTAACAAACAAACTCTGAATAAACAAACTCACCAAACAAACTCCTAATCGACAACATTCATGAATTAACAACAGAGTCAGATTCATATCAACAAACTTAACAGGACAAACAAGTAGATTTAAATCACTAAACTCAACATCAGTTGAACTCAAACTAGTAGGAAAATCGTCAAAACGCACACACACATAATTTCAACGAATATGCAGTAGGAATATCATGCGAAAACTCTATAAAAAATGAAACCACATATTAAAATGAAACAAAAAAAAAACAACAAAAATCCGTGAACGAGCTACGACTGACCTTTATGCTAACGATCCGTCGTCGAACAACGATGAACTTCCGATGAAACACAGCTTCGTTCACGACACCGTTTCGACGCTTGATTAACACAGCTGGTTGTTTCCGGTGAGTTGGGGTGTTGAAGACGTGACAGTGGAGCTGGCGTTTGGAGTTGTTTCACGGCTGCTGGACGTGGATGCTGCTGGGGTGTTGAAGAAGACGACGCAGCGGCAGTGAGTTGGGTCGTTCGTATATGGCTGTGTTGTGTGTGTTTGAAGAAGGAGAAGGAGGGCAACGAGGGAGATGGAGGTCGACATGTTGTGGTCGTTCATGGTTGGTGGTTGCTCAAAAGCGATGGGGCTGGCTGGGGTCGTTCGGGGTAGATGAAGGCGGGAGGGCAGTCATGGGAGGTGGGTTCGAAGAAGATGAAAGAGGAAGGGGAAGCCATGGGGGGTCGTTGGAGCTGGATGATTCGTTTGGAGAAGGAGAGGAGAGGGGGCGGGCAGCCATGGGAGGTTTGTTTGGAGAAGGAGAAGAAGGGGGGGCGGGTGCTTAGGTTTTTTAGGTTAGAGTTTTTCAAAAATGAAAAATGAAAAAATGGAAGAAGGGGGGGTGTTTGTTTGGGGTTATGGGGCGAACCGGGTCGGGTCGACCCGGTGGGGGTTTTTTTGGGTTGGATAAGGGGTTATTTGGTTTGGGCCTGGTTGATTTAATTTAAAAGGTGGCCTAGTCCGATTTTCTTCTTATTTCTATTGCTTCTTTTTCTTCTTTTATTTTTCTTTAAATAAAACTAAAATTCTAAAAATCCTATATTAGCCTATAAAACTAAATTAATTTATAAGAACGCTAATTAACTCTTAATAACAATTTACACACAATTAAATAGCAATTACGATAAAATCACACAATTTGGACATTAAATGCTAAAAATGCAACGTACATTATTTTTATGATTTTTTTGTTCTTGTAAAACAAACTTAATTGCTCCTAATTGTAGAATCAAATCCTAAATGCAAGTGCGACATATTTTTGTATTTTTTATTAATTTAACAAATAAACATGCACGGACAAATACAAATAATTATTCAAAAATGCCACGAAAATTCTCAAAATTGCACACAAAGGAAAATTATTTTATTTTGAATTTTTTGGAGTAATTCTCACATAGGGCAAAAATCACGTGCTCACAGCTGCCCCTCTTTGTCCGAAAACACAAAGAGTTTTCGTGCAAAGATAAAGTGAGCAGATACGAGCGATTTTTGCCCATCCGAGTACTCCGTGTGAAGCAATGTTTTGAAAGATTTAACCAAACCTTTGCTTCAAAGGTTTCCTACATATCCCTGGCTAGAAGGGAATCAGGTTAATGTAGTTCGGGAAGTTTTGGTAGCTGGGACTACCATGGGACTTCAATGTTACTGTTGTTGCATGCTGTTATTACTGCTTGCCGACCTCCTTATTATACCATGCTGAAAGAAAAACAAGAAGCTAGACTAAACTATAGTCTATGAATTACAAAATCTTATCTAGATCTTCAGCCGTGCTCTTGTATCTCTTGTTGCTTTGATGTCTCGGTGACTCCTCTAGTATTTCTTTACTTTTGATTTGTCTTGTATTCTCCCTTGACTGCCGATCTCGTACTGTTTATTTCCTTCTTGTGAGCTTCGCGTTATTTTCCTTCGAATCTTGAACTGCCTTCCTCTGCTGGGGATTTTTGTTGTTTCTCGTTTCTTTATTTCTGGCTCGACTTGTGGTCTTCCTTCTGATATCTGCTGGGGTTATTTGTTGTAACCCTCCACTTTACTGACTTTAAACTTCCATGTATTCCTCTGTTATATGGGCGGGCTCCCAACTTCCAGACTTGAAATGTAACGACTGAAATGTATTCCTCTGTTATATGGGTGGGCTCCCAACCTCAAAACTTGAAATGTAAAGACTGAAATGTATTCCTTTGTTATATGGGCGGGCTCCCAACTTCAAAACTTGAAATGCAAAGACCGAAATGTATTCCTCTGTTATATGGGCGGGCTCCCAACTTCTGGACTTGAAATTTAAAGACTGAAATGTATTCCTCTGTTATATGGGCGGGCTCCCAACTTCAAAACTTAAAATGTAAAGACTGAAATGCATTCCTCTATTATATAGGCGGGCTTCCAACTTCCGGACTTGAAATTTAAAGACTGAAATGTATTTCTCTGTTATATGGGCGGGCTCCCAACTTCAAAACTGGAAATGTAACGACTGAAATGTATTCCTCTGTTATATGGACGGGCTCCCAACTTCCAGACTTGAAATGTAAAGACTGAAATGTATTCCTCTGTTATATGGGCGGGCTCCCAACTTCAAAACTTGAAATGTAAAGACCGAAATGTATTCCTCTGTTATATGGGCGGGCTCCAAACTTCCTGACTTGAAATTTAAAGACTGAAATGTATTCCTCTGTTATATGGGTGGGCTCCCAACTTCCAGACTTGAAATGTAAAGACTGAAATGTATTCCTCTGTTATATGGGCGGGCTCCCAACTTCAAAACTTGAAATGTAAAGACTGAAATGTATTCCTCTGTTATATGGGCGGGCTCCCAACTTCAAAACCTGAAATGTAAAGACTGAAATGTATTCCTCTGTTATATGGGCGGGCTCCCAACTTCAAAACTTGAAATGTAAAGACTGAAATGTATTCCTATGTTATATGGGCGGGCTCCCAACTTCAAAACTGGAAATGTAACAACCTCCATTCTACAGGCGGGCTCCTGACTCCGACAACATCTTAAAAATAATTCAGCCATTCCATTCTTCTTACCTCCTGAACCATTTTCCTTCTAACTTGAATTATCTTTCTTTAAAACCACTTCCCTCAAAACTTGTACTGTCTTCTCTGCGAACTACTGGGGATAACATTTTTTCAAAAATATGTTATCTTACTCCTTCAAAGACTACTTCCTTTAAGACTGATGTTGCATTCCACTTGGAACTACTTTCCTCAAACTGGTGTTTTCACTTCTCTGAAACCTGCCGGGGATAACACTGCTGGGGAATTATCCTCCTTCTTTAAGACTAGTTAATTTCCTCCCTTCAATGATGGTGGGGATGATGTTGATTCAAAGACCACTACCCTTAAAACTTGGGTTATCTTGCTTCTTACAAGATTGATTTCTTTAAAACTTGTATTGCTTTCTCTCGCATACTGCGGGGGATTCCACTTCTTTCAAAACTTGTGTTATCTTCCATCTTCCCCAAGTGGGTATCTGATTTCAAGAAAATTTTCGCAACAAGAGAAAATTTTCTACTCCAGTTTGATAATCTTCTTTATGGCCACGTCTTCCCGTTGTCAATAACATTTCCTTTCCCCGTTTCAAATCAAAGAGAAATTTGTTAGTTTAAAACGTGGTGAGTGGTTGTGCCACTCCTGCCGGGGATGGTTTTTCCCTTTTTCCTTTCCCTACTTTACTACAAAACTTGCTGGGGATGATATTATTTGCTGAGGATGATACTCCTGCTGGGGATGGTTTTTCTTTCTCTTCCTTCCCCGCTCTGTGTTGACCGGCCATTGCAGAACTTGGTCGAGAACCTGTCGGAGTTGTTCCTGTATCTCGCAAATCTGCTGGAGATCCTCATAACCTTTTAACTGTTGCTTTTCCGTTTTCTCCAACTTCCCCTGGAAATTTGGTCCTCTTGGGATCTAGACCCATTCATCATTTGGTCTTGTGACCAACCTCTTTTCGCTTTGTCGCCTTATCTTTGGCCTGTCCTATTTGCATTTTGTTTTGCACCATTTTGGCAATTGGTAGTAAGCTCTGAAAATTCTTTTCAAAAATAAACTACTGGGGAGGTAAAGTCTTTAAACCAAGAAATTAAAAAAAAGTGATGATTAAAAAAATAGAAAAAGAAGAAATCTTTCTCAACAAATGCTGGGGAAAAGAAAGAAAAGAACTTATCCGAATGATATAACCGATCCCAACGATCATGTCGTGCATTCTGGATTAATCAACCCAGTCTATTCGTATCAATCAATCTTCCAGATGGCCTCATCCTGCTGGGGATAAACAAACACTCAACTTTTTGCCAAATGCGGATCCTTTCCGCCAACCTAGTCTTGCCGCCTCACCGTGCCCTTCGAAGGGTTTTCACTAATAAGACTCTTTCATTTCTCTCAACTCCCGTCGCCTTATGGTGCCTGTGAAGGTTTTCATCGATAAGACTCTCTCGTTTTATTTCTCTCAACTTACGTCGCCTTACGGTGCCTGTGGAGGTTTTCACCGATAAGACTCTCCCATTTTATTTTATTTTCTCCAGCTGGGGATCGGAGTGTTACCGATATGACTCTCTCTGCTGGGGATTCTTTTCGGCTATCCATTCATTTCCAGTTTGTGGTCTTCTTCTCTGTTGGGGATCAGAGTGTTATTCCCGACTTCCGTTTGCGTGACATGGCATCTCTCGGATACTGTTCGGGAGGTCTTTTTTGGACATCATATGGGTTTTTGTGTATGGCTAAAAGAAAAAGGGTAAAAGGTTCAACATAATTTGATGGGTAAAACATTACAACCCTTGGAATCAACTTTCTTTTCCTAAAATTATAAACACAACTTCTGCCCCAGTTTTCTTGCTTGGGGATTTTTATTTTTTGTTACCCTATGTTACATTATGCACACTATGTTACACTATGACCGAGCCGTGAGGCGCCTACGTATCCTTCTTTGAGGAATCAGGTCAAACGTAGTTCCCAATTCCTTTGTTTTTCTTGTGACTTTTCTTTTTTCTTTATTATCATTATTTTCTCTTCTCTTTTTCTTTCATTTTCATTACTGATTCCAAAAGAGGGGTATGAAAGAATAAATAAGGCTCAAAAGGGGAAGCAAAGGTTAAAGTGTTTGGATAGAAGAAAGAATTGCCTCCGTCATTTCATTCTCTGATAAATGCCAAGTACAAACAAATAACACTTACAATTACAAGAAATCATACATAATATCTCTTTACTACGTCAGAATTGATAGCCATGTCGACGCGTTTCCCTTCGATATCTGTTAAACATAAAGCGCCATTGGGCTTGCTCTGTTCAGCTTGCGATAATCAACACACACCCTGATTTTTCCATCTTTTTTGGCACTGGCACCACATTAGCCAACCAATCAGGATATCGAGTGACCCGAATAACCTTAGCATTCAGCTGTTTGGTTACTTCTTCCTTAATCTTCACACTCATGTCGGTTTTGAACTTCCTCAATTTTGCTTGACGGGAGGAAATGCCAGGTCAGTGGGCAATTTGTGAACCACTAGATTTGTGCTTAAACCCGGCATGTCGTCGTATAACCATGCAAAACGTCTTTGAATTCAATAAGTGCTTTGATTAGTTCTTCCCTGATGTTTGGTTTAATGTGGATGCTTATCTTAGCTTCCCTGATATCATCCGCATCCCCTAGATTGACGGCTTCCGTGTCATTTGAGTTGGGCTTGGTTTTTTTCTTCAAATTGGCTCAACTCTCTGTTAATTTCTTCGAAGGCTTCATCCTCATCGTATTCCGACTCATCATCACAATCTTGTACTATAAGTTCGAAATCAGATTGATTTTTTAGACTAGGTTGAAGATCCGTCGTGCATGCCATATCATTAGAACCAATATAAAGAGAACTATTTAGAAGAGAAAAAGAAGAAGAAAAATTAAAACAAATTAAGAAATGAAGAAAAAAAACTTTCACTTTATTAAAATACGGGATAACAAGGTTTCACACTTTGGCGAGCACAAAAAGAAATCTGGATTACAACCCTGAAATAATCCAGACAACAAGAAAGAAAATCAGAGCCCACTACCAAGACTCCCTTCGGATAGGAAGAGGATTAGCCATTCAATTATTGATTTTTTTGCTTTCAGCCCCACAAACTGTACATCCGCCTAGCTGAACCCTTCCCCCATCACCATAAATGGGTTGTCATCTACACACTACACCACTGCTTTTCCACTGGTCTGTTTTTCTTTAGAACTATTTTCATTGGCACGGATCGTTATTACCGTTTGTGAGGGCTTCTTAAGCTCCCCTACCTTGTGTACTAGTTCGATCATGTGGGTCTCATGGTGCGCCAGTAGCGGATTCTGATTAATGTTTGGTGCTTCTGGAGCCTGAACCTCGATCCTATTTGTATCAATAAGCTCTTGCACGACATTCTTCAACTTCCAACATTTCTCAGTATCGTGTCCGGGAGCCCCTGAACAATATTCACAGCTCGCTGACAGGTCAAGATTTCTAGGAAGGGGATTTGGCAATTTGGGCTCAATAGGATTCAACAGGCCTAACTGCCTCAATTTGTGGAACAAAGTAGTATAGGATTCTCCCAGCGGAGTATATTTCTGCTTCCTCTCATTCTTGAAAGCTTGATTCCCACGGAAACCTGACCCTAGAGGATTTCTATAGGCCCTCGAAGGTGGATATGTGTATTGTGGATGTGGGTATGTGTTTTGTAGGAGAGGTGCATGGCATTGCGGTTAAGCCGGACGCTGGGTATATTCTTGGGCGTGATGGGCGGAAAAGTGTGGCTTTGATGGTGGGTAGTAGGGTTGTGGAAGGCCATATGGCATGTGTGGGTAATTTGAGTGATGGGGTCTGGGCTGGTAGTGAGGGGGGAACCTCCGAATCTGGACCAAGTACCTGCTTCGACTGTTGCGACCTCCTCTCTCTTCTTTTTCCCGAGCGCACCTCCCGTGATGCTTTGGATAGCCTGAGTTGTGGCCTCGATTGCCGAATATCTCATTATCTTGTTGGACCTGAGTCCTTCTTCAACCATACTACCCATTTTTATTACTTCGTTGAAAGTTTTACCAACTGACGTCACCAGGTGACCGAAGTAAGTTGGCTCCAAAGTTTGTAAGAAGTAGTCCACCATTTCACCTTCCCTCATTGGTGGATCGACTCTTGCTGCTTGTTCTCTCCAACGGAATTCGAATTCCCTGAAGCTCTCTCTAGGCTTTTTCTCAAGTTTCAATAATGTGAGACGGTCAGGGACGATCTCAAGGTTATACTGGAAGTGACCTGCAAATGATTGTGCTAGATCGTCCCAGGTATACCACCTGCAAGGATCCTGCCTTGTGTACCATTCCAGTGCGGACCCGCTTAAACTTTGACCAAAATAAGCTATCAGCAGCTCATCCTTTCCACCTGCCCCTCTCATCTTACTACAGAAACCTCGTAGATGTGCCATGGGATCACCATGTCCCTCATATAGATAAACTTTGGCATCTTAAAACCTACCGGCAACTGAACATCGGGGAAGGGACACAGATCTTTATAGGCCACACTAACTTGGCTGCCCAATCCATGCATATTCCTGAAGGATTGCTCCAGACTTTTCACTTTACGAAGCACTTCGTCCTGCTCCGGATTCTTAGCTAGCCTCTCAGTTTCTGCCGGGAACTGAAGGTGAGGGGTGTAAGTGTATGGCTCGGGTGCTTTGAAGGTGAGTTCGGGAGGATAGTATTGGTTGTCGTGAACCAGAAACACTGGTTCATCGGCTGATTTTTGCAACGTGGCGGGTGGAGGTGCCACTAAAATAGGAACAGTTGGTGGAGGAGGATTTTGTTTGGGTGGTGGAGCCTGGGGATTATAGGAAGTTTCCCCTTGATAGTATTGGGCAATGGGGAAACTCGTTGATGGACCAGTGGGAGGGTGTTCCGGAGTCCGAGCCGGTGAAAGGGTAGGAGTAGGGGGAAGGATTGATGATGTTTGTCCCCTAGCCCAGGCTAGGTGCATCCCAGCTATCTCTTGTTTCAACTTGTCTACTTCCTCCTTCATCATTTGTATCTCTGTCTTTTCCTCCTCAACACTTTTGTCCGAACCAGACATACTTTCCGGAATGGGCCCTTTAAATCTTGTGTGGTAATGGTAATCTGCCAGAACGTTCTAACGAGCTAACTGTTTCGAAATTTCTGGATCAACAACAAACTTGTTAGCGTTAGAGTTTAACACATATTGCAATTTCACGTTGGGGATGCAATGTTCCTGGCCAGTTTAACCATTTTTAACATGTCTTTGCTTCGACTGCATGCGTCATTCCGGCTTTTTTTAAGTGCCTCCAAATTTTCCTTTTTTAGTGGTGGTCGAATCTTATGCGGATTGCCTACGTAACATGTCCCCGCATGAATCAGACCGGGCGTAATTCTGCCATATAAAAGGTAAACAACAATAAAATATTTTTGGAATCACTTAAAGACGAACAACAGACTCGAAAGTCAAACGGCCCACATACTCTAATCAAAAGAAATACAAACTCAAGAAAAATAAAATGATAGATTCCTTCCTCTATATGCCGATTTTAACCAAACAGTTGTTTTTGCAAACGTGGCCCCTTCCCAATTTCACATGAATTTTTAGGCCGGGAAGATTATTTTATGACACTTCACAAACTTGTCCATTCTTTTACGAAAATAGCCTTTTGACAACTGAAAGATACTCTAAGGCTATCTCGGCAAGAACGGTTTAAGACACCGCCGAAGCTGGCTCGGCTTAAAAAATCTAAACGGTATTCTTGACCACTGACTCTTTTTCTTATTATTTTTCAAATTAAAATAAAATAAAGACCGGGTTTTGCCAACGCGGCCTTTCAGCACCTCGGGGATGAAGATTTTAAGGCTGCGTTAGCTAACCGACCAAAATCCTAAAAACATGACCAAAGGTGGCCGTTTATGCAAAGTCAGCCTTCCGGCGTCCTTTTTGGGAACATTCGGCTATTTCTGACAAAAACAACATCACCCAACTCTATGACGAAAAATTAAAATTTTTGACATTTTTTGGCTATTTTTGCAAAAGGGGAGGTTGGACCCGATGAGGGCTGCCTACGTATCTCACATCCTGTGAGAATCAAACCGGCGTAGTTCGGACAACGACAATAAACTAATTCTGACAACAAAACTTGTTTAAACAAATTACACTAAAAAAAAACATTTTTTTTTCATTTTCACAAAATTTTGGCAGAGTTCGTCGGTAACTCAGAATTATCTCTCTACACTGCTTTTTTTTTCAATATTCCAGTATTCAGAAGCCGGTCACCATGCAAGTCTGCAGCAAATAAATGCGTAAAACAAACAGGATGCAGCAAGATAGTCTTTTTCATTTCAGGTCGCTTGTCCTAAATGGACCCAACCCCTGTGTTGAGTCCCCTATGTCAAGTGCACATGATGCAAATAAGCGTTCTACTAGGGATCCGACATGAGGTTTTGTTATACTAGGTTTATCCTGGGTGTTTGTTCTAGACCTGGCTTACCCGAGCGGACAACTCGAGCCGAGGATGGGAACTGCGTACCGGTAACCAAAAGATCATCTGATTTTGCAACTCCTCCGAATCCTCGTTCTATTTTGGGATAGGACACTAACAAAAAGAAGTCACGACCAGCGTGCACTACTCAAGAGAGAGAAGAGAGGGATTTCGTAGCAGTTTATATATACAATTCAGATAATATCAAAGCGGTAAGAGCAACATTTTGCACATTTAGGCTAAAACATGTAATAAAATCAGATAATAAATAAAGCCAAATAATAACAATTATTCTAAGCTCGAATTCTTGAACCTTGAACCAGATATTCTGGGTTACATTCCCCAGCAGAGTCGCCAGAACTGTCACACCTCCTTTTTACCCACGCCCCTTTTCCTTTATTTATATCATTATGTCTTGTTCCCCACTAACCCTTGTCTTTTCTTTATTTAATCAATTCTTTTAAACCTCTCCATTATGTCTTGTTCCCCACTTTTATTAAAAAAATGTATTAGTTCCCACTACCCTATGTCTTGTCCCCACTATGTATTAAATAATGTATTAGTTCCCACTACCCTATGTCTTGTCCCCCACTATGTATTAAATAATATATTATTTTAATATATTAGCGCTTAGTGGACAGAACACTCAAATTAATCAATTACTAAACAAAATACCCCAGAAACTACTGAAATTACCATTCTACCCCCATCCCTTTCAATCTGTACCAAAACCATATCAGCTATAACCAATTCACTTTATCAACGATCCAATTAACAAACAAACTCTGAATAAACAAACTCGCCAAATAAACTCCTAATCAACAACATTCATGAATTAACAACAGAGTCAGATTCATATCAACAAACTTAACAGGACAAACAAGTAGATTTAAATCATTAAACTCAACATCAGTTGAACTCAAACTAGTAGGAAAATCGTCAAAATGCACACACACATAATTTCAACGAATATGCAGTAGGAATATCATGCGAAAACTCTATAAAAAATGAAACCACATATTAAAATGAAACCAAAGAAAAAACAACAAAAATCCGTGAACGAGCTACGACTGACCTTTATGCTAATGATCCGTCGTCGAACAACGATGAACTTTCGATGAAACACAGCTTCGTTCACGACACCGTTTCGACGCTTGATTAACACAGCTGGTTGTTTCCGGCGAGTTGGGGTGTTGAAGACGTGACAGTGGAGCTGGCGTTTGGAGTTGTTTCACGGCTGCTGGACGTGGAGGCTGCTGGGGTGTTGAAGAAGACGACGCAGCGGCAGTGAGTTGGGTCGTTCGTGTATGGCTGCGTCGTGTGTGTTTGAAGAAGGAGAAGGAGGGTAGCGAGGGAGCTGGAGGTCGACATGCTGTGGTCGTTCATGGCTGGTGGTTGCTCAGAAGCGATGGGGCTGGCTGGGGTCGTTCGGGGTAGATGAAGACGGGAGGGCAGCCATGGGAGGTGGGTTCGAAGAAGATGAAGGAGGAAGGGCAGCCATGGTGGGTCGTTGGAGCTGGAGGGTTCATTTGGAGAAGGAGAGGAGAGGGGGCAGGCAACCATGGGAGGTTTGTTTGGAGAAGGAGAAGAAGGGGGGGGGGTGCTTAGGTTTTTTAGGTTAGGTTTTTTCAAAAATGAAAAATGAAAATGGAAGAATGGGGGTGTTTGTTTGGGGTTATGGGGCGGACCGGGTCGGGTCGACCCAGTGGGGTTTTTTTTTGGCTTGGATAAGGGGTTATTTGGTTTGGGCCTGGTTGATTTAATTTAAAAGGTGGCCCAGTCTGATTTTCTTCTTATTTCTATTTCTTCTTTTTCTTCTTTTATTTTTCTTTAAATAAAACTAAAATTCTAAAAATCCTAAATTAACCTATTAAACTAAATTAATTTATAAGAACGCTAATTAACTCTTAATAACAATTTACACACAATTAAATAGCAATTACGATAAAATCACACAATTTGGACATTAAATGCTAAAAATGCAACGTACATTATTTTTATGATTTTTTTGTTCTTGTAAAACAAACTTAATTACTCCTAATTGTAGAATCAAATCCTAAATGCAAATGCGGAATATTTTTGTATTTTTTATTAATTTAACAAATAAACATGCACGGACAAATACAAATAATTATCCAAAAATGCCACGAAAATTCTCAAAATTGCACACAAAGGAAAATTGTTTTATTTTGAATTTTTTGGGAGTAATTCTCACATAGGGCAAAAATCACGTGCTCTCAAAGACTAACTCTCTATGTTTGGGAATGTTTATGATTCTCCCTACACTACGTTTCTTTTACAACGTTACTAATTGCCTCAGAAATATAATTAAGCTTAGTTCCTTGACTAGTTGCAGAACTTATATTCTCTAGCTTGGTAACTCGTTCATGACTTTCATTCTGAACGTTGTGAGATCAGTGCGTAATCAATATAGACTTGGATTTGATGCCCATGAGTCTCAGTCTATATTACTCTGCATGTCATAAACAATTGAAGTTTCAGTTTTCATAATCAATTAATGAATACATGTCTTAGTCTAGTTCTATTCATATTCCAGTATCTTATAACTCAGAATGATTCAGTTTTTTAGTATCATGTATTGCAGTATGACTCTCAGTTCTTGATCTTAAATCCTTGAATGTTGAACACCTGTATTTGGGTTTGAGGCCGCAGTTTATGCTTTATGCACATTTGGGCCTGAGCCTACATTTATTACTTTATGCATCTTTGGACCTGAGGCCGCAGTTATGTATATATATATATATATATATATATATATATATATATACTTGGGCTCGAGACCGCAGTTTGTGCACATATATATTAGGCCTGAGGCCGCGGTTTAATATTCAGATAAACAGGTGGTTCATCAGTCAGAAGAGGGAGTATTCATGTATTCATATCCTTACTTCCTTTGTTCAGTTTAGTTATTAGTTATCATTTCAGTTTCACTATCAATAGTTATCATTTCAATTATCAGTTATTAATTATCAGCTCAATTTCAATTTTAGCATTTACAGTTCTTTTTTCTGATGTTTAACATACCAGTGCAACTCAAATGTACTGACATCACTTTTGCTCGGGCCCTACATCTAACAGTGTAGGTAATAATTTACAGGTTGACGATTCAGAGCTCTAGGATTCTCGTACCAGCTATTTGGTGAGCCCAGTTGTTTCGGGACATTATCATTACCTTACAATCTTCAGTATTTCAGACAATCAATATTTTGAGTACTTCATTAGAGGCTTCATAGACTAGAGTAACAGTTAGACAGAGTCACATGCTTTTCATATTAAGCAGTGTTGGCTTCAAATATGTTTTAGACTTATATTAGTGTTTCTGCACTATGATTTATATCATTCAAACTTTCAGTATATCATATGTTAGTTTATCTTCCGCATTTAGTATGTTATGATATCACATGTTAATTCAGTCAACCAGTTGGTTCGCTCTATCACATGTAGTCGGGAACTGGGTGTTGTATTACGTCCAGGTCCAGGTTCAGGGCGTGACAAAGCATGGCATCAGAGCACTAGGTTCAAGTGTCCTAGGGAGTCTATGAATCCATGTCCAGTGGAGTTTCCTTTATATGTGTGTCCGACCACGCATATAAATGGTTAATTACCAAGACATTTAGGATTGTCTCATTTCTTTATACTCTATATCATTCCATGAAGTTTAGAGCAATAGGTAACCTTCTCTTCTTATCTAATCCTAGATGTATCGAATGCCCAAGCGACGGGCAGGGAAAACCCAATTCCTTTAGAGGTTGTTGAAAGTGGGATACAATGGATAGTAGTACATATTAGAGCATAACCTTATTAGAAAGTACGAAAGCAGTTATCATGTTTTATGGTTATCACTTTACCTTAGTTACTAATTATACATTCTTTCAGTTAGCAAGTTTATGGCTATTTAGTATGCCAGTTATTAGTTATTTAGTTACCAGATCTCCAATTTTCAGTGTATCCAAATTCTAGTGACTTGTGAGTATATAGCGATTCCTGTGGGTGCTAAAAGAAAATGTAAGTAACGGCGACTATAGTGAAATCTTCATATGTTTTAGGTCCAAATTAAGACTCAAGACTCTCCGGGTGGTGCAGAAAGTGATTTATCAGATAATGGTATCCTCTGAAGGGCATGTTTGTGTATGGTAGTGTATCCGTATGTGTTCTACCTTACAGAATAATTTCATTTTTATTCTTGAAAATGGAGCCACATGTTGAATGATGATAGTTCATATGACAGACCCTACAGTGCGACAAGTTAAGAATTTGACCACAACTAGCATAGAATTGGCCATTATAGTTTTGGACAGAAAATAGCCTAAGGGCAAAATACCGAGGAGTCAGAAACATTTGTTATTACCAGAGATGTATTTTTTGTACGACTCATGCATATGACTAAGAAGATATGATGTACAAAATGAGAATCAAGAGCAGTCGATATTGAATTTCAAGGAATGATTTTAAGTTGTTCAGATTTATTCATATTAGGACTAGAAAGTACCACGTTAGTAAGTTACTATAAGAATCAACTATTATTGTGACATAAAGGATATGATAGTTCCCCTTAGGTTATGTGACTAAGTGTTTACCCCGAACATTTATAGTTTAATATGATTTTGAAGTGTATAAAAAGTTTGGGGGTTAGATATTCCAATTTCGTTTAAGACAGATGACATTTCCCTAAGTGTGGTCCATGTACGTAGTACAAAAGAAAGATAGTGTGCGACGTAGAATAGGATCGGATGATGGGGGAAGTTAGGAATAACCATATTCTTCACTTTAGTTATTCAAAAGAGAACAAGAAAATATGATGCTAGTAGGTGGTTAGTAAAACAATAGTAAGTTTTGAGTAGATACAGTGAAATGGCAATTCCAGAAGAGCTAGTAGAGGTATAATTTGATTTACTTAGTCAGGTTAACACTAGTGAGTGAGTAATAATTTGAAACATCGAACGCGTGTTAGAACCAAACGAGTTTAAGTTAAACCCAAAGTACAGTGATAATGCGGGAAAAAAAATCAACGAGGCAGTAAGAGAGCAAACTACAGAAGAATGTCCTTTAAGAGTTGTCAAAAAAGGGCTTCCCCAAGATTGTCAGTGTGAGCAGAGTTAAATCATTAAGATTGTATATGATAGTTGTGAATACATTAGCTTTTCATTATGTAAGTAATTTGGTTTTTCCTAGTAAGAAAGATTGCTTAGAAGTATGTTAGAAAATGAGTCATCGCTGTCATAAAGTGCAAAGAGTTGCAGAAGATAAGGATAGTTATTTGGATCTCAACAAAAAAGAAGGATCCACAAGTATAAGACCTTTGGTCTAAGGGGGGAGATGAGAAAATCACCAGTAAGTCTAGTTGGAGATTTTAAACCCAAATAGTTAGCATGGGATATGAAAAAAAAATAATTAGTTCGGTAATGAGGTAAAAATAATATGATTACCACAAGGTATATGCCTAGCGTGTGTAAGAAACACAAAGTGAGTATAATGATCACCGAGCTTAGTTATTGATGATAAAGTGATCATAAAAATCTATAAAATCATGCCCAGTTATGTGTCACGAGGGTAGTTCCATTGCACAAGACTCTAATCTTCGAAGCACTAGTCAAAGACTTAGCTCACAACAATATTACAAGTGTTTTCAGGAAGTGCCTTAAAAAGATAATCAAGTATGGGAAACATAGCTTATGATTGAGGCAGACAAGAGAACTATGGTGAAAGAAGTTCACCGCCTAGCCAAGCTAGGAGTTCGACTTTTGGACCCCGAAGATAGTGGAGTTATTGTCCAGAACAGGACTTGTTCCTCCTTAGTAGCTGTAAGTACGTGATTTTTGCTTTACGAGCAATCGCTCCAAAAGAAAATAAAAATAGTAACAAATGGTTTCGCTGTACAATTGTTCGAGTTTTTGTGACATGTGTTGTTAGTCATTTGTGGATCTGTCCATTTTTGCATTTAATCATTAACAAACAAAAATACAAAATATGTATGTTAGGATGATTAAATCATAATTCGGTCAGTAAAAGAAAATTCAAAAAATATATATATGTGTGCATCGTTCGTTCTAGGCTTTTAGTTAACTTACTTAAATATTTTTGTGATAATTGTGTTAAAATGTTGCATTGTTGTTTAGTTTTAATTTCGTTATTTTGTTATTTATTATTTTTATTTTGTTTTAAAAGAAAAATGAAATTAGAAAACAAAGAGTGAAGGAAATCGGTTTGGGCCAAAAGAAGTGAAACAAAAACAGGCCCAACCAGCACTCAGACCCAGTCCAAGTCCAGGCCTGCCCAGGCACCTCCTGAAATGACGCCGTTTCAGGCAAATCAATCTGAGCCGTCCATCCAGGCCAATCCAATGGCTCAGGACCCCTTTCAGCAACCCGTGTTCAAACCCGACCCAATAACCAATCCGACCCAACCCCTCACTTAAACCAAACGACCCCGTTTAACTACCAAACGACCCCGTCTCATTTCTCACCCTCAGATCCAAGCCGTTGAGATCATCTGATCTAACGGCTCAGATCCAATCCCATAGACCATATATAAACTCAGCCCTTTACCCCGCACCCCCTATCCGAACCCCACCCCTCACTCGTCTCCTTCCCCAACCTGAAACCCCCAAACCCTAGCAAGCCGCCCTAGTTTCCCTTCCACCAAAACCCGGCGGCATGAACGCCGGTGGCCACCTCCCGAACACCCTAAGACCCCCTCACTCCCCTGAACACGAATCCACTAACCATGAACCTCGAATCACCTCCTGTCGTCTCGAATCTGGATTTGAAGATTCGAGACAAAACTCGATCTATACCAAACCTCACCATCTTTGTATCAGACACTCCCCTGACCTTCCTCGTGACCAAACCAAGCTTGGTTTGGTCCGAATCTACCCACAACTCCTAAAAATCCAGATCTGAAAATCCAGACCTTAGAACACATGCACCTGGGGAATCCGGCCGGTCTTGACAAGGGTTTGAGGTCTAATAGACCTTAATCAAGGTGTTCTCATGTGAGAACACCCTGATTAAAGTTCGTTCGGCCTCAAGAGTTAGAAGTTGAGTCTGATTTGGGTCCGTTTTGATTTCAAACTTTTTCGGTAAGTTTCCTTTTCTCTTTGTTTAGTTCTAATTGAGTTGTCAGCATGATTTGTTGTTGTGGTTATTTGTTTTGGTCTGTTACTTTGTCTGTTTTCTTCCATCTCTAGCAAAGACCCTTTATTTGGTCGATTGATTTTCTATGTGTGTGTTCTGAATGTACTCTGTGATAAACATGATCGTCGATTAGTTTAATCGTCAGATAAGTTAACTCATATAGGCCCCAGTAATTGAACAAAAATTGTCTGATGCCCTTTAGGTCCCTAAACGTATTGTTTGTATGAGCGACTGATTATTACCTGTTATAATTAGTATAGTCGACTAGATAAATGTCGTCGATTAGTTTTCTATAACTAATGAATTGAATGAGCTAATAATGTCGCATGACTAATTGAACCTTCCCACTGACTGAATTGCCCCAGCATTGTTTGAAATGAGTTTGTCTGCATTGTAAAAATGACTGAAAAGGTTCAGTCCAGGGCAGTCCTGAATTTGAACTTTCATCAGTTCAAAAAACCCTGATGATGCAATGGGCAGGGCAGTAATAATCAAAGGTTAACAAGGGTATTCTGGGGTGTTAAAAAGGATAGGAAGATTAGTTTAAATGAGCTGACAAGTAGGGTACTAATTTGGGATTAAACTAATACCAATGGGGAACAAGACACAAGAGTATGGGGCTTAAAATGAATAATAAAATGATACCCATAACTCTTGATTAAACAAAAACCAAGCGTGGGGAACAAAGGGGCTGGCACCAAAGATGCTTAGGCATGGGCTTAAAGGGTATGGGCAGTCTGCAAGTAGGAGGAAGGCAGCTCAGCTGCACTGGGTCATTTTGGCTTATAAATAGGCCATTCGAGAACTTAAAGAGGGCTGGACTTTTAGTCTTCAGAAAAAGAGAAAACAAAGTGGAAATTTTTTAGTCTTAAGGCTGGAGTTTTAATCTAAAGAGATGTCTAGTGAGTCCAAAGAAAAACTGAAAAACATAAGGTAGCTTCCAGTAAACATTGAAACCAACCACTGTCTGAAAGTTGTATAAGAGTGCATTTTGGTCAAGCTGTCTTGGCCAAGTTATGTTGCTTGCATTGACTGAGCTGTTTATGGTTGTTGAATTGTTGGTGTTGCTGCATTGAACACTCTGTTAGTACTGTGGTTTCTCTACTCTTGCCTGGGATTACTCGACTATCTGTTAGTTCTTCTGTTCTGGGAAATATTGCTGGTTGTCTGTGGGCTGCGGAAAACACTTTGATTGTTGGTTTGTTGCTGTGCTGTTGCTGTGTATCTGCTGTTGCTGTGTTTACTGCATACTGCCCAGCTGATCATTCCTTTCTTCTTTGTTCTCTATACCAGGTACACAACCAATGCACTGTCAAAAATGTAATTGGAAAAATGAGCATGAATCCAAATGAAAGATCCTGAAGAATGTCTTTTATACATAGATTGTTACATTAAATATTCATGTGATGTGTAATAGTTTTACATTTTGTTATAGATACTAGAGGTAGTCTTCAGGCCTATAAATGTCAATGCCTGGTAGTCGGATGCTAGAATGTGTATATAGATTGATGATGAGAGTATGCCCAAGGCAGTAGGTAGTATCCCATACTTAATTCAATAGTGTAGTATGAGCCTGTAATGTAGTCCAAGCATGAAATTTGTACACTGTAAATTAGGTTCTTTCCTTTCCAATAAATTGCCATTTATAACTCTTAAAGCCATGTTTCAAGATAAAGAACACAAATTCAGGGCCTCAACCTCATGAAGGTCGAGCCCAAGTCGAAAACAGACTAGGCGGGCCAGCATCGAACGAGCAGTGGCCCAGGTCTGGCCAACCGCACGTGGGCTGGATTTGGGCCCATGATTATTTGTTCGGTCGACTGTGCACGCAGCTTTGGTCCTGATTTTTTTTTTTTAGCATTTCTGAATTCTGTTACAATCAACTTGCAAGCATGTAATTAATTAGGACTATCTACTGTTTTCAATTGATAGAGACAAACACGACAAGAAACGTAGTTGCTATAGGATATCCTTTTAAAATAAGAACGAGATGAGCCTCGATGAAAATAAACAAAACGCGCAGATGCGGGGCCCTTGTTAAATGTATATTATTGAAGCATTTAGTTTCCAGGACGGGTTGTTTAGCAAATCTCACAACCCTCCTAAAATAACAACACGTTAGTCTCTTTAGGATACGCTTTAATAAACCTTACCTTCTTAAACTCGGGTGCACATTTATGTGACCCAAATCCAAATCTCGACGGATTCGAAATGTATTTCTAATCACGGGTACATTGATTGTGACGTGGTTCGAGAGGCATGTCCATGACGTCGCGAATTCCTTTTAAAAGTAGAACGAGACGAGCCTCGTCAAACAAAAATATACACGGCCGCGGGGCCCTCTAACTGTATATATATTAAAACACTTAGAATTCGGGACATGCCGTTTAGCGAATTTTTCGGCCTTACCCAAAACAACGATACGCCAGTTGCTTTAGGCGCGTCTTAATAATTTATTCTCCTTAATTCGGGTGCACATTTATGTGACCCAAATCCAAATCTCAACCAAGTCGAAATATGTCAACAATCACGGGTGCATTGATGCAACGTGGCTCGAGATATGTTTTCACAACGTTGCAAGTCTTCTAAAATAACAGTAAATGATAAAAGCGGTTAAAAGTTAAATTTTGCACATAAGTTCACTTGTATAAAATCAGATAATCAAGCCGAATATAACAGTTGAGCGACCGTGCTAGAACCACGGAACTCGGGAATGCCTAACACCTTCTCCCGGGTTAACAGAATTCCTTATCTGGATTTCTGGTACGCAGACTGTAATATAGAGTCATTCTTTTCCTCGATTCAGGATTAAAATTGGTGACTTGGGACACCCTAAATCTCCCAAGTGGCGACTCTGAAATAAATAAACAAATCCCGTTTCGATTGTCCTTTAATTGGAAAAAACTCCCTTGTACCCTCACGGGTACGGAAAAAGGAGGTGTGACAGCTCTGGCGACTCTGCTGGGGAATTGACCCAGAACCACTGGTTCAGGGTCCAAGAATTCGAGCTTAGAATAATTGTTATATTTGGCTTTATTTCTGATCTTTATTACATGTTTTGCATAAAAGTGCTAAATGTTGTCTTTTACCGCTTTTGATATTATCTGAACTGTATATAAAGTGTGCCGAAACCCTTCTTTCTTACCTCCGGGGAGAAGCTCGCTGGTCGAGACTGTAAGCACGTGATTTTTGCCCTATAAGAGAATTACTCCCAAAAAATCCAAAAAATAAAATGATTTTTCTTTGGTGTGCAATTTTATGATATTTTGTGATATTTTGAATAATTATTTGTATTTGTCTGTGCGTGTTTATTTGATAAATTAATAAAAAATACAAAAATATGTCGCATTTTGCATGTAGGATTTAATTCTATAGTTGTTAGTAATTAAATTTGTTTTACAAAAATTTAAAAATTACAAAAATAAGCATCGTTTGCATTTTTAGCATTTAATGTCCAAATATACAATTTTATGCTTAATTAATACTTAATTGTGCGTTAATTGTTATTGGGAGTTAATTTGCGCTTTTATAACTTAATTTAATTCTTAATAATAGTTTAAGTATTTTTATAATTTAGTTTTAGAGAAATAAAAGAAGAAAAGAAAGCAAAAATATAAAGAAAGTCGGAATTAGGCCTCTTCTTCAATTTCAAGCCACAAGCCCAAAAAATGGCCCAATCTTCCCTACGACCCAGTCCATTTCGAACTGGGTCGACCCAGTCCATAACCCAAAAGACTCAAACCCCATTTGTCTTTCATTTTTACAAAACAAAAACAAAACAAAAAAAAAGAAAGAAAAAACCCTAAAAGACCTAAGTCATCCGCCCCCCCCCCACCTTTGCTTCTTCTTCTCCAAGTTTCTCCCTAGCATCAATGGCTTCCCTTCCATCCTCCTCACTGCACACACACACACACATGTCGTCTCCAAGCTGCCCTCCCATGAACAACCTCAGAAACCATGAACGACCTCAAAAACCACCAACGCGACTTCATCCTTCTCGCCGTGTCGCGTCGTTTTTTTACTGTTGCTGCACCCTTTTCTCGACACATCTGCTGCTTCAGTGATTGCCATGGCCGTGCTTCAGTTCCTGGACAACTACGCAGTCGATGCCTTGTCGCCGCTACAGCTCCGCTCGTTGCCATGGCTGCTGTCGCGACTGCGTCTTCTCTTCGTCGCCGGTTGTCGCAGCTACTTCCTCCATCATGCTGCTGCCGATGCTGCTGCTTCACGTTGCTTTTTCTTCAGCCCCAGCTGCTGCTTCTTCACCTCCAAACAAACCTCGTCAACCATTTTTGCTGTGTCGATTGCATCCCCGTCGTCGATCGCTGCTCAAACGTCCCTCCACAGTTGCTCCGTCCTCAAACAAACCCAACTCCATTGCTGCTGCCACTGGTTTCGTTTTTAAACGATGCCAAATGACCATCTTCTTTGGTCGTCTGCGCGTGCTCGTCATTGTTGGTTCGACCTTTGTTCGAGGCTCGTCAAGTTCGTTGTTTGTTTGGTCGTTGTTCGTCGTTTCGATCCGGTTAGTAGTTTTTGAATTTTTATTTTTGTCCGTATTTTGTTTTGATATTTTTCGAATCTAAAATCGGCGAATGTTTGTTTTATTCATGTCTATGGTTAGATATTTGATTTTTGGTTTTGTTCATATTCATGTTGTTTGTTAAATTAATTTTCAGATTTCAAAATAGAAGTTTAATTAGTTGTTTTCATGTTTATTTCATGTTTGTATTATTGTTTAAATATGTATTTGTTAGTTTGATGTTTGTTAGATTCAAATTGAAATTTAATCAACTATTTCTTCAATTTGTTTCATGTGTTTATGTATTGTTAGAAATTGTTAATATTGTTAAGTTCAAATTTAAGTTCATAATTGTTTCTTCGTCGATCTTGTTATTTGTTTAAAGAATTTAGTTGTATTAAAGGAATATATTGTTTTAATCGTTTAACCCGTCATGTTTGTTGTCTTAAAATAGATTCATTCATGTTCATACTTTATTTGGAGGATCTTGAATCCGAATTTTTGTATAGTTTGATTTCTTGTTTACCATTTATGATTATTGCTTGAATTGTTCTCATAATCTTGTTTAAAGTTTAATATAAACATTGTTTGTTGTAATGTTGTTAGAGTTGATTTTAAGTTCAATATGATTGAATTTAGAAATCTTCATACTTTGTTTGTTGTTGGTTTGAATCCGAAAATAGGATTGCTTGTTGCTAAAATATTGTTCAATCAAATTTTAGTTGTTCTTGGTTGTTCAATTCATGTTCATATGATATTGTTGTTATGATGTTCATCTGTGTTCATATTGTTGTTTGAACATTGTTAGAAATTGATCATATTGTCTATATTTTGGTTAAGTTTGATTAATTGATGTGTTATAGCTGATGGTAGTTTGGTAAATTTGTAATACGTTCAGGGGTAGTTTGGTAATTTCAGTAAGGTCGGAAGGGGTAGTTTAGGAATTGTACATTTTGTAATTGTTTATTTGAAGCATGGGGGACAAAATGAAATGGGGTGGTTTGTGATATTATTATTTAATATAAAGGGGGGACAAGATTTAATTTAAAGGGGAATCTTGCATTATTTTAAAAGAAGCATGGGGGACAAAATGAAATGGGGTGGTGTGATATGTTTTTTTAATATAATGGGGATGAGTGGGAAGATAATGGGTTTGGTAGAGAAAGGGATTGATTTTAATTGATTTATGGGATGGGATATATATATGTGAAGTCTTGAACACAAGAAGGGGGGAGAAAAAAGACAGACAGAAAAAAAGAGATTGAAAAAAAAAGCTGAACATTTATTCCGAAAAAAAAAACATTGAAACTCTCAAGAAAAGAAAAAAACATACAAAGAAAGAAAAAAAATTTGAAAATTAGAAGAGAAAGTAGTACACACCTGAGAAATATTCTGGTATACAGGTGTAGAAATTAAGGGTTGAAGATTAACTAGCCTTTCAAAAATCTGAAAATTTCCTTTGGTTTCTGTCCATTATTTTCGGCATTCCTGGATTTTATTTTGAATTTTTCAAAGCTGTCACTGGGATTTTCGTTGACTGGTTATTGCTGGTTATTGTTGCTGTTGCTGTGTTACGTATTACGTTGCTGACTTTCTTCTTCTTATATTGACAATATCAGGTACACAACTGTAATTTTGGCATTTTGTAAGCTGAAATGAAGAATGGAGTGTTAAATTTTTAATTTAGTTTAATTTAATTTTTGTATTGTATTTAGGTTATTCATGTATTATTATTCTGTAAATCACTGTCATCGGCATAACTAGGCATATTATAGCGACATATTAAATAACGCCTTTACCAGATTATTAGGAAATATATTTAAGCCTGATTATTAATTAAAACTGTTTAATAAAAAAAAATAGAAGAAATAACGTAAAAATGGCGTTATTGAATCAGTTTGGCAAAAATTAACTAAGTTCCTTATTCAGAAGGTTTTTCGTCAACGATAAGTTAATCCGAATCATGTAGTCAATTTCAGTTATAACATGAATTAGTTTGCAAACAAGTATTAGGACATGATGAATTAAAACAAAGTTAGTTAATGTTAAATTGTTTAAATTTTTGGAAATATGATTTAGTACTCAAGTTTTTATTTTTATTTCTTTCAATTTTCAGTATTTGTAAATAATTAGTTTCAATAAGCTTAAGTCTTACTAATAATTTGAATTTTAATCCAACTATGGGATAATTAGTTTTTTTTATTTTTTTACTTTTCGATAATTCCATGTTGTATTTATGATTATAATTTTATTACTTTCTGTTAATATTTGTTTTTCTCTTCTATTTAATATGTCATTTTCAAGAATGTAGATATTGATTTTATATGTATAAAAAACTTAGTAATAATAAAAATGTAGTCATTAAAGGATATTATTAAAGGATATCGCTAAAAATAAATAGATGTAAATAATACAAAATTTATAGGATTCTCCAATCTCATTTATTTATTTAATTATTAAAAAAAAATTACTTAGAATTTGGGATGGATTGTTTAGTGAATTTCACTTCCTTCCCCAAAGATAATGACGCGTTAGACTCTTTAGGCGCGATTTAATTAATTTTACCTTCTTAAACTCGGATGCGCATTTCATGCGACCCAAATCTAAATCCTAAAACATCAAATAAAATATGTTTCGTATTGTGGGTGCATTTCATGTGACACAATCCAAAGATATGTTTTAAGCGATGTTCACATTCCTAAAAAATAATAATTATAATAATAAAGCGGTAAAAGATAAAATTTGCACATGGTTCATAATTGTATTAAAAATCAGATAAATAAGCCGAATATAACAGTTGAGCGACCGTGCTAGAACCACGGAACTCGGGAATGCCTAACACCTTCTCCCGGGTTAACAGAATTCCTTATCCAGATTTCTGGTACGCAGACTGTAATATAGAGTCATTCTTTTCCTCGATTCGGGATTAAAATTGGTGACTTGGGACACCCTAAATCTCCCAAGTGGCGACTCTGAAATAATTAAACCAATCCCGTTTCGACTGTCCTTTAATTGGAAAAAACTCCCTACGCACCTCGCGGTGCCGGAAAAAGGAGGTGTGACAGCTCTGGCGACTCTGCTGGGGACTTAACCCAGAACCAGTGGTTCAGGGTTAGAAATTCGAGCTCATATAAATTGTTATATTTGGTTTTATCTGATTTTTACATGATTGAGCCTAATGTGCTAAATGCTGCTTTTACCGCTTTGATATTACGTGAACTGTGTATAAACTGTGCCGAAACCCATCTCCTCTCTGAGTCTTCTAAATCATGAAGAAGGGTGTACTTCGTACGACTTCTTTTCTGTATAGTGTCAAATCCCAATTTAGAACGAGGTTCGGACAAGTTGCTAAGCCGGTGAAGCTTCTGTATTCCCGGTACGCTACCCCCCTCGGCTCGAGCTGTCCGCTCGGGTAAGCCAGGTCTAGAACAAACACCCAGGTTCTGAACCTAGTATAACAAAACCACATGTCGGATCCCTAGTAGGAACGTTTGTTTGCATCACGTGCATCTGACTTTGGAGGCTCAACACAGGGGTTGGGTCTGTCTAGGACAGGTGCACCAAAAATGAAAATGACCATCCTGATGCATCTTATTTGTTTTATGTGCATTTATTTGCTCGGTCTTGCATGTTGACCGGCTTCTGAGTCTCGGGAGTGTAAAAAATAAAATAAAATAAAAATAGCAAGTGAAAAGTTATTTGATTAATTTAGAAAAAATCAGTGTCCAAGTACTGTCGAAGTACTGCCGAATTTTTTTTAAAAAAAAAACATATATATATTTTTACTTTTAGAATTGTTGGTTTGCCTAGAAAGCAGAAAGTGTGTAGGAATAAGTCTTTTATTTTAATTTGCTTTATTTAAAAAAAAATGAAAAATGAAAATAGTTTTTTTATATAAAAGGAAGTGGAAAAATTTGTTTGTTTTCAAAAAAAAAAAATTAGTTAGTTTATAGCCTGAACTACGCGGGTATGATTCTCACCGGATGTGAGATCAGAGGCAAACCTCTTTGGTTTCGGCTCACCATATTCAAAAAAAAAAATCCAAAAATATTTAACATTACTCACTTCTTTAGAAAGTTTTTCTTTTAGACCTCAATTTTTTTTAAAAAAAAAATATATATTTCCTTTTAATCTCAAAATCCCAATTATTTGTTTAAAAGATATTCAAAATAAAATTCAAAAATATTTTTTCTGTAGTATTTCTTTCATAAATTCAGAATATTGGTTCAAAAATATTTCCTTTCTCCTTAAAAGTTTTTTTTTCAAGAAAATTTTTTTAAAATCCAAAAAAATATTTCTTTAGAATATAGATAGTTTTTAAGTCAAATAAAAGTTTTTCCTTCTTTAATCACTATAATAAATGTGCAGGATGAGCACAAGTCAAAATGAACCATTCTCAGTGTGTAGCGAGGTCCCTTCGCAACTCTACATGTGGTGGAATGATATGGGAAAGGATAGTATAAAGATAGTGGAAAGAGTTTTGGGAGGTTTTGTCGATCTGTTGAATATCAAGCCAAGGACAGATATCATCGAGGCTCTAATACCGTTCTGGGATCCAACACGCAACGTGTTTCGTTTTGCTGACTTTGAACTTTCACCTACACTAGAGGAAGTCGCCGGATATGCGGGGTTGAATGGGAAACTAAGAGGGCAGTATTTACTTTCACCAAGACCAGTATCTCCGCACGCGTTCTTGGATTTGCTAAGCATTAGTCGGAAGGTACAGAATGATGATTTGTCGAAGGGATGTTGTACTCTCCAATTCTTGTATCAACGGTACGGAATTCCTCAGGGTTTGGAAGAACCAAACCTCGGATTAATTCACACTGGGAACAGAATCAGGTGGGAAGCAAGACGTACTTTGGCATTTATCACAGCATTTCTGGGAATTGTGGTCTGTCCCCGCAAAGATAAAAAAATAGAGATAGGCCTTGTAGGGATGGCCGATGTTGCAATCAAAAGAACCGACAGTACTGTGGTTCCTTTGATTTTGTCTGAAATCTACCGAGCTTTAACTATATGCCGAGAAGGAGGCAAGTTCTTTCAGGGATGCAATCTGTTACTCCAGTTGTGGATGCAAGAACACCTCCATCACCGAGTGGGATACATGAACCACGGGTTGACTGAGAAAAACTGCATTAGCGGCTTTGAGAAACGAATGACAGGCGTCATATTTCCCGAAGGCGTCGAAGCATGGCTTGCACAATTGAGGTCAACAACAGCCGACCAAGTTGAATGGGCATTTGGGTGGTTGAATGATACTGAGGTAATATACATGGCGGCCGAGGAATGTCATGTTCTTTTGATGGGACTTCGTAGCATCCAACCATATGCTCCTCATCGGGTACTGCGCCAACTAGGAAGATTTCAGGTAATTCCCACTGATGAGGATCTAAGCAAGCACGCCATTGAGTTGAGTCCAGGAGTCGTGTTCCCCGAAGGAAAAATTAGAAAGTTGTGGCACGAATGTAGATTCCTTGAACCCAAGACTATGGTTCGAGAGCTGGCTAAGGGTGAGGTAGACCCAAAATACGATGTTTGGTTCGGGAAAAGGTTCCAGATTCGTCAGAGGCCTGCCAAAAGAGCTCACGTCCAACAATTTACGGATGATTCGCAGGAACAGTGGGGCTGGTTAGTGAGAGAGGAAGGCTACCGGGTTGAAATCGGGCAGCTGAAGCGACAAATTGAAAGGCTTATGTTTGAAAACAACGTTCAAGTAGCCTCAGAGCAGGGTGAGAAGAACAAATTAGCCAAAGAAAACCAGGCACTGAAAGCCCGAATTCGCCGAGTCAGTAAGAGTGATAGCGACCGACAGAAACGTCTATCTGATGAAAGGTTGATAGCGGAATTGAGAAATCAAGTCAGCCAAAGCCGAGAAGACTTGGAGAGATCCCAGGCTTGTATAACAAGAATGCGGGTCAGATGGGCTACAGTTACAACATCACGGAGAGAGCACCTATGGCAAGTAAAAAGGGACTACGAAATGAGTGTTGCGACATTGAGAGAGATAAACACCATTCTCAATAATCGGGTCCTCAAACAAGCCCAGGATGCTAGAACATATAGAGAACACTACCATGAGTCGATAGCCCGGATGGAAGAACAAATGGAGAGGTTCCAAGAGCAGCTCATTGACAATACTCGAATATTGGGACTAAAGAATCAACGGATAGAACAACTGTGCATAGAGAGGGATAGAATCAGGGGTAGGATCAATGATATAGGGCGCTATATCACCACAAAGTGCCTAACATGTGAAGAGATGCCTCGTGATGTCCTATTTGCCTCAATCATGGGCTATGTCCATCAGATCATGGAGGAACTAAAAAGCTTGCAAAGAAGCCTGGCCCCCAAGCCCGCGGAAAGGCCGAATGATGCCTCGCGGGCACCAAAATTCAAAGCTTTAATGTATCCCTAGTTCAATCTTGCACTTGTTTGTTTTTCGAGTCTGTTGTCTACCCATATGTTTTTTCCTTTTCTTCAAACATTCTCAAAAAAAAAAAAAAAAAAAAAAAAAAAAAAATATATATATATATATATATATATATATATATATAAAGTCTGTATTTTTTGTTTTTTCTGTGATGGCTTGTAATAGCATTATTTTTGAGTAATATAAAAAAAAAAATATTTGGTCTTATGGCACGAACTACGCTTGGTCTGATTCGTGCGGGGTCACGATACGTAGGCAATCTCTATAGGATTCGACCGTAATTAAAAAGAAAAAAAAAAGAAAAAAAAAAAGAGGAAGAATATATATTTGTCAGAGCAAAAATAAGCCGGGATGATGCATGCGGTCGGAGCAAAAGCATGTTAGAAATGATTAACTGCCTAGGAGCATTGCATCCCCCTAACGTGCAATTACAATATCTGTTAAGACTCTACCACTGACAAGTTTGTTGTTTTTCCAATCAATATCAGTTAGTTGTTAGAGCATACTGGCAGCGTACCATTATCAGACAAGATCAAAAGGTCCTATACCAGAAAGCATGACTGGGTCAGACAACAGCGTTGAGTCAGAAAAAACGGCCAATCAGATGCTGAAGGAAGCCCTGGAGAAAATGGAAAAAATGAGGCTAGAAATGAATGAAATGCAGATAGCCTTAGCTAGAGCCCAGAAGGGGCAAGAACTACCCGTTACTCCTACCCTCCAACCAACACACACGCCGGAATACCCTTCTCCCGGTCCTTCAACAAGTTTCCCAAGCCATCACTATTATCAGGGAAGAGAGGCTTATGATTCCCAAGCTCCACCACCCACTCAAAACCCTCCTCCACCAAATGTTCCCGTCTTTGTGGCACCTCCCCCAGCCCCATTGCACAGATCATCTAGTGAGCCACTGTTTCAGGCTCACGATACACAATACTACCCCCCTGAACTCACATTCAAAGCACCCGAGCCACATACCTATAATCCCCACTTTGAGGTCCCGGCGGAGATTGAAAAGCCGGCTAAGAGCCCAGAGCAGGACGAGGTGATGCGGAAATTTAAAAGCCTGGAGCAATCCTTCAGGAACATACACGGGTTAGGTAACCAAGTCAGCGTGGCTTACAAGGATCTATGCCCTTTCCCTGACGTTCAATTACCAGCAGGGTTCAAAATGCCCAAGTTCGATTTATACGAAGGGCATGGTGATCCTATGGCACATCTACGAGGTTTTTGTAGCAAAATGAGGGGAGCAGGGGGCAAAGATGAGCTATTAATAGCTTACTTTGGCCAGAGTTTGAGCGGGTCGGCGTTAGAGTGGTATACAAGACAAGATCCGAGCAGGTGGTACACCTGGGATGACTTGGCACAGGCTTTCGCAGGACATTTCCAATACAACCTTGAGATAGTCCCAGACCGTCTCACATTGCTAAAGCTCGAGAAGAAACCCGGAGAGAGCTTCCGGGAATTTGGGTTCCGATGGAGAGAACAGGCAGCCAGAGTTGATCCCCCAATGAGAGAAGGAGAAATGGTGGATTACTTCTTACAAACTCTCGAGCCAACTTACTTTGGTCACTTGGTGACGTCAGTTGGCAAATCATTTAATGAAGTTGTGAAAATGGGAGGTATGATAGAAGAGGGACTTAAGTCTAATAAAATCCTGAGTTATTCGGCAATTAAGGCAACAACTCAGGCCATTCAGAGCGGCACGGGAGGTGCGCTAGGGAAGAAAAGGAGAGAGGAGGTCACGACATTAGAGGCCGACAATTGGTCCAGATCTAGAGGTCCTTCCCCTCATTACCAACCCAGACCCCATCGTCTAAACTACCCACACATTCCAAATTACCCTCCACAACCCTACTACCAACCACAAGAACAACATTTCACCGTCCATCAAGCCCAGACATACACCCAACCTCCGGTTCGCCCACAATGGCGCACGCCGGTTCCCCACAATACATACCCACCTCCACATAACACATACCCACCACCACAAAACACCTATCCACCACCAAGAGCCTACAGGAACCCTCCAGGGATGGGTTTCAGGGGAAATCCGGCCGCCAGAAATGAAAGATTGCAGAGGCAAAGAACTTTTACTGAGTTGGGGGAAACTTATATTGCCTTGTTCCACAAATTGAGGCAGTTGGGTTTATTAAATCCTGTTGAGCCTAGATTACCAAATCCCTTACCCCAAAATATGGATCACTCGGTAAGATGTGAATATTGTTCGGGAGCTCCCGGACATGATACCGAGAAATGTTGGAGGCTGAAACATGCAATACAAGATCTTATTGATACCAACAAGATCGAGGTACAGGCACCGGAGGCACCTAACATTAACCAGAACCCATTGCCAAAGCACCCTGAAGCCCACATGATCGAGCTTGTGCACGAAGTAGGGGAGCCGAAGAAACCCCCACAGACAGTGATGATGATCCGTGCCACTCCAAAAGAAAAATCGATCAATGAGGAAGCAGGGGTACAGTTGAAGGGGGAAGATGTCAAGCCAGTGGTGATATTGGGGAAGAATCCATCTGCCGCTACAAGGAAACCAGAACCAGCCAAGTTGGTAATAACGGGAGCATCATCTACACCCGTGGTTGTTGTGAAAGGGGTCTGCAGGGAACTGGTCATCATAAAACCAGTAGTCCAAACACCAATGATTGATAGCAAGGCTGTGCCTTGGAAGTATGAGAAGGCAGTGGTGATGTACAAGGGACAACAAGTGGAGGAGAATAGTTGTGAGGCGCAGGGACTGACTCGATCAGGACGGTGTTTTGCTCCGGCGGAGTTGAGAAGACCCAATCCAGCTGCAATAAAGAAACCTGTGTCAGAAGAAGAAGCTGAGGATTTCTTAAAGAAGATGAAAGTGCAGGATTACTCCGTGGTCGAACAGTTGAAGAAAACACCGGCCCAGATCTCACTGCTATCATTATTAATCCATTCGGATGAACATCGTCGGGCCCTGATGAAGATACTGAATGAAGCTCATGTGCCCAATGAAATTTCTGTAAATCACCTGGAAACGATTGCCAACAAAATTTTCGAGGTGAACAGGGTAACATTTTCAGATGATGATCTGCCAGTGGAGGGCACGGAGCATAATAAAGCTCTCTACCTAACTGTCAAATGTGAAGATTCGGCAGTTACTCGGGCATTAGTGGATAACGGCTCAAGTGCCAATATTTGTCCATTATCCACCCTGAACCAATTGAAGATCGACCACGGAAGAATCCAAAAGAATAGCATTTGCGTCCGAGGATTTGACGGAAATGGAACAGCCACCGTGGGGGATATTATACTTGAGTTGACCATCGGTCCAGTCCAGTTTACCATGGAATTCCAGGTATTAGATGCTACGGTATCTTATAACTTTCTGTTGGGACGTCCGTGGATCCATGCAGCCAAAGCAGTGCCATCCACCTTGCATCAGATGGTCAAGTTCGAGTGGGATAGACAAGAGGTCGTATTGCACGGCGAGGACACTGCGTGCACCGTAGGAGGCGCCATTGTACCCTTCATAGAGACTAATGATGACAAAGGTCCCTGGGTCTACCAGATTTTTGATGCAGTGTCGGCAAACAAGATCCCCGAGGGTGAAATCATTCAGCATCCTAGGATAGCTTCCGCAACGGTTATGATGGTTTCAGAAATGCTAGGTAATGGGTTTATGCCAGGAAAAGGCTTGGGAGCTGAACTTCAGGGAATTGTTCAACCTGTTTCCTTGCCCAAGAATTTGGAGACCTTTGGGTTGGGGTTCAAACCGACTGCGGCAGATGTAAAACGAGCTCGGAAAATGAAGAAGAAAGTTTGGTTTCTTCCCAAACCTGTGCCACGTCTCTCAAGATCTTTTGTTAGAGCAAGCGCCAAGGGGTCACCAGTCCCGAAAGTTCTCGGGCGATTGATTGGGATTGACGGGGATCTGAATCAGAGTTTCGAAAGATTGTTCACTAATGTCAATATGGTAGAAGTCGGAGAGGGTTCCAGTGGAACAGACATACAGTTTATGGGGCCTGAAGCCAAAACCAACAATTGGACGGTTACTCCTCTTCCTACTCGGGGAGAGTCCTGGTAGTAGGCTTTGATTTTTGCTTTTTTATTTTTCGGATTATTCAGGGTGTAATCCAAATCTCATTTTATCTTGTAAAAGTGTGAACCCTGTTATCCCGCATTTTAATAAAATTCTTTTCTTGTCTCATTTTAATTTTGTTTTATTCTTTTCTCTTTCTGAACAGTTCTCTTTTTACTGGTTCTAATGACATGGCATGCACGACGGATCTTCGACCTAGTCTAATAAATCAATCTGACTCTGATTTAATGATACAAGAGATCGATTATGAGTCTGAATATGATGAGGATAAAGCCTTCGAGGAAATAAACCGAGAACTATGCCAATTTGAAGAGAAACCCAAGCCTAATCTGAATGACACCGAGGCTGTAAATCTAGGGGATGCGGATAATGTCCGAGAAACCAAAATCAGCATCCACATTGAGCCTGGCATCAGGGAAGAATTAATCAAAGCACTCATTGAGTTTAAAGATATTTTTGCATGGTCATATGACGACATGCCGGGTTTAAGCACCAAGCTAGTGGTTCACAAATTGCCCATTGACCCGGCCTGTCTTCCTGTCAAGCAGAAACTGAGGAAGTTCAAGACAGATATGAGTGTGAAGATTAAAGAAGAAGTAACCAAGCAACTGCAAGCAAAGGTTATTCGGGTCTCTCGATATCCTGATTGGTTGGCTAATGTAGTGCCAGTACCAAAGAAAGATGGGAAGATCAGGGTATGCGTCGACTACCGTAATCTGAACAGGGCAAGCCCAAAGGATAACTTTCCATTGCCCAATATCCATATCTTGATCGACAATTGCGCCGGGCGAGAAATCGGCTCCTTTGTGGATTGCTACGCTGGGTATCATCAGATTTTGATGGATGAAGAAGATGCAGAGAAAACAGCTTTCATTACGCCATGGGGGACTTATTGTTATCGGGTAATGCCATTCGGTTTGAAGAACGCTGGGGCAACATACATGAGAGCAATGACTACTGTGTTCCATGATATGATACACAAAGAGATCGAAGTGTACGTAGATGATGTGATCATCAAATCCAAGCATCAGGAAGACCACGTAGCAGACCTTAGGAAGTTTTTCCAAAGACTTCGAAGGTACGACATTAAGCTCAACCCAGCCAAATGTGCATTTGGTGTTCCATCTGGAAAGCTGTTAGGATTTATCGTCAGTCGGCGAGGCATTGAGTTGGATCCGTCAAAGATCAAATCCATCCAGGAATTGCCGCCA
Organism: Nicotiana sylvestris; assembly: GCF_000393655.2. Taxonomy (NCBI): domain Eukaryota; kingdom Viridiplantae; phylum Streptophyta; class Magnoliopsida; order Solanales; family Solanaceae; genus Nicotiana; species Nicotiana sylvestris. Next base: position 29,776,418 of record NC_091064.1, read on the forward strand.
CCAAGGAATAAAACAGAAGTAATGAGTCTGTTGGGAAGATTGAACTATATCAGCAGATTCATCGCTCAGCTCACAACAACTTGTGAACCCATCTTTCGATTGTTGAGGAAAGATGCCGCGATAGAATGGACGGCAGAATGTCAGGAGGCATTTGACCAGATCAAAGGTTATTTATCTAATCCACCTGTATTGGTTCCACCTGAGTCGGGGAGGCCATTAATCCTTTATCTAACGGTCCTGGATCATTCGTTTGGTTGCGTGTTGGGTCAACACGACATCACAGGAAGAAAAGAGCAAGCCATCTATTATCTCAGCAAGAAGTTTACAGTCTATGAGAATAAGTACACTCAACTTGAGAAAACATGTTGTGCTCTAACTTGGGTAGCACAGAAGTTTAAGCATTATCTGTCGTCACATACTACTTACCTTATTTCACGTCTGGATCCATTAAAGTATATTTTCCAGAAGCCTATGCCCACAGGAAGATTGGCAAAATGGCAGATATTACTCACAGAGTTCGACATTGTCTATGTGACGAGGACGGCCATGAAAGCTCAAGCATTGGCCGATCACTTGGCTGAGAATCCTATTGATGAAGAATACGAGCCTTTGAGGACGTATTTTCCAGATGAAGAAGTGATACATATAGAGGAGTTAGAACTGAATGAGAAACCAGGGTGGAAGCTTTTCTTTGACGGGGCTGCTAATGCAAAAGGAGTTGGAGTAGGAGCAGTACTTATTTCAGAAACAGGACATCACTATCCTGTTACAGCTCAGCTACGTTTCTATTGTACCAACAACATGGCTGAATATGAGGCATGTATTTTGGGCCTACGATTGGCTGCAGACATGGATGTTCAGGACGTCTTGGTCTTGGGAGACTCGGACCTCCTAGTACATCAGATCCAGGGTGAATGGGAAACACGGGATTTGAAGCTTATACCATACCGACAATGTTTGCACGATTTGAGCAAGCGATTTCGATCAGTGGAGTTCAGACACATCCCGAGAGTTCACAATGAGGTTGCCGATGCTTTGGCCACTTTAGCATCGATGTTGCACCATCCAGACAAAATCCATGTTGACCCATTGTATATTCAGGTTCGTGATCAGCATGCCTACTGCAACATAATAGAAGAAGAAATGGATGGCGAGCCATGGTTTTATGATATCAAGGAATACCTCAGGATGGGGATATACCCGGAGCAGGCAACCGGAGATCAAAAGAGAGCCATTCGACGACTGGCAAATGGATTTTTCCTCAGTGGAGGAATGTTGTACAAAAGAACCCCAGATCTGGGATTGCTGAGATGTATTGATGCAGGTCAAGCCACGATAGTGATGACAGAGGTACATGCTGGAGTCTGTGGGCCCCATATGAGCGGATATGTGTTGGCAAAGAAGATTCTGCGAGCGGGATATTATTGGCTCACTATGGAGCATGATTGTATCAGTTTCGTACGAAAATGCCATCAGTGTCAGATACACGGAGATCTGATTCATTCTCCACCAATGGAATTGCACACAATGTCCGCACCATGGCCATTTGTAGCATGGGGCATGGATGTCATTGGGCCTATCGAGCCGGCAGCTTCGAACGGTCACAGGTTCATTCTGGTAGCCATCGATTATTTCACTAAGTGGGTTGAAGCCAAAACTTTTAAGTCTGTAACCAAGAAGGCAGTGGTGGATTTCGTCCATTCCCATATCATTTGTAGATTTGGGATCCCAAATATAATAATCACGGACAATGGTGCTAATCTTAACAGCAACTTGATGAGAGAAGTATGTGAACAGTTTAAGATTACACACCGTAATTCCACTCCGTATCGGCCCAAGGCGAATGGAGCAGTTGAGGCAGCCAACAAAAATATAAAGAAGATATTGAGGAAAATGATTGAAGGATCCAGACAATGGCATGAAAAGCTACCATTTGCGTTGTTAGGATACCGCACTACTGTTCGTACTTCAATAGGTGCGACTCCTTATTTGTTGGTATACGGAACCGAAGCAGTAATACCAGCAGAAGTTGAAATTCCTTCCCTTCGAATTATCGCTGAGGCCGGGATTGACGATGATGAATGGGTCAAAACCCGACTAGAGCAGCTGAGTTTAATGGATGAAAAAAGATTGGCAGCAGTATGTCATGGCCAGTTGTATCAAAAGAGAATGGCAAGAGCATACAATAAGAAGGTGCGCCCCAGAAAATTTGAAGTAGGGCAACAAGTATTGAAACGGATCCTCCCACATCAGATTGAGGCAAAAGGCAAGTTCGCCCCGAATTGGCAAGGGCCGTATATTGTGACCAGAGTATTATCCAATGGCGCTTTACGTCTGACGGATGTTGAAGGAAGATGCGTCGACATGGCTATCAATTCTGATGCAGTCAAAAGATATTATGTGTAATTTCTTTTGTTGTTTATTTGTTTGTTTATACTTAGTGCTTATCGGATAATGAAATGACGGAGGCAATTCTTTCTTCTATCCAAACACTTTTAACCTTTGCTTTACCCCTTTGAGCCATACTTATCTTTTTATACCCCTCTCTTGGAATCATTAATGAAAAAATGTATGAAAAAAAAAACTTTTTGAAGGTCGCAAGAAAACAAAGGAGTCAGTGAACTACGTTCGACCTGATTCCTCAAAGAGGATACGTAGGCGCCTCACGGCTCGGTCATAAGGTATAAAATAAAAAAAAGAAAAAAAAATCAAAAGAAAAATCCCCAAGTAAGAAAACTGGGGCAGAAATTATGTTTCTAAATTTTGAAAAAAAAAAAGAAAAAAAAGAGTTTGATTCCAAGAGTTGTAATACTTTACCCATCAAAGTTATTTTGAATTTTATATCCTTTTCTTCTAAAACCTATATTGATATCCAAAAAAGACCTCCCGATCAGTATCCGAGAGGTGTTAAGATAGGCAAATGAAAACCAAGAATAAAACATCGGTCCCTGACTGAATGAGGATCATGAATTGAAAGAATTTTTAGCCAAAAGAATTCCCGGCAGAGATAAATCTTATCGGCAACACTCCAATCCCAAGCTGAGAAAATAAGATGAGAGAGTCTTATCGGCGAAAACCTTCACAGGCGCCATAAGGCGACGTAAGCTGAGAAATACAAAATGAGAGAGTCTTATCGGTGAAAACCTTCACAGGCACCATAAGGCGACGGGAGTTGTGAGAAATGAGAGAGCCTTGTTAGTGAAAACCCCGCGAAGGGCACTATAAGGCGACAAGATAGATTGACGGAAAAGATCCGTATTTTGCGAAGAATTGGGCACCTATTTATCCCCAGCAAGTGAAGACATCAGAAAGTTTGATCGACACAAATAGACTGGGTTGATTAATCCGGAATGCACAACATGATCATTGGAATCGGTTGTATCACCCAGATAAGTTCATTTTTTTGTTCAGAAAGATTTTCTCATTTTTCTATCTTTTCATTTTGTTGTTTAAAAGAATTTTTCTAGAAATTTATGTTTTAAGGAAGGTCTTTCAGAGCTTACTACCAGTTGCCAAAATGGTACAACATAAAAAGTGAAAAGGGCAGGCAAGAGACAAGGCAATAAGGCAAAAGACGTTGGTTGCTAGGCCGAATAATATTGTCCTAAAATGGCAAGGAAAGTACGGGGAAGAGCCGAAAAAAAAAAAATATGTTGAGGAAATTGTAAGCCAAGTTCCAAGACGATCCCCAGAGTACTCCGACCGAATATCGACCAAGCTACGAGGTGGTCGGACAACACAGAAGGGGAAGGGAAGAAAGGAAAATTCATCTTCGGCAAAATAACCTCCAGAAATTTTTGAGATACAAAATGGTGAAGGGATAAATGGAAAAACCGTCCCCAGCAGAATGTTATCCCCAGCAAATAACATCATCCCCAACAAGTTTTGAGAACGCCGAACAAGAATAAGGGAAAGGGAACAATCATCCCCATCAGGAGTGACATGACCATTCGCCATATTTCAAAAAAAAAAAAAAAAAAAAAAACTAACTAAATTTTCTTTGATTTGAACAGGAAAATAAAGTGTTGATGATGGCCTAAAGATACGCCATAAGAAAGATCGCCAGAATTGGGGCATAAAATTTTCTACCACAAGTGGAAATTTTCTCGGAGAATCGAGGAAACAAATTCAAATTATTCTTTGCCAATTAGGCGCCCACCAGTATAATGCGGGAATACATTTCTGTCTTTTCATTTCATGTTCTAGGTCACCCACCAGTATAATGCGGGTATGCATTTATGTTTTCATTTCATGTTCTAGGTCGCCCACCAGTATAATGCGGGAATACATTTCAGTTCTAGGTCACCCACCAGTATAATGCGGGTATGCATTTATGTTTTCATTTCATGTTCTAGGTCGCCCACCAGTATAATGCGGGAATACATTTCAGTTCTAGGTCACCCACCAGTATAATGCGGGTATGCATTTATGTTCTCATTTCATGCTCTAGGTCGCCCACCAGTAAAATGCGGGAATACATTTCAGTTCTAGGTCGCCCACCAGTATAATGCGGGAATACTTTTAAGTTCTAGGTCGCCCACCAGTAAAATGCGGGAATACATTTCAGTTCTAGGTCGCCCACCAGTAAAATGCGGGAATACATTTCAGTTCTAGGTCGCCCACCAGTAAAATGCGGGAATACATTTCAGTTCTAGGTCGCCCACCAGTAAAATGCGGGAATACATTTCAGTTCTAGGTCGCCCACCAGTAGAATGCGGGAATACTTTTAAGTTCTGGGTCGCCCACCAGTATAATGCAGGAATACATTCATGTTCTAGGTCGCCCACCAGTAAAATGCGGGAATACTTTCAGCTCTAGGTCGCCCACCAGTATAATGCGGGAATACATTTCATTTCTAGGTCGCCCACCAGTATAATGCGGGAATACTTTTCAGTTCTAGGTCGCCCACCAGTATAATGCGGGAATACTTTTAAGTTCTAGGTCGCCCACCAGTAAAATGCGGGAATACATTTCAGTTCTAGGTCGCCCACCAGTAAAATGCGGGAATACATTTCAGTTCTAGGTCGCCCACCAGTAAAATGCGGGAATACATTTCAGTTCTAGGTCGCCCACCAGTAAAATGCGGGAATACATTTCAGTTCTAGGTCGCCCACCAGTAGAATGCGGGAATACTTTTAAGTTCTGGGTCGCCCACCAGTATAATGCAGGAATACATTCATGTTCTAGGTCGCCCACCAGTAAAATGCGGGAATACTTTCAGCTCTAGGTCGCCCACCAGTATAATGCGGGAATACATTTCATTTCTAGGTCGCCCACCAGTATAATGCGGGAATACTTTTCAGTTCTAGGTCGCCCACCAGTATAATGCGGGAATACTTTTAAGTTCTAGGTCGCCCACCAGTAAAATGCGGGAATACATTTCAGTTCTAGGTCGCCCACCAGTAAAATGCGGGAATACATTTCAGTTCTAGGTCGCCCACCAGTAAAATGCGGGAATACATTTCAGTTCTAGGTCGCCCACCAGTAGAATGCGGGAATACTTTTAAGTTCTGGGTCGCCCACCAGTATAATGCAGGAATACATTCATGTTCTAGGTCGCCCACCAGTAAAATGCGGGAATACATTTAAGTTCTAGGTCGCCCACCAGTAAAATGCGGGAATACATTTAAGTTCTAGGTCGCCCACCAGTAAAATGTGGGAATACATTTAAGTTCTAGGTCGCCCACCAGTAAAATGCGGGAATACATTTAAGTTCTAGGTCGCCCACCAGTATAATGCGGGAATACATTTCAGTTCTAGGTCGCCCACTAGTATAATGAGGGAATACATTTTGTCTGTTCATTCCATATTCTAGGTCGCCCACCAGTATAATGCGGGCATACATTTCAGTTTTCCATTTCTAGGTCACCCACCAGTATAATGCGGGTATACATTTATGTTTTCATTTCATGTTCTAGGTCGCCCACAAGTATAATACGGGTATGCATTTATCTTTTCATTTCATGTTCTAGGTCGCCCACCAGTATAATGCGGGAATACATTTCAGTTCTAGGTCGCCCACCAGTATAATGCGGGAATACATTTAGGTTCTAGGTCGCCCACCAGTATAATGCGGGAATACTTTTAAGTTCTAGGTCACCCACCAGTATAATGCGGGAATACATTTCAGTTCTAGGTCGCCCACCAGTATAATGCGGGAATACATTTAGGTTCTAGGTCGCCCACCAGTATAATGCGGGAATACTTTTAAGTTCTAGGTCACCCACCAGTATAATGCGGGAATACTTTTCTGTTCTAGGTCGCCCACCAGTAAAATGCGGGAATACATTTCAGTTCTAGGTCGTCCACCAGTATAATGCGGGCATACATTTCATAATTTTGCATTGAAACAACTTTTTAGTCTTGTATTACAGAGTTTGGAATCAGTAACCCCACCAGAAGGCGGAAGGTTACAACAGGAATCCCCAGCAGTAAACAATAAAATCCCCCAGCACCCGGAAGGCAAAGGTTACAACAAGAATCCCCAGCAGGAAACAATAAAAATCCCAACACCGGAAGGCAGAAGGTGGCAACAAGAAGTCCCAGCGCAAATTCAAGCGCATGAGTCAAAAGAAAGAAAAGACGCGTCTTGATGAATCTGATGAAGATAATCGTGTCCCAAGAGGAACAGCCAAAAAGCTTAATGAAGAAAGCCATGTCCCCAGCAGACCGAACAAAATGACGAAAATTGGTATTATAAAAAAAAAAAAAAAAAAACAAGGGCCAGAAGTCTTGGTAAAAAGGCACCAGAGGAAACACAAACCAACAAAAAGCAAGGCAACCGGAGCAAGGGGGAAAACAGATAAGATTCTGTAATTTCTAGCTTAGTCTAGCTTCTTATTTTTTAAGCAGGGTGTAATAAGGAGGTCAGCAAACAGTAAAAGTAGCATGCAACAGCAGTAACATTGCAGTCCCATGGTAGTCCCAGCTACCAAAATTTCCCGAACTACATTGACCTGATTCCTGTTTAGCCCAGGATATGTAGGAAACCTTTGAAGCAAAGGTTCGGTCAAATCTTTTTCAAAAAATGCTTCAACGGAGTACTCGGATGGGCAAAAATCGCTCACTTTATCTTTGCACGAAAACCCTTCGTGTCTCCGGGCAAAGAGGGGCAACTGTAAGCACGTGATTTTTGCCCTATAAGAGAATTACTCCCAAAAAATCCAAAAAATAAAATGATTTTTCTTTGGTGTGCAATTTTATGATATTTTGTGATATTTTGAATAATTATTTGTATTTGTCTGTGCGTGTTTATTTGATAAATTAATAAAAAATACAAAAATATGTCGCATTTTGCATGTAGGATTTAATTCTATAGTTGTTAGTAATTAAATTTGTTTTACAAAAATTTAAAAATTACAAAAATAAGCATCGTTTGCATTTTTAGCATTTAATGTCCAAATATACAATTTTATGCTTAATTAATACTTAATTGTGCGTTAATTGTTATTGGGAGTTAATTTGCGCTTTTATAACTTAATTTAATTCTTAATAATAGTTTAAGTATTTTTATAATTTAGTTTTAGAGAAATAAAAGAAGAAAAGAAAGCAAAAATATAAAGAAAGTCGGAATTAGGCCTCTTCTTCAATTTCAAGCCACAAGCCCAAAAAATGGCCCAATCTTCCCTACGACCCAGTCCATTTCGAACTGGGTCGACCCAGTCCATAACCCAAAAGACTCAAACCCCATTTGTCTTTCATTTTTACAAAACAAAAACAAAACAAAAAAAAAAAGAAAGAAAAAACCCTAAAAGACCTAAGTCATCCGCCCCCCCCCCACCTTTGCTTCTTCTTCTCCAAGTTTCTCCCTAGCATCAATGGCTTCCCTTCCATCCTCCTCACTGCACACACACACACACATGTCGTCTCCAAGCTGCCCTCCCATGAACAACCTCAGAAACCATGAACGACCTCAAAAACCACCAACGCGACTTCATCCTTCTCGCCGTGTCGCGTCGTTTTTTACTGTTGCTGCACCCTTTTCTCGACACATCTGCTGCTTCAGTGATTGCCATGGCCGTGCTTCAGTTCCTGGACAACTACGCAGTCGATGCCTTGTCGCCGCTACAGCTCCGCTCGTTGCCATGGCTGCTGTCGCGACTGCGTCTTCTCTTCGTCGCCGGTTGTCGCAGCTACTTCCTCCATCATGCTGCTGCCGATGCTGCTGCTTCACGTTGCTTTTTCTTCAGCCCCAGCTGCTGCTTCTTCACCTCCAAACAAACCTCGTCAACCATTTTTGCTGTGTCGATTGCATCCCCGTCGTCGATCGCTGCTCAAACGTCCCTCCACAGTTGCTCCGTCCTCAAACAAACCCAACTCCATTGTTGCTGCCACTGGTTTCATTTTTAAACGATGCCAAATGACCATCTTCTTTGGTCGTCTGCGCGTGCTCGTCATTGTTGGTTCGACCTTTGTTCGAGGCTCGTCAAGTTCGTTGTTTGTTTGGTCGTTGTTCGTCGTTTCGATCCGGTTAGTAGTTTTTGAATTTTTATTTTTGTCCGTATTTTGTTTTGATATTTTTCGAATCTAAAATCGGCGAATGTTTGTTTTATTCATGTCTATGGTTAGATATTTGATTTTTGGTTTTGTTCATATTCATGTTGTTTGTTAAATTAATTTTCAGATTTCAAAATAGAAGTTTAATTAGTTGTTTTCATGTTTATTTCATGTTTGTATTATTGTTTAAATATGTATTTGTTAGTTTGATGTTTGTTAGATTCAAATTGAAATTTAATCAACTATTTCTTCAATTTGTTTCATGTGTTTATGTATTGTTAGAAATTGTTAATATTGTTAAGTTCAAATTTAAGTTCATAATTGTTTCTTCGTCGATCTTGTTATTTGTTTAAAGAATTTAGTTGTATTAAAGGAATATATTGTTTTAATCGTTTAACCCGTCATGTTTGTTGTCTTAAAATAGATTCATTCATGTTCATACTTTGTTTGGAGGATCTTGAATCCGAATTTTTGTATAGTTTGATTTCTTGTTTACCATTTATGATTATTGCTTGAATTGTTCTCATAATCTTGTTTAAAGTTTAATATAAACATTGTTTGTTGTAATGTTGTTAGAGTTGATTTTAAGTTCAATATGATTGAATTTAGAAATCTTCATACTTTGTTTGTTGTTGGTTTGAATCCGAAAATAGGATTGCTTGTTGCTAAAATATTGTTCAATCAAATTTTAGTTGTTCTTGGTTGTTCAATTCATGTTCATATGATATTGTTGTTATGATGTTCATCTGTGTTCATATTGTTGTTTGAACATTGTTAGAAATTGATCATATTGTCTATATTTTGGTTAAGTTTGATTAATTGATGTGTTATAGCTGATGGTAGTTTGGTAAATTTGTAATACGTTCAGGGGTAGTTTGGTAATTTCAGTAAGGTCGGAAGGGGTAGTTTAGGAATTGTACATTTTGTAATTGTTTATTTGAAGCATGGGGGACAAAATGAAATGGGGTGGTTTGTGATATTATTATTTAATATAAAGGGGGGACAAGATTTAATTTAAAGGGGAATCTTGCATTATTTTAAAAGAAGCATGGGGGACAAAATGAAATGGGGTGGTGTGATATGTTTTTTTAATATAATGGGGATGAGTGGGAAGATAATGGGTTTGGTAGAGAAAGGGATTGATTTTAATTGATTTATGGGATGGGATATATATATGTGAAGTCTTGAACACAAGAAGGGGGAGAAAAAATACAGACAGAAAAAAAGAGATTGAAAAAAAAAAGCTGAACATTTATTCCGAAAAAAAAAACATTGAAACTCTCAAGAAAAGAAAAAAACATACAAAGAAAGAAAAAAAAATTTGAAAATTAGAAGAGAAAGTAGTACACACCTGAGAAATATTCTGGTATACAGGTGTAGAAATTAAGGGTTGAAGATTAACTAGCCTTTCAAAAATCTGAAAATTTCCTTTGGTTTCTGTCCATTATTTTCGGCATTCCTGGATTTTATTTTGAATTTTTCAAAGCTGTCACTGGGATTTTCGTTGACTGGTTATTGCTGGTTATTGTTGCTGTTGTTGTGTTACGTATTACGTTGCTGACTTTCTTCTTCTTATATTGACAATATCAGGTACACAACTGTAATTTTGGCATTTTGTAAGCTGAAATGAAGAATGGAGTGTTAAATTTTTAATTTAGTTTAATTTAATTTTTGTATTGTATTTAGGTTATTCATGTATTATTATTCTGTAAATCACTGTCATCGGCATAACTAGGCATATTATAGCGACATATTAAATAACGCCTTTACCAGATTATTAGGAAATATATTTAAGCCTGATTATTAATTAAAACTGTTTAATAAAAAAAAATAGAAGAAATAACGTAAAAATGGCGTTATTGAATCAGTTTGGCAAAAATTAACTAAGTTCCTTATTCAGAAGGTTTTTCGTCAACGATAAGTTAATCCGAATCATGTAGTCAATTTCAGTTATAACATGAATTAGTTTGCAAACAAGTATTAGGACATGATGAATTAAAACAAAGTTAGTTAATGTTAAATTGTTTAAATTTTTGGAAATATGATTTAGTACTCAAGTTTTTATTTTTATTTCTTTCAATTTTCAGTATTTGTAAATAATTAGTTTCAATAAGCTTAAGTCTTACTAATAATTTGAATTTTAATCCAACTATGGGATAATTAGTTTTTTTTTATTTTTTTTACTTTTCGATAATTCCATGTTGTATTTATGATTATAATTTTATTACTTTCTGTTAATATTTGTTTTTCTCTTCTATTTAATATGTCATTTTCAAGAATGTAGATATTGATTTTATATGTATAAAAAACTTAGTAATAATAAAAATGTAGTCATTAAAGGATATTATTAAAGGATATCGCTAAAAATAAATAGATGTAAATAATACAAAATTTATAGGATTCTCCAATCTCATTTATTTATTTAATTATTAAAAAAAAATTACTTAGAATTTGGGATGGATTGTTTAGTGAATTTCACTTCCTTCCCCAAAGATAATGACGCGTTAGACTCTTTAGGCGCGATTTAATTAATTTTACCTTCTTAAACTCGGATGCGCATTTCATGCGACCCAAATCTAAATCCTAAAACATCAAATAAAATATGTTTCGTATTGTGGGTGCATTTCATGTGACACAATCCAAAGATATGTTTTAAGCGATGTTCACATTCCTAAAAAATAATAATTATAATAATAAAGCGGTAAAAGATAAAATTTGCACATGGTTCATAATTGTATTAAAAATCAGATAAATAAGCCGAATATAACAGTTGAGCGACCGTGCTAGAACCACGGAACTCGGGAATGCCTAACACCTTCTCCCGGGTTAACAGAATTCCTTATCCAGATTTCTGGTACGCAGACTGTAATATAGAGTCATTCTTTTCCTCGATTCGGGATTAAAATTGGTGACTTGGGACACCCTAAATCTCCCAAGTGGCGACTCTGAAATAATTAAACCAATCCCGTTTCGACTGTCCTTTAATTGGAAAAAACTCCTCTTCTTACCTCCGGGGAGAAGCTCGCTGGTCGAGACTCCCTATTCTGTTAGTGTCAATACCTGAAATAAGAAAGAGGTCGGACAAGTTACAAAGCCGGACGATCTCGCGGGTCCCCGGTACGTAGCCCCCTCCTCGACTCGAGTTGTCCGCTCGGGTACACAGTCTAGAACAAATACCAAGGTTTAAACCTAGTATAACGAAACTTCATGTCGGATCCCTAGTAGGAACGCTTATTTGCATCATATTGCATTTGATTTAGGGGACTCAACACAGGGGTTGGGTCCGTCTAGGACAGGCAACCTGAAATGGAAAAGACCGTCATGCTGCATTCCTATCTGTGTTGTGCATTTATTTGCTTCGGTTCCGCATGTCGACCGGTTCCTAAAAAAAGGGGAAAATAGCAGCGTAGGGGAGATAATTACTTATTTTTGGAAAATAAAACCAATGTCCAAGTAGTGTCAAAACCTCGCCGGAATTTTTCTAAAAAAAAAAAAAAAAAAAAACTGTCTTGTTTGTTGAGAGTTATTAAAAATATATATATATAAAAATTTTCTTTTATCACTTTCAAAATCAAAAAAAAAGAAAAAAAAAAGAATAGGTATTTATTTTAAAAAAAATATCGAAAATTCATAATTCAAAAAATGTGTTGTTTCTTTTGTAGTACCCCTTTTATAAATTCAGGCTAATAGTCCAAAGTATTTCCAAAAAAATTAGTGATAAATATTTTCTTTAATCTTTATCTCTTTTCAAAAAATAACAAAAAATACGTATTTTTGATTTCTAGGTTTATTTGATTTTCTCTATTCATGATATGCCCGAACTACGCCGGTTTGATTCTCACCGGGTGTGAGATACGTAGGCAACCCTCATCGGGTTCAACCCCATTTTGCTAAAATAGCCAAAAATCAATAAATAAATAAAATAAAAAATGGGTCAAATTTTAAAAGAGTCATAAATAAGTCAGGTGACGTTGTTTTATCATAAATAGCCGAATGTTCCCAAAAGGGACGCCGGAAGACTGACTTTGCATAAACAGCCACCTTCGGGTCTTGTTTAGCATTTTTGTCCAGTTGGCCCACACAGCCTTAAACTCTTCATCCCCGAAGTGTTTAAAGGCCGTGTTCAAAACTTGATCCCCTCAGTTTAAAATATTTTGAGTCGAGTCGTTTTGTTAAAATCACCTTAATAAATGTGCAGGATGAGCACGATGCAAAATGAACATTTTTCAATAATGACCAAAATCCCTGTCAAGTTACGGCTATGGTGGAATGATCTGGGTGTTGAAGGGCAAAATGAGGTTAAGAAATATCTGAAAGGTCTTATGGGTCTGTTGGAAGTCCAGCCTCGGGGAGATATCATAAGAGCTTTGATCACCTATTGGGACCCGGCGCACAACGTTTTCCATTTCTCTGATTTTGAGCTCACCCTGACTTTGGAAGAAATGGTCGGATACATCGGGAATACTAAACTTCCGTTAAGACATAAATACTTGGTCGCCCCAAGAGTCGTCACGGTACATCGATTCCTAGATTCATTGAAGATACCTAGAACAGTCCACAACCCGGATCTGGCAGCCGGATTTTGTACTCCATGCTTCATATATGATAGGTACGGTCATGAGGGGGATTCAATAATCCAATCAACAAACTGTGCAGCAAAGGAGTTCGTCAGAAGTGGGACGAGCACAGACGGGTAGCGTTCATGATAATGTTCCTGGGCCTTCTGGTATTTCCAAGGAAAGATGGAAACATTGATTTAAAGGTATCTGGGGTCGTCAGCACTTTACTCACGCAAAGTGACAGTACTCTTGCGCCTATGGTGGTATCCGACATCTTTCGAGCTCTCACAGCTTGTAAAGCTAGGGGAAATTTCTTCGAAGGTTGTAACTTGCTCCTACAGATATGGATAACCGAGCACTTCTGCCATCATTCCAGGATTTTGAGTCATGGTTCCCCGGAAAAGACCCGCATAGAAGAATCTTACACGAGGACCAAAGAGATCATTTTGCCCAAAGAAGTCCTGGCATGGACCTCGTTCTTTCAAGCTCTTACTGCTAGCCAAATACAATGGACGTTGGGATGGTTGCCTGTTGATGAGATCTTATATATGTCGGCGGCTAAAACTCATTTCTTGCTGATGGGGCTTAAGAGCATTCAACCTTACGCACCCAGCCGAGTCTTGAGACAGCTCGGAAGATGCCAGACAGTACCTCATGAGGAAGATCTTAGCGTTCAAGCAGTTGAGATAAGTCCTAACGGACAGTTCCCAGAAGCAAAGATTCGCCAAATCTGGAATGAGGGTCAATATTTGAAATCAGATACTTGCGTGCGGGATCGAGCCAAAGGAGAAACGGCGCCAGGTTACCTTGCATGGTACAGAAGGGAACTTGAGCATGAAAGGCCAGCTAAGAGACCCCACATCCGGAATTTCACCGAGTCATCGCAAAGGCATTGGGATTGGTTAGCAAAGGAAAGAGGCTATTGTGCCGAAATCAGCAGGTTAAAGCAACAAGTAGAAGGCATGAAATACGAGCACAACGTGCAAATTGCTACCGATCTGGGAGAGCGGAACAGGTTAATTCAAGAAAATGAAATGCTCAGAGCCCAGATCAAACAGATAAGGTTGGATGCAGATAAACAGCCAAGGCGTCGATCAGACGAGCACCTGATAAAAAGGCTAAAAAGCGAGATCAGAGAATGGCAAGATGGTTTGGAGAAGTCCGAAAGCGTCATAGCAGAGCTCAAAACGCAGTGGGATACGAGAGCAGATAAGCATCGTCGACACCTGAATCGATTGGAAAGCGACCACAAGAAGACTGTTGCCAAAGTAAAGAGGGAAATGGCTACATTTGAGTTTAAAGCAGTTAAGCAGGCCAGGGATTTCCAATTGGAAAGTAGACACTGTTACGACTTGTTGGCCCAAATGAAGGAGGAAGTGCGGCAGCTGAGGGATCAGCATATACAGGACTCACAGGTATTTAAGACGTGCAGTGATCAGATAAGACACCTACTCATAGAAAAGAAACAAACTAGAGATAAGATCAGGGCCATTGCCCATGCCATCGTCAGAAGGTGCCGGCGGTGTGAAAACATGACCTACGTTACCGTTCTCCCGGCAGTGGTGGGTTACGTCAAATAGACCATGCACGAGTTGGAGCAGCTCGAAAGGGATCTCGCACCTAGAACCGCGAAGAGGCCGAATGATGCCTCGCGGGTCCTTAAGTTGGAAAATTAACCTCTGGTCAAGTCTTGTTGTAGTTGAGCTTGATGTTTTCCCATATGTTGTTTTCTATTTTTCCTTCAATCAAATAGGGTCAAAGAACCGTGAAGTCTGTACTGTTGTTATTTTGTTTGAAGCAATGTGTAATAGCAAATTTTGATAATAAAATTAAGTGACTCCGGAAGAATTTCTATGTGTCTTTACTTTAAGGCAAAACTACGCCTGGTCTGATTCACGCGGGGACGTGATACGTAGGCAATCCCCATAAGATTCGACTGCTTTAAATAAATAAAGAAGAGAAAATATAAATAAAATAAAACGCAGGGTTTCGCAAAATACTTCAAAGGGACGGATGTGCAAACCGTGATGACGCATGTTATTCGAAGCAAAGCATGTAGAAACGGTTAACTACCTAGGTGCATTGCATCCTCTATATGTTATGATCAAATCTGTTAAGCTCTAACGCTAACAAAGTTTGTTGTTGTCTGATACCAGACAGTTAGTTGTTAAAGAATTCTGGCAACACATTCATACCAAACCAGATCCAAAGGACCGGTAGCAACAAGCATGACTACTTCGGAGAATAGCAATGAGGAAGAAAGGCCGATGAGCCAGTTGTTAAAAGAAGCGATGGAAAAGATTGAAAGGATGGGACTAGAAATGAATGCAATGCAACTAGCCCTAGCCAAAACACAAAAGAGTCCTGAAACACTGGGACACATGCCGGAGTACCCTCACTCTGGCCCTTCCACAAGCCGCCCAAATCCCCTCTATCATCAAGAAAGAAGCCCTCATGATTCCCAAGCTCCACCACCCCATCAACCTCTCCCAACACCCAATATTCCCATTTTTGTGGGACCTGCATCAGCCCCTTTGCAGCGAACGACCAGTGAGCCATTGTTTCAGGCTCACGATACACAATACTATCCCCCTGAGCCTACATTCCATGCACCCGAACCACAGGCTTACAATCCACATTTGGAAGTACCGGCAGAGGTTGAGAAGCCGGTTAAGGCCCCTGAACAGGATGAAGTGTTGAGAAAGTTCAAAAGCCTGGAGCAATCCTTCAGGAACTTGCACGGGCTGGGCAATCAAGTCAGCGTGGCATACAAAGATCTGTGCCCTTTCCCAGATGTCCAACTCCCGGCTGGGTTCAAGATGCCCAAGTTTGATTTATATGAAGGGCACGGTGATCCCATGGCACATTTGCGGGGATTCTGTAGCAAAATGAGAGGGGCAGGAGGCAAGGACGAGCTTTTGATAGCTTATTTCGGCCAAAGTCTGAGCGGATCTGCACTGGAATGGTATACCAGGCAGGATTTCAGCAGGTGGTACACGTGGGATGATCTGGCGCAGGCTTTTGCAGGTCATTTCCAGTACAATCTAGAGATAGTCCCTGACCGTCTCACGTTATTGAGAACTGGGAAGAAACCCGGGGAAAGTTTTCGCGAGTTCGGGTTCCGCTGGAGAGAACAAGCAGCTAGAGTCGATCCTCCCATGAGAGAGGGAGAGATGGTGGACTATTTTTTGCAGACATTGGATCCAACCTACTTTGGTCACTTGGTGACAACGGTTGGAAAATCTTTCAACGAGGTGGTCAAGATAGGGGTCATGATAGAAGAAGGTTTGAGGTCGGACAAGATCTTGAACTATTCGGCACTTAAGGCCACAACCCAGGCTATTCAAAGCGGCACGGGAGGTGCGCTGAGAAGAAAGAAAGAAGAGGTTTCCACGATCGAGGCAGGCAGTTGGTCCAGGGCTGGCAGGCCGCACTACAACCAACCCAGGCCTCACAGGTCAAATTACCCATACAACCCACCACAAAATTTCTATCCACCTCGAGAACCACATTGTTCCGTACACCAAGCCCAGGTATACACTCAGCCTCCGGTTCGCCCACAATGGCGCGCACCGGCTCCCCAGAACATATATGCACCACCACAAAACACCTACCCTCCGCCAAGGGCATATAGAAACCCTTCAGGGGCAGGCTTCCGGGGAAATCCAGATGCTAGGAATGACAGGTTGCGGAAGCAAAGAACCTTCACCGAACTGGGAGAAACCTACACCGCTGTGTTCCACAAGCTGCGGCAATTGGGTTTGGTTAGTCCTGTCCATACTCGGGAACCAAATCCCCCGCCTCAGAATTTGGATCGTTCAATCAGTTGTGAATACTGTTCAGGGATGCTCGGGCACGATACCGAGAAGTGCTGGAAGTTAAGGCATGCCATACAGGATCTTATTGACACCAATAAGATCGAGGTCCAGACACCGGAGGCTCCTAACATCAACCAAAACCCACTGCCAGCGCACCACGAAACTCACATGATTGAGTTGGTGTGTGAGGGAGGAGAATTAAGAAAACCCTCACAAACAGTGATGATGATCCAAGCCGCCCCGAAAGAAGTCTTAACCAGTGGAGGAACGAGTGTACAGTCGCAGGGAGAAGGCGTCAAGCCGGTAGTGATATTGGGGAAGAGCCCGTCCATCATAGCAAGCAAACCCGAGCCAAGCAAGTTGGTAATACCAGGGATCCTGCCCACACCGGCAGTCGTGTTAAAAGGGGTATGTAGAGAACGGGTGACCGTAAAACCTGTGGTACAACTGCCGATGATTGACAGCAGGGCTGTGCCTTGGAAATATGAAAAGGCAGTGGTGACGTACCAAGGAAAACAGGTGGAAGAAGTCAGTTGTGAAGCGCAAGGGCTGACTCGATCAGGTCGATGTTTTGCTCCGGTGGAGTTAAGAAAAACCAACCCAGTGGCAACCAAGAAGCCAGTGTCAGAAGAAGAGGCTGAAGAATTCCTGAGGAAGATGAAAGTACAAGACTATTCTGTGGTTGAGCAGCTGAGAAAAACACCTGCCCAGATCTCACTATTGTCATTACTCCTCCATTCCGAGGAACATCGTCGGGCCCTGTTAAAGATATTGAACGAGGCCCATGTACCCAGTGAGATTTCTGTAAACCACCTGGAAACCATTGCCAGCAAGATTTTCGAGGTGAACAGGGTAACATTCTCAGATGATGACCTGCCGGTGGAAGGTACGGAGCATAACAAAGCTCTATACCTAGCTGTCAAATGTGAAGACTCGGTGGTAACTCGAGTATTGGTGGATAACGGCTCAAGCGCCAATATTTGTCCATTATCCACCCTGGACCAGTTAAAGATTGACCGTGGAAGAATCCGGGAGAATAGCATCTGTGTCCGGGGGTTTGACGGAAACGGAACAGCCACTGTGGGGGATGTTGTACTTGAACTGACCATTGGGCCAGTCCTGTTTACCATGGAATTCCAGGTGTTAGATGCCACAGTTTCTTATAACCTGCTGTTAGGACGACCCTGGATTCATGCAGCCAGAGCGGTGCCTTCCACCCTACATCAGACGGTGAAGTTCGAGTGGGAAAGACAAGAGGTCGTGTTACACGGCGAGGATACAGCATGCACCATGGGCGGAACCATTGTACCTTTCATAGAAACCGCTGATGACAAAGGTCCTTGGGTCTACCAGATTTTCAATACAGGGTCGGCCAACAAAATTTCTGAAGGAGAAATCATCCCGCACCCTAGGGTAGCTGCCGCAACAGTCATGATGGTATCAAAAATGCTGGGTAATGGATTTGTGCCGGGAAAAGGCCTGGGAGTTGAACTTCAAGGGATAGTCCAACCTGTCTCCCTTCCTAAGAATCTGGAAACTTTCGGGTTGGGGTTCAAACCAACCGCAGCAGACAGGAAGCAAGCGCGAAAAATGAAGAAGAGGGTCTGGTTTCTGCCTAAACCAGTGCCACGCCTCTCAAGGTCTTTTGTTAAAGCAAGTGCCAAGGGGTCAGCGATCCCAAAGATTCGAGGACCTTTGATCGGTATAAATGAAGACCTGAATCAGAGTTTTGAGAGGCTATTCGCGGATGTCAGTATGGTGGAAGCTGGAGAAGGTTCCAGCAGAGCAGAGATACAATTTGTGGGGCCTGAGGCCAAGACCAACAATTGGACGGTTACTCCTCTTCCTGTCCGAGGGGAGTCTTGGTAGTAGGCTTTGATTAATGTTTTGTTTGTTTGTTTGATCGGATTATTCAAGGGTGTAATCCAAATTTTACTTTCGTTTTTGTAAAAGTGTGAACCCTTTTATCCCGCAAATTTAATAAAGTTCTTCTCTTTTGTCTCATTTTAATTTTTGTTTTGTTCTTTTTCTTTCTGAACAGTTCTCTTTTTACTGGTTCTAATGACATGGCATGCACAGCGGATCTTCGACCTAGTCTAATAAATCAATCTGAAACCGACTCAATGATGCAAGAGGTCGTTTGTGACGATGAATCTGAATGTGACGAAGGTGAAGCCTTCGAAGAAATAAACCGAGAACTGTGCCAATTTGAAGAGAAACCCAAGCCTAACCTAAATGACACCGAGGCTGTGAATCTAGGAGACGCTGATAACGTCCAAGAGACCAAAATTAGCATCCACATTGAGCCGAATGTCAGAGCAGAATTGATCAAAACTCTCATGGAATTCAAAGATGTTTTTGCATGGTCATATGATGATATGCCTGGATTAAGCACCAATTTAGTGGTTCACAAATTGCCCACTGACCCGGCATACCCTCCGGTCAAGCAAAAACTAAGGAAATTTAAAACAGAAATGAGCGTGAAGATCAAAGAAGAAGTGATTAAGCAATTGCAATCAAAGGTCATTCGGGTCACTCGGTATCCCGAGTGGTTGGCCAATGTGGTACCAGTCCCAAAGAAGGATGGAAAAATCAGGGTGTGCGTTGACTACCGCAACCTCAACAAAGCAAGTCCCAAGGACAATTTTCCGCTACCCAACATTCATATCCTGATCGACAATTGCGCTGGGCGCGAGATCGGATCCTTTGTGGATTGTTATGCGGGTTATCATCAGATCCTAATGGACGAGGAGGATGCTGAGAAGACAGCGTTTATTATGCCATGGGGAACCTACTGTTATCGGGTAATGTCGTTCGGGTTATAGAACGCTGGGGCAACGTACATGCGAGCAATGACTGCGGTGTTTCATGACATGATACACAAGGAAATTGAGGTGTACGTCGATGATGTGATCATCAAATCTTGGCGTCAGGAGGACCATGTAGCAGACCTAAGGAGATTTTTCCAAAGACTCCGGAGGTATGATATCAAGCTTAACCCGGCCAAATGCGCATTCGGGGTTCCATCAGGAAAGTTGCTAGGATTCATCGTCAGTCGACGGGGGATTGAGTTAGACCCATCCAAAATTGAATCCATCCGAGATTTGCCACCGCCAAGGAACAAAACAGAGGTAATGAGTTTGCTGGGTAGACTCAATTACATCAGCAGGTTCATCGCTCAACTCACAGCAACTTGTGAGCCCATATTTCGGCTACTGAGAAAGGATGCTGCAGTAGGTTGGACGGCAGAGTGTCAGGAGGCTTTCGACCAAATCAAAGGGTATCTGTCTAATCCACCCGTATTGGTCCCGCCTAAGCCCGGGAAACCCCTAATCCTTTACCTGACGGTCTTGGAAAATTCATTTGGTTGTGTACTGGGGCAACATGATGACACAGGAAGGAAGGAGCAGGCCATCTACTATCTCAGTAAGAAATTTACAGTGCATGAGGTCAAGTACACTCAACTCGAGAAAACATGCTGCGCCCTAACTTGGGTAGCTCAGAAATTGAAGCACTACCTGTCTTCATATACTACGTATCTCATATCCCGTTTGGACCCATTGAAATATATATTTCAGAAACCTATGCCCACGGGAAGGTTGGCAAAATGGCAAATTCTGCTCACCGAGTTTGATATCGTCTATGTGACGAGGACAGCCATGAAAGCCCAGGCACTGGCAGACCATTTGGCAGAGAATCCCGTTGATGAAAAATACGAGCCTTTAAGAACGTATTTTCCTGACGAAGAGGTGATGCATACGAATGAGTTGGAATTACCTGAGGAACCGGGTTGGAAGCTTTTCTTCGATGGAGCTGCAAACGCAAAAGGGGTTGGAATAGGAGCAGTACTCATTTCTGAAACAGGACGGCATTATCCTGTTACGGCTCAACTACGCTTCTATTGCACCAACAATATGGCCGAGTATGAGGCTTGCATTCTGGGTCTGCGCTTGGCTGCTGACATGGATGTCCAAGACGTCTTGGTCTTGGGAGACTCGGACCTCTTGGTACATCAAATTCAGGGTGAATGGGAAACACGAGATCTAAAGCTCATACCATACCGACAATGCTTGCATGATCTGAGCAAGCAATTTCGATCGGTAAAGTTCAAACACATCCCGAGAGTTCACAATGAGGTTGCGGATGCCTTAGCCACCTTAGCATCAATGCTGCACCACCCTGACAAAATGTATGTTGATCCTCTACACATCCAGGTCCGTGATCAGCACGCCTACTGCAATGCCGTAGAAGAAGAAGCAGATGGCGAACCCTGGTTTCATGATATCAAGGAATACCTCAGGATGGGGATATATCCGGAACATGCCTCTGGAGACCAAAAAAGAGCCCTTCGGCGTTTGTCGAATGGTTTCTTCCTCAGTGGGGGAATATTGTACAAAAGAACCCCGGATTTGGGATTGTTGAGATGCATAGATGCCAGTCAAGCAACGACGGTTATGGCTGAGGTACATGCTGGAGTTTGTGGGCCACACATGAGCGGATATGTGTTGGCAAGAAAGATCCTTCGAACAGGGTGTTATTGGCTAACCATGGAACACGACTGTATCACGTTCGTGAGGAAATGCCATCAGTGCCAGATACATGGAGATTTGATTCATTCTCCGCCAACAGAGTTACATACGATGTCAGCACCCTGGCCGTTTGTAGCATGGGGCATGGATGTCATTGGGCCCATCGAGCCAGCAGCATCCAACGGTCATAGGTTCATTCTAGTGACCATTGATTACTTCACCAAATGGGTTGAGGCTAAAACCTTCAAATCAGTAACCAAGAAGGCAGTGGTGGACTTTGTTCACTCCCATATCATCTGCAGATTTGGGATCCCAAAAGTGATCATCACGGATAACGGTGCGAATCTTAATAGCAGCTTGATGAGAGAGGTATGCCAACAATTCAAGATTACACACCGCAATTCCACCCCATATCGTCCCAAGGCGAATGGAGCAGTCGAAGCAGCCAATAAGAATATCAAGAAGATACTACGAAAAATGGTGGAAGGGTCCAGACAATGGCACGAGAAATTACCCTTTGCTTTGTTGGGGTACCGCACTACCGTCCGGACCTCCATAGGCACAACTCCTTATTTGTTGGTGTATGGAACTGAGGCCGTGATACCAGCGGAGGTCGAAATTCCATCCCTCCGAATTGTCGCTGAAGCCGGGATTGATGATGATGAATGGGTCAAAGCTCGATTGGAACAGTTGAGCCTGATAGATGAGAAAAGATTGGCAGCAGTGTGCCATGGTCAGCTGTACCAGAAGAGAATGGCAAGAGCGTATAATAAGAAGGTGCGCCCCAGGAAGTTTGATGTAGGGCAGCTGGTATTAAAGAAGATCCTCCCACATCAGGTCGAGGCAAAAGGCAAATTCGCCCCAAATTGGCAAGGGCCTTATATCGTGACCAGAGTATTGTCCAATGGTGCTTTGTGTTTGACAGATGTCGAAGGTAGATGTGTCGACATGGCTATCAATTCAGATGCGGTCAAGAGATATTATGCGTAATTTCTTTAATTATGGCAATTTTTTGGTTTATTTGTTTGTATTTGGCATTTATTGGATAATGAGATGACGGAGGCAATTCTTTCTTCTACCCAAACACTGTTTAACCCTTGCTTCCCCCTTTGAGCCTTAAGTTATTCTTTCATACCCCTATTTTGGAATCAATAATGGGAAAGACATGAAAAAGAAGAAAATGAAAAGAAGGAGAAGACATGAAAAAAAAATGAAAAGAAGGAAAAGAAAAAAAAAAGAAAAAAAAAAGAAGATAAAATCACAAGAAATACAAAACCGTGGGAACTACGTTTGACCTGATTCCTCAAAGAGGATACGTAGGCGCCTCACGGCTCGGTCATAGTATGCATCATAGTGAATATGGGATGCATAATGTACATAGTATGCATAATAGGCACAATGTGCGTAACGCACATAGCTCAACATGAGCGTAAAAAATAAATAAATTCCCCAAGCAAAAAAACTGGGGCAGAGGTTATGTTTTAAGTTCCAACAAAGGTGATTCCAAAAGTTGTAGCACATCACCCTTCAAATTGCTTTCATTCTTATAGCCTTTCTTTAACCCCACACCAAAACCAACATCAACATCCAAAAGACCTCCCGATCAATGTTTGAGAGATGCCAAGTCCGGCGAATAAGGCCGAGAATAATACACTGATCCCCAGCAAAGAAGAGGATCGTAAGACTGGAAATGAGTTGATGGTCAAGGGAATCTCCAGAAATGAGGGACGTATCTACAACACCCCGATTTCCCGAAAGAAATAAAATGAGAGAGTCTTATCGGTGAAGACCTTCACAGGCACCGGGAGGCGATGTAAGATGAGGGATATGAAATGAGAGAGTCTTATTGGTGAAAACCTTCACAGGCACCATGAGGCGCCGAGAGATGAGAGAAACGAGAGAGTCTCATTAGTGAAAACCCCTCAAAGGGCACTATGAGGCGACAAGACAGATCAGCAAAAGCTACAACATCCGAAACGGACACTCATTTATCATCCCCAGCAAGTCAGACCATCGGGCGAATCGATTGATACAAATAGACTGGGTCGGGAATCTATGGTGCACGTCATGATCACGGGGACCAGTCATATCCTCCAGATAAGTTCTTTTGAGTTTCTTCTCCCACCAAAATGTTGGTTCAGAAAGATCTACTCCTTTTTCTACCTGTTACTTCTTTTTCTAAAAAGTGTCTTGAAAGGATTTTTCAAAGCTTACTACCAGAAACCGGAGGGGAATTCATCCAATGCAGGATAATACAAACAGTCCTAAAGGCCGGTCCCAGGCAATGCAATGATCATACCCGACACTATCGGAGGAAGTAAGCTCATAAAGGGAGTGGTTTCGGGAGTTAAAAGCAGACTCCCACAGAATATGTTTCAAGAGAAAGCGGAAAGGGGGATTAATTGAAAGCCAATCCCCAGCAGGCTAGAGACCCCCAAACAGGCAACTTTGCCCGCCAACCAATTATGGGGACATAGAGCAAGAAAAGGGGAAGAGAGGAAAAATCATCCGCCAAAAGGCACCCTCTACCGCCACAATGAAAACTAATTAAATCCTTTTGTCTGCTGCAGGAAAGCAAAGGACTGATGATGGCAGCAAAGCGCAACGCCAGGGAAACCACCAAAAACCGGGGCAGAAAATTTTCTGCCGATTGTCGAAAATTTTCTCGGAAGAACGGGGAAACAATTTCAATACTTTTAAGTTCTAGGTCGCCCACCAGTATAATGCGGGAATACATTTAAGTTCTAGGTCGCCCACCAGTATAATGCGGGAATACATTTAAGTTCTAGGTCGCCCACCAGTATAATGCGGGAATACTTTTAAGTTCTAGGTCGCCCACCAGTATAATGCGGGAATACATTTAAGTTCTAGGTCGCCCACCAGTATAATGCGGGAATACTTTTAAGTTCTAGGTCGCCCACCAGTATAATGCGGGAATACATTTAAGTTCTAGGTCGCCCACCAGTATAATGCGGGAATACATTTCAGTTCTAGGTCGCCCACCAGTATAATGCGGGAATACATTTCAGTTCTAGGTCGTCCACCAGTATAATGCGGGAATACATTTAAGTTCTAGGTCGCCCACCAGTATAATGCGGGAATACATTTAAGTTCTAGGTCGCCCACCAGTATAATGCGGGAATACATTTAAGTTCTAGGTCGCCCACCAGTATAATGCGGGAATACATTTAAGTTCTAGGTCGCCCACCAGTATAATGCGGGAATACATTTAAGTTCTAGGTCGCCCACCAGTATAATGCGGGAATACTTTTAAGTTCTAGGTCGCCCACCAGTATAATGCGGGAATACATTTAAGTTCTAGGTCGCCCACCAGTATAATGCGGGAATACTTTTAAGTTCTAGGTCGCCCACCAGTATAATGCGGGAATACTTTTAAGTTCTAGGTCGCCCACCAGTATAATGCGGGAATACATTTAAGTTCTAGGCCGCCCACCAGTATAATGCGGGAATACTTTTAAGTTCTAGGTCGCCCACCAGTATAATGCGGGAATACATTTAAGTTCTAGGTCGCCCACCAGTATAATGCGGGAATACTTTTAAGTTCTAGGTCGCCCACCAGTATAATGCGGGAATACATTTAAGTTCTAGGTCACCCACCAGTATAATGCGAGAATACATTTCAGTTCTAGGTCGCCCACCAGTATAATGCGGGAATACATTTAAGTTCTAGGTCACCCACCAGTATAATGCGGGAATACTTTTAGCTCTAGATTTTGGAATCAGTCACCCCACTTGAAGACGGAAGGGTACAACAGAGATCCCCAAACAAGAAACAATAAAATCCCCAGCACCAAGAAGCAGACAACTGCGGAGGCAAGCGCGCAATTCAAAAGGAAAAGGAACGCGTCTCAAAAAAAGCAGTTTGGGAACGTTGTAGCAGGCCCAACATAACAATTTTGATGAAAAGCCATACCACCAGAGAAAACAATTGAAAGTCTTGAAGAAGAGGGCATATTCCCAGCGGACCAAGCGAAGTGATGAAAACTGGTATTCAAACGTCAGCGAAGGACTAGCATCATCTCCAAGTTCACAAAATAAAGGCGTCAGAAGAAAGCGTTAGCCGACAAGAAAGCAAGACAACAAGAACAAGTTGGAGATGGATGAGATCTCATACTCTAGCTTAACTTCTTGTTTTTCCTTTTAGAGCAATGTAACAGGGAGATCGGTTGAGCAGTAGCATCCTACAGCAGCATGCGACAGCGCACAACAGCAGCAAGCAATACAGTCACACGGTAGTCCCAGCTACCAAAATTTCCCGAACTACATTGACCTGATTCCTGTTTCAGCCCAGGATATGTAGGAAACCTCTGAAGCAAAGGTTCGGTCAAATCTTTTTCAAAAAATGCTTCACACGGAGTATTCGGACGGGCAAAAATCGCTCGCTTATCTTTGCGCGAAAACCCTTCGTGTCTTCGTGCAAAGAGGGGCAGCTGTAAGCACGTGATTTTTGCTTTACGAGCAATCGCTCCAAAAGAAAATAAAAATAGTAACAAATGGTTTCGCTGTACAATTGTTCGAGTTTTCGTGACATGTGTTGTTAGTCATTTGTGGATCTGTCCATTTTTGCATTTAATCATTAACAAACAAAAATACAAAATATGTATGTTAGGATGATTAAATCATAATTCGGTCAGTAAAAGAAAATTCAAAAAATATATATATGTGTGCATCGTTCGTTCTAGGCTTTTAGTTAACTTACTTAAATATTTTTGTGATAATTGTGTTAAAATGTTGCATTGTTGTTTAGTTTTAATTTCGTTATTTTGTTATTTATTATTTTTATTTTGTTTTAAAAGAAAAATGAAATTAGAAAACAAAGAGTGAAGGAAATCGGTTTGGGCCAAAAGAAGTGAAACAAAAACAGGCCCAACCAGCACTCAGACCCAGTCCAAGTCCAGGCCTGCCCAGGCACCTCCTGAAACGACGCCGTTTCAGGCAAATCAATCTGAGCCGTCCGTCCAGGCCAATCCAACGGCTCAGGACCCCTTTCAGCAACCCGTGTTCAAACCCGACCCAATAACCAATCCGACCCAACCCCTCACTTAAACCAAACGACCCCGTTTAACTACCAAACGACCCCGTCTCATTTCTCACCCTCAGATCCAAGCCGTTGAGATCATCTGATCTAACGGCTCAGATCCGATCAACCTCCCCATATATAAACTCAGCCCTTTACCCCGCACCCCCTATCCGAACCCCACCCCTCACTCGTCTCCTTCCCCAACCTGAAACCCCCAAACCCTAGCAAGCCGCCCTAGTTTCCCTTCCACCAAAACCCGGCGGCATGAACGCCGGTGGCCACCTCCCGAACACCCTAAGACCCCCTCACTCCCCTGAACACGAATCCACTAACCATGAACCTCGAATCACCTCCTGTCGTCTCGAATCTGGATTTGAAGATTCGAGACAAAACTCGATCTATACCAAACCTCACCATCTTTGTATCAGACACTCCCCTGACCTTCCTCGTGACCAAACCAAGCTTGGTTTGGTCCGAATCTACCCACAACTCCTAAAAATCCAGATCTGAAAATCCAGACCTTAGAACACATGCACCTGGGGAATCCGGCCGGTCTTGACAAGGGTTTGAGGTCTAATAGACCTTAATCAAGGTGTTCTCATGTGAGAACACCCTGATTAAAGTTCGTTCGGCCTCAAGAGTTAGAAGTTGAGTCTGATTTGGGTCCGTTTTGATTTCAAACTTTTTCGGTAAGTTTCCTTTTCTCTTTGTTTAGTTCTAATTGAGTTGTCAGCATGATTTGTTGTTGTGGTTATTTGTTTTGGTCTGTTACTTTGTCTGTTTTCTTCCATCTCTAGCAAAGACCCTTTATTTGGTCGATTGATTTTCTATGTGTGTGTTCTGAATGTACTCTGTGATAAACATGATCGTCGATTAGTTTAATCGTCAGATAAGTTAACTCATATAGGCCCCAGTAATTGAACAAAAATTGTCTGATGCCCTTTAGGTCCCTAAACGTATTGTTTGTATGAGCGACTGATTATTACCTGTTATAATTAGTATAGTCGACTCGATAAATGTCGTCGATTAGTTTTCTATAACTAATGAATCGAATGAGCTAATAATGTCGCATGACTAATTGAACCTTCCCACTGACTGAATTGCCCCAGCATTGTTTGAAATGAGTTTGTCTGCATTGTAAAAATGACTGAAAAGGTTCAGTCCAGGGCAGTCCTGAATTTGAACTTTCATCAGTTCAAAAAACCCCGATGATGCAATGGGCAGGGCAGTAATAATCAAAGGTTAACAAGGGTATTCTGGGGTGTTAAAAAGGACAGGAAGATTAGTTTAAATGAGCTGACAAGTAGGGTACTAATTTGGGATTAAACTAATACCAATGGGGAACAAGACATAAGAGTATGGGGCTTAAAATGAATAATAAAATGATGCCCATAACTCTTGATTAAACAAAAACCAAGCGTGGGGAACAAAGGGGCTGGCACCAAAGATGCTTAGGCATGGGCTTAAAGGGTATGGGCAGTCTGCAAGTAGGAGGAAGGCAGCTCAGCTGCACTGGGTCATTTTGGCTTATAAATAGGCCATTCGAGAACTTAAAGAGGGCTGGACTTTTAGTCTTCAGAAAAAGAGAAAACAAAGTGGAAATTTTTTAGTCTTAAGGCTGGAGTTTTAATATGAAGAGAGGTCTAGTGAGTCCAAAGAAAAACTGAAAAACATAAGGTAGCTTCCAGTAAACATTGCAACCAACCACTGTCTGAAAGTTGTATAAGAGTGCATTTTGGTCAAGCTGTCTTGGCCAAGTTCTGTTGCTTGCATTGACTGAGCTGTTTATGGTTGTTGAATTGTTGGTGTTGCTGCATTGAACACTCTGTTAGTACTGTGGTTTCTCTACTCTTGCCTGGGATTACTCGACTATCTGTTAGTTCTTCTGTTCTGGGAAATATTGCTGGTTGTCTGTGGGCTGCGGAAAACACTTTGATTGTTGGTTTGTTGCTGTGCTGTTGCTGTGTATCTGCTGTTGTTGTGTTTACTGCATACTGCCCAGCTGATCATTCCTTTCTTCTTTGTTCTCTATACCAGGTACACAACCAATGCACTGTCAAAAATGTAATTGGAAAAATGAGCATGAATCCAAATGAAAGATCCTGAAGAATGTCTTTTATACATAGATTGTTACATTAAATATTCATGTGATGTGTAATAGTTTTACATTTTGTTATAGATACTAGAGGTAGTCTTCAGGCCTATAAATGTCAATGCCTGGTAGTCGGATGCTAGAATGTGTATATAGATTGATGATGATAGTATGCCCAAGGCAGTAGGTAGTATCCCATACTTAATTCAATAGTGTAGTATGAGCCTGTAATGTAGTCCAAGCATGAAATTTGTACACTGTAAATTAGGTTCTTTCCTTTCCAATAAATTGCCATATATAACTCTTAAAGCCATGTTTCAAGATAAAGAACACAAATTCAGGGCCTCAACCTCATAAAGGTCGAGCCCAAGTCGAAAACAGACTAGGCGGGCCCGCATCGAACGAGCAGTGGCCCAGGTCTGGCCAACCGCGCGTGGGCTGGATTTGGGCCCATGATTATTTGTTCGGTAGACTGTGCACGCAACTTTGGTCCTGATTTTTTTTTTTTTAGCATTTCCGAATTCTGTTACAATCAACTTGCAAGCATGTAATTAATTAGGACTATCTACTGTTTTCAATTGATAGAGACAAACACGACAAGAAACGTAGTTGCTATAGGATATCCTTTTAAAATAAGAACGAGATGAGCCTCGATGAAAATAAACAAAACGCGCAGATGCGGGGCCCTTGTTAAATGTATATTATTGAAGCATTTAGTTTCCAGGACGGGTTGTTTAGCAAATCTCACAACCCTCCTAAAATAACAACACGTTAGTCTCTTTAGGATACGCTTTAATAAACCTTACCTTCTTAAACTCGGGTGCACATTTATGTGACCCAAATCCAAATCTCGACGGATTCGAAATGTATTTCTAATCACGGGTACATTGATTGTGACGTGGTTCGAGAGGCATGTCCATGACATCGCGAATTCCTTTTAAAAGTAGAACGAGACGAGCCTCGTCAAACAAAAATATACACGGCCGCGGGGCCCTCTAACTGTATATATATTAAAACACTTAGAATTCGGGACAGGCCGTTTAGCGAATTTTTCGGCCTTACCCAAAACAACGATACGCCAGTTGCTTTAGGCGCGTCTTAATAATTTATTCTCCTTAATTCGGGTGCACATTTATGTGACCCAAATCCAAATCTCAACCGAGTCGAAATATGTCAACAATCACGGGTGCATTGATGCAACGTGGCTCGAGATATGTTTTCACAACGTTGCAAGTCTTCTAAAATAACAGTAAATGATAAAAGCGGTTAAAAGTTAAATTTTGCACATAAGTTCACTTGTATAAAATCAGATAATCAAGCCGAATATAACAGTTGAGCGACCGTGCTAGAACCACGGAACTCGGGAATGCCTAACACCTTCTCCCGGGTTAACAGAATTCCTTATCTGGATTTCTGGTACGCAGACTGTAATATAGAGTCATTCTTTTCCTCGATTCAGGATTAAAATTGGTGACTTGGGACACCCTAAATCTCCCAAGTGGCTACTCTGAAATAAATAAACAAATCCCGTTTCGATTGTCCTTTAATTGGAAAAAACTCCCTTGTACCCTCACGGGTACGGAAAAAGGAGGTGTGACAGTAGCCAAAGTGAAGGAGAAATGGTTTGATGATCCCTACTTGTTGTAGCTAAAAGAGGGGATTCACATGCATTACATGATGGATTTTAAACAAGGGGAGATGATGGTACTTTGAGGTACCACGATAGATTGTGTGTTCCAACCGTAGATGGACTTAGCGAGGGAGGAAGATGTTAGAAGCCCATAATTCCAAGTATTCTATCCACCCAGGTTCCCCAAAGATGTATCATGATCTCAAGGAGATTTATTGGTGGAACGACATGAAAAAGAATGTCACAGAATTTGTGGCCAAGTATCTTAATTGTTAGCAAGTGAAAGTCGAGCAGCAGAAAATCAAGTGTCTATCTCAGAATGCACATATCCTTTAGTGGAGATCGTAAATATAGACCTTATAATAGGATTATCTCGCTCATTCTGGAAGCATGATTTGTATGGGCAAAGGTGTAGATCGCCAATTGCTTGGTTCAAAGTTGGCAAAGTAGAGTTGTTGGGACCTGATTTGGCCAATCAGTTTATGGATAAAGTCAAGTTGATTCAAGAGCATTTGAAGACAACTCAGAGTCTCCAAAAGTCTTATTTGAACATACAATATAGAGACCTAGAGTTTCAAGTTAATGATTGGGTATTTCTAAAAGTTAAATATTGGGTATTTCAAGTGAAAGCTCAGTCTCAGATGCATCAGGCCGTATAGAATCTTATGAAGGATCATGCAAGTAGCTTATGAGTTAGAGTTTTTGCCGAAATTGGTGATTGTACACCTAGTATTTCACATGTCATGTTATAACATACACATTTCTAGTATTCATATCGCATGTCACGAAATTTACGTTACCAGAATTTAGATTTGATGTTATAACATTCATGTCAGCTCAGAATTCAGATACTCATGTCAGTCCAGTACTCATATATTTATACCAACTTAGTATTCAGATATCTATATTGGTTCAATGCTCAGATATTTATATCAGTTCAGTACTTAAATATTCGTGCCAGTTCAGTATTTGTATATCCGTGTTAGTTCAGAATTCACGTATCCATAACAAACCAGTATTCATGTATATATTTCATGTTATGCATATTACGATGCCCTATGAAGCTAGCGTTATAATCTATTAGCTGGCAGGTATTTTTGAGAAATTTTGAAGGTAGATATCCTTATCATTTAGAACTTATATTGTAATCTCCATGTCTTTCAGTATCCAGTCAGCTCAGTAGCCATTCAGCTCAGTAGCCATTCAGCTCAGTAGCTATTCAATTCAGTATCTCAGCACATCAGTAATCATGTATTCATTCCGTTTAGTATACATATGTTCATGACAGTACAGTGTTCACATGATTCCATCAGTCCCATTTAAGGTCTAGACTAAGTCATAGTTACAATCAGGACAATCATTCGAGAACGAATGATCCCAAGGGGGAGATAATGTAACACCCCGCAAATCCGGATTAGTTGTGGATGCGTTAAATGAATATTAATGTGACCTTTTAGACATGTGAAGTCCTATCAGGATGAGTATCGGTGGAAACAACTATTTTAGAATCAAGACTGAGAGTGAGGTGTATAAAATTCAATAGAATTGACTAAGTTTATGGGAGGTCTGTCTTATGTCCATAAACAGTGCAAGGCCACAAAAATTCACGGCCATAGATAGTGCAAGTCCATAAAAGCTCACTGCTATAGACAGTACAATGACTTGTCCAGGGCATTAACATCAGCGCCCCTGACAGTGCAAGACATTGTCCAGCGCATCAACCTCAGCGCCCCAGACAGTGAAAGGCACTGTAGTTTTGGCGCCTCTAATGGTGCCTTGCACAGTTAGTTTGGCCCTTCTTATGGTGTCTCATGCCGACATTGTTTATCCGGGCTAATTTTATTTCCTCCTTAATTTTTGGGACGCGTTCATTTATTTAAAAGCCCTACCTCATTCCCCCACACCCCGAACACGAAAACCTACTCTAGAAATGGAAACTCTCAAGAACCTAACATTCCCAAGGTCCCTCCATCATCGAAGGTAAGTTCTAATGATGATTCTAAGTTAATTTCAATTATCAAACATCATATTAATAAGGGTAAATCCTTCAAATAATTAGATATTAGATCGAGACATTATTGTTGAGAAAAGAAACCCTAGAACTTGAATTCAAGATGATTGACCTTCAAAAAGGTAATGCTTCTACTCCTTAATCATTTATAGCTATGAATTGATGAGTTTTTGGGAGAATAGTAGATGAGTTTGACAAAGGGAATGAAATGAACTATGCTAAGGTTTTGGGTTGTCGACTTATGATTGTTGTAAATATTTGGGTGATGAGAAATGGTGTTAGTTAGATCTATTTGGGATTGTAGAATCACCTAGAAGTAGAAGAATAAGTACTTGGTGAAGAAAAGACCAATTACTAAGGGATATGAGGCTTTACGCCCATAAGGTGTTTGATGAAATGCCTAAGTGACTAAAACATGTGAATTATTGCTGATATTGGTTCCTCTTGGTATATGTTTCCATAGATTATCGTTGAAAGAGGTGACGAACATTGTGATACTCTTAGAAAAGACATAGTCAAGGTATGTAAGACTAGCTCTCTATGTTTGAGAATGTTAATGATTCTCCCTACACTACGTTTCTTTTACAACGTTACTAATTACCTCAGAAATATAGTTAAACTTAGTTCCTTGAATAGTTGTAGAACTTCTATTCTCTAACTTGGTAACACGTTCATGACTTTCATTCTGAACATTGAGAGCTCAGTGCATAATCAATATAGACTTGGATTTGATGCCCATGAGTCTCAGTCCAGACTACTCAGCATGTCATAAACAGTTGAAGTTTCAGTTTTCATAATCAATTCATGAATACATGTCTTAGTCTAGTCCTATTCAGTATTCCAGTATCATATAACTCAGAATAATTTAGTATTTCAGTATCATGTATTGCAGTATGATTCTCAGTTCCTGATCTTAAATCCCTGAATGTTGAACACCTGTATTTAGGCCTGAAGCCGTAGTTTATGCTTTATTCATGTTTGGGCCTGAGACTGCAGTTAATGTTTTATGCATCTTTAAGCCTGAGGCTACAGTTATGTATATATATACACACTTGGGCCCGATGCCGCAGTTTGTGCATATATATAGAGGTCCTGCGGCCGTAGTTTAATATTAAGATAAACATGCGGTTCATCATTTAGAAGAATGAGTATTCATATCCTTACTTCCTTTGTTCAATTTAGTTATCAGTTATCATTTCAGTTTCATTATCAGTAGTTATCATTTCAGTTATCAGTTATTAATTATCAGATCAGTTTCAGTTTCAACATTTATAATTCTTTCTTTCAGTTGTTTAACATATCAGCAATTCAAATGTACTGACGTCCCTTTTGCCCGGGGCTTGCATCCCACGATGTAGGTAATAATTTACAGGTTGACGATTCAGAGCACTAAAATTCTCGTACCAGCTATTTTGTGAGCCCCAGTTCTTTCGGGGCATTATCATCACCTTATAGTCTTCAGTATTTTCAGACAATCAGTGTTTTGAGTACATCATTAGAGGCTTCATAGACTAGAGTAACAGTTAGACAGAGTCACATGCTTTTCATTTTAAGCAATGTTGGCTTCAAATATGTTCCAGACTTATATTAGTGTTTCCGTACTATGATTTATATCATTCAAACTTTCAGTATATTAGCATGTGTTAGTTTATCTTTCGCATTCAGTATGTTATAATATCACAAGTTGATTTAGTCAGCCAGTTGGTTCGCTCGGTCACATAGTCAGGCACCGGGTGCCGTGTTACGTCCAGGCCAAGTACGGGGCATGGCAGTTTTGAGGTAGTTTGAATTAAAAATTCGAAGTTGAAGATAAACATGAAAAAAAGATGATATGTGTATCGTTTGTATATCTCTCTCTCTCTCTCTCTCTCTATCTCTCTCTCTCACACACACACACACACACACACACACACACACACACACACACACATATATATATATATATATATCATATTTGTATCAAATATGTATTATATGTATATCCATGTTACCTGTGTGTGAGATACATGCGTAATACATTTTTGATACACGTGTTGCAGAAGAATTTTTTTGAACTCGATTTTAACTATGAATTTTGATACCAAATCAGTCCAAATCACTACCAATCTTACTCAAAATTTATATAGATTTACCTATATATTTTCAATGAATTTCAACCATATCCATTGAAAAAGGCCCCTTTTGTTTAGATTTTTGGAATCTTGTATAATTTTTTTATTTTATTTTATCACCTTGTTTGCTACCTTATCCATAAACTTTTCTTTCCGTCTTGCATCTAATTTTGTTGATCACGCTTAAAATATGGAAGGATATCTTTGCGTGTGATTCTTGAAGAGATAGAATCCTTATTTATTTGAGTTTTTAATTTTTATATGTGTTTGATTAGTTTTAGTAAGTCAATAATTAATGGATAGAGGTTGGTAAGTTAGAACTTATTTGAAACATTTTTGTAAGATTCCCATAAAAAAAAAAGCGAGCTGGGCTTATTTTGGGTGGGTTAAAATGGGTTGAGTCAATAAATGAACGGGCCGAAGTTACTTGAGTTGAGAAGGACTAGATAAAGATGGTCAAATTTTGGATCATAGCCCAAATCGCCCAACTCTTACGAAGCTTTAACTAATGTGTGTTATTCTCTTATGAATTGTTTGATTATCAAATAATACTTTTTTTGCTATGCTCATATATAACACATCAAACAAAAAAATAATTTAAAAATATTTTAGCAAAATTAAACGTAGATTAATTTGGGCTAAAAATCAATCTAACTTTAGATGTGTTGGGTCAAAAAAAGCTGAATTTATCACATATACGTGTTAAATAAGTTTAAACTCAAATTGTCACCCCTACTTGTGACCACACCACCCGTTGCCGAGCCAAATGTAACGAAGGAGATTCAATTTCATTCATCGAGAATTTATAATGAATAAATAACATAAAAATAAATTCTTAAAAAATATTTAAATCTACATACTCATGAAAATACAAGTTCAATTATCTAGTGTAGAATTTTTAAATATTTTAAAATTCGCTTGACAAAAGTGTTGCCTCCGTGGTTGCATAGTATTTCAAAGTAACACCAAGGGTTTTTTGGTGCCGGATTTGCCACCAACTAGTAGAAAATAAAAAGGCGTTAATGAAAAGAAGAAAATGTAGATGTGCCAACGCTCTTTACTTATGGAATGATTTAAACCTCGAACTTTATTTGGTGTAGACGATTTTTATAAGTTTATAACTAACAGTATAAAAAATATTTATATAACTAATTGTATTAAAAAACTTCTAAATAAATCTGTCTGATAACATTAATTGATAGTCTTAAATAATTAGTAAGAAATAATGAATATATTGCAATAAGTAAATTATACTGAACAAAAAAATTCTTTACAGCATTATACAAATGTATATTCCTCCCACTTTTAGTTGTCCACTTTAGACTTTTCACGCTTTTTACAAAACAATAAATAAAGTATGTATAATTTTACCCATAAGAAATAATTTAAGAAATGAGTAGTTAATGATAATAAAAAATAAAAAAAAATATATTTTTTTGATTTAATATAATAAACAAATAAAAATAAAATATATTTTTAATACAATGGACAAATAAAAATAAAGGAAGGAAATACAATCTCAATTTTTTTATACACAAACTGCATATGGAACAAAAAGTGAAAAGGGATCGATGTGGTCCTTTCACTGCATGGAACATAGTGCCATCAGTCGATCAATATTACCAGCACTCTTTGTTTAAGGTCAAAAGTTCACACACACACACACAATGACTCTATCACCTATTTATACTCCCTATGTTCACCTTACTTACTCTCACCGTCTCTTTTCTCAGCCCACTTTTTCACTTCATCCCTCTCTACAATGGAAGGGAAACTCATTTCAATTCCACTTCTCTTTACTTTCTTTACCCTTTCCATTTCTGTATCATCTGTTTCTCTTCAATATCAAACACTTACCCTACGCTCTCTCCCTGAACCTCAATCCCTCTCATGGGCCACCCAAGATTCCAACGACTTTCAACCCTTAAATTCCGAAAATACCCTTGCTGTACAACTACACCACGTAGACTTAATCACTCCTTATACATCCTTATCCAACACCACACCACATGCATTATTCAAACTCCGTCTTCAACGTGACGCCGTTAGAGCAAAACTCCTCTCTAACCTCGCTGAAGCGGTTGCTAACGCTAATGCCACCGTTAAAGACTTCAGCAGCTCCGTCATCTCGGGTCTTGCTCAGGGTAGCGGCGAATACTTTACGCGCATAGGCATAGGCACTCCTCCTAAGTACGCTTACATGGTTCTCGACACTGGCAGCGACGTTGTATGGATCCAATGCTTGCCATGCAGACAATGTTATAATCAGTCCGACCCGGTTTTCGACCCGACTAAATCATCCTCATTTACTGGGCTCTCCTGTGATTCTCCTTTGTGCCGCCGGCTTGACTCGCCCGGCTGTAATAACCGTAACAAATGCCTTTACCAAGTCTCCTACGGCGATGGTTCTTTCACCGTCGGCGAATTCTCAACTGAAACTTTAACGTTTAGAAAGACACGTGTCAGCGACATTGCATTCGGTTGCGGCCACGATAATGAAGGTTTGTTCATCGGAGCTGCTGGTTTGTTGGGTTTAGGGAAAGGGAAACTTTCATTTCCGGGTCAAGCCGGAAGCCGGTTCGGTAATAAATTCTTATACTGTTTAGTCGACCGAACCGGTTCTCCTAAACCGTCTTATCTCATTTTCGGCGAAACAGCAGTTACGCGAAATACCATTTTTACCCCTCTTTTAACCAACCAAAAACTAAACACATTTTACTACGTGGAACTCACCGGGATCAGCGTCGGAGGTACAAGGGTTCCGGGAATTACGCCGGAGTTGTTCAAGCTCGGTGCTGACGGTAACGGTGGAGTCATTGTCGATTCGGGTACGTCAGTGACCCGGTTGACCCAACCCGCTTACGTGGCACTGAGGGATGCTTTCCGCTTAGGTACTAAAAATCTGAAGAGAGCGCCAAATTACTCTTTATTCGACACGTGTTATGATTTGTCTGGTAAAACCGAAGTGAAGGTTCCAACGTTGGTATTACATTTTAAGGATGCTGACTTGGCATTGCCAGCGTCAAATTACTTGATTCCGGTGAGTAGCGGAAGAAGATTCTGCTTTGGATTTGCGGGCACGGCAAGCGGGTTGTCTATAATTGGGAATATTCAGCAGCAGGGTTTTCGGGTCGTGTTTGATGTTGCGGGTTCGAGGTTAGGGTTTGCTCCACGTGGGTGTAATTAATCTCAGATTATGAAAACTTACTTGAAAGTTAACACTCTGTTTATTCCCAAAAGAAAGTTTATGGCTATTTTGTGTTAGTTTTTGTTTTCATGGTTAGATGAATATGTGAAAAAGGAAGAGAGGGGATTTGGACTTTGTAGAAAAAAGAGGAACATCTTCACATGTTGTTTGTTTGCATTATGTGCTAATGATAGTATCGTATAGCGCAATCTTATCCTTTACCTCTTCTCAAATACTCAGTAATGGCAACTTTAGTAAAATAATTAACTTTATCTTAGTTTCTTAAAGTAACATCTTTTCGCAAGAGGAAAGAGAAATTTTTTCTCATTTTTTGGTAAGTTAGTTGAAAGTGGGACCTCAACCAATACACTTGTTAAACAAAGAAATATCTCACACAAGTATGATGCATGTAGGGGTGGGCATAATCCCGATAGAATCGTGAATTTCAATTTTTAGGTTTCAGTTTAATCGATTTTTTGATCGGTGAACAATTTTAAAATTATTAATTTTTGGTTTTTTGGTGTGGTTCACAATTTTGTATTTTGATTTTTTGGTGCGGTTCACGGTTTTTATATTTCGGTTAAACCGAAAAACCGAAATTCAGGGGTATTACAAATTACAAACTTTAAACATCTTTGATTACCGAAGCATTTTGAACTGTATCCATCTTTGATTAATAATTAAA
Organism: Nicotiana sylvestris; assembly: GCF_000393655.2. Taxonomy (NCBI): domain Eukaryota; kingdom Viridiplantae; phylum Streptophyta; class Magnoliopsida; order Solanales; family Solanaceae; genus Nicotiana; species Nicotiana sylvestris. The sequence goes on from NC_091064.1 coordinate 29,814,577, forward strand.
GCATTTTGAAAGAATTCTGTCCAATTACTTTGTTCATATTTATAATTTGGACAGCCAATGTTTGTCCAAATTAGCTAGTCTTACATCTGTGACCAACTTGTAAGATTAATGCCTTTCAATTATTTCGTTAATTCCTTCTTTGATTTGTAAGTCTTAGAAATTATAATATTTCGGGTACTTTAATTTGCAGTGATACAAGTAACAACAATCTGGGAAACCAGATGCCTTATCAGCTTCCTCCAAATGTGCAGAGACTGTATGTGTTTTTATGTGGATTTTAATTTTCTGTTCTTAATTCCAGGCTCTAGTTCTTTTTTAATTTTTTGTGAATTTATTATACATACATCATTCTGACCAGTTGCCTCGTAATAACCTTGCTGGTAATGGTTTTACTGGTGGCGTTGTAAATGATTTTTGGGAAATTATATTTTTTAGTTGCGTTGTAAATGATGTTGTGCGATCTTTAGATATATTATTTTGGCGTGTTGCTAAATTTTGTATTTCTGTCTGGCCAGCTTTTATTTCGAACCGTTTAAAACTAAAAAAATAAACCGGAAATAACTTAACCAAACTTTGAGAAAACCGTATCGAACCGTAATAGTTTGGTTTGGTTTGATTATTAATATTATAAAACCAAAAATCGATAAACCGAATTGTACTTTTATAATAACAGACCGACGCCCAACCCTAGATGCATGCGAAACTACAAAGTAAATTTCTCGCTTCAGTATTCATGTAAACTAGTTGGAAGACTGAAAAGTAGGTTATAGCTGAAACCACAATTCAACGAATTGGCTAATTTCACCTGAGAGGCAGGTGGTAGCTATCAACAAGACAAAAGGATTGTAATTATTTATTACGGTACAGATTATTTTTGCTGCAAAAACCGCAAAAGTTGAAAATCCCCGCCTCAATGTGGAAAAATGCGCCTTATAATGGTGCAATTTGGGGGCAGTTGAAACTTGAACCTAGACAAGTTAGTAGGCAGAAATTGACGGTAAGAGTATAAATGTGGACTCGGCTACCCAGTAATTGTTTGAAAGAGTGAATTCTTTTGACTTCCTTCTAATTAAATGTAAAGTTAGCGTCCCAGCTGCCAATACTAATTAGTACTCCTCCATTCAATTTTAGTTGTTAGGTATATTAAAAATAAATTTTAATTTTTACTTTGTCACTTTATGCATATTAAGAGAAGATAATTTTTTTCTCTATTATGCCCACAATATTTATTACTCATTTTAAACTATTTTCTCAAATCCAATAAAATATGCATCAATTAATATATGTATCATGCACTTCATTTATTATTTTATTAAGGGACGTAAAAAATCAAAACGTGCCAAGTAAAAGTGAACGGAGGAAGTACTATGTAAATAGTAGGATATGTAGATCTATATAGTATGGTGATCGGACTATATTGCTATCAATAGAAGTAGAAGCAGATTTCAATCTTAATTAATGTAGCAAGTCCTACTAATTATTAATCCCTCTAGTTCATAATAGGTGACATTTTAGTCTTTGGCACAACCTTTAAGAAAATACGAATTCCTAGAGAAAAAAAAAATGTAATCACTAAATTATTTTTAATTAATTGTTACCTTAACACATTGGGATATATAAATAAGGGCAAATTTTAGAAAAATAAAATTAATTCCTTCTTGATTATATAAAAAAATACTTATTTTGGACCAAAATAAAAAGGATCAAAATGTCACTTATTGTGGACCAGATGGAGTAACAATCAGAGCATTGATTGTTTCAGTGCTGAAAATTAAGACTATTATCGTAAAATTGAGCCATTAATGCCTCTAAATAAAATAGGACATGTAGTTATATAGGTAATACTCCCTCCGATCCATAATAAATGACCTTTTAATCTTTTTATTTTGGTCCAAAATAAGTGTCATTTTACGTAATAAAAAATAAATTAATTTTATATGAGGAATGGAGCATTGCTCCTCTGTTTATACATGCCTCCACCTCTATGACTATGTATAACTAACAGTTCTCGTATTGAGTTAAAGTTGGATCTCCAGATTGATTCTTGAAGGACTCAGCCCAAGCATAGAACAAAATGAATTTATGTTAAAGAAAAAATTGACATGAGTTTTCCAAGTGTTTTATTCGGAAATCTATGATCTCGGGGAGGGAAGAAAAAAATAATTTATGATCTCAAGGTAAAATATGCTGTATATGTTGAGTTATACTATTAACCATGTGGTTTAGACGTAGTATTATGTTTTATTCTTTATGGAATAATTATTTATTTAATTTATTCAATTCAATAAAATACTATTTTAAATAGATCATATGTTACATGTGTAAAGATCGCTGCTGAAAGTAGAGCAATTGAGCTCAGCCATGTCTGTCATGACAGATGAGGAAGCTTCTAGAACTGAATAAGAGAATGAAGAAGAAGAGAAATAGAGAAATGATGAAAAGAAGCTCGAAGCTTTTTCTGATACCTTATAGAGTATATATACACATGCATTTGTACAACTGGCAACAACTAACTCTAACAAAGAATTAACTAACTCCAACTAATTACTTGAACAATTTGATAAATATCTCAATACCCCCCTCAAGTTGAAGGTGGTGAAAACACTGCCAACTTGGCCAAAACACCTGAATGTTTGACGCCTGTTAAAGCCTTGGTAAGAATGTCTGCAAGTTGTTGATCAGTCGCGATGTGATGCAATGAGATAAGGCCCTCTTGCAACTGTTTTCTCACAAAGTAGCAGTCAACCTCGATGTGTTTGGTGCGTTCGTGGAACACATGATTTCTAGCTATGTGTAGGGCTGACAAGCTATCATAGAACACTGGAATAGGGTGCATAGAGGGAAATCTCAGTTCAGCCAAAAGTTTGCTTAGCCACACCAGTTCACCAACTACCTTTCTAAGTGACTTGTACTCTGCCTCTACTGAAGATAAAGAAATAACTTTCTGCTTCTTGGACTTCCAGCTGAGTGGACTGTTTCCCAACAAAATAATATACCCATTTACAAATCTTCTTGTGTCTGGACAGGAGGCCCAATCTGAGTCACAGAAGGCTCTAACAGTCCAATCTTCAGATTTGGACGTGAGAACTCCTAATATAGGATCACCCTTGAGATACCTCAACAGATGATAAACAACATTCAAGCGAGGCTCTCTAGGATCTTGCATGAATTGGCTTAAATATTGAACCCCAAAAGCTATGTCCAATCTAGTATTAGTAAGAAAGTTTAACTTCCCTATTAGCTTCCTGTGAAAGGTTGGATCATCCAAAGGCTTACCCTCCTTGGCTTTAAGTTTTTCATTAGGATTAAGTGGGGAGCTGAAAGCAGTATATTCCAAACAATTGTACTCTTTCAATAGGTCCAAAACAAATTTCCTCTGAGAGATGATCACACCATCAGGCTTGTATAATACTTCAAGGCCTAAGAAGTAGTGCAAATTACCTAGGTCCTTTATCTTAAACTTGTCATGAAGAAAGGTTTTCAATTGCAGTATTTCCTCCAGGTCTGTTCTTGTGACTAAGATGACATCTACATAAACTGCCACATAAACCACTGAATCTCCTTGTTGTTTGTGAAATAATGAATAGTCATTTAATGAGTGACTGAAACCTTTAGAACACAAAGCCTCAGTTAGTTTCTCATACCACTGTCTACTAGCTTGTTTGAGCCCATACAAAGACTTATTTAACTTGTAAACTAGTGACTTATCTTCCACCATGAGACCTGGTGGGATCTGCATATACACATCTTCATGTAAATCCCCATGAAGGAAAGCATTGTTGACATCCAATTGGGACATTGCCCAACTGTTCTTTACTGCTACTGCAATCAAAGTTCTCACTGTGGTCATCTTCACCACAGGAGAAAATGTTTCTGTGAAATCTACACCTTTTTTTGGGTATAACCTTTCACAACCAACCTGGTCTTATACCTCTCTATTTTGCCATTACACATGTATTTTATTTTGTAGACCCATCTACAACCTATTACTTTCTTATCAGATGGGAGAGGTACTAGATCCCAGGCATTATTAGCATAAAGAGCCTCAAACTCTTGAATCATGGTTGCTTGCCAAGCAGGGCTGACAACAGCTTCCTCAAAAGAAGATGGCTCACTAACATTACAAACACTATTTACCAAAGGCTGACTATTAGGATTCATTGATTCATGAGCTATGTGGTGACATTTAGAAAACAAAGTGGTGAGAGAAAAAGAGTGTTTATCAGTGTTGCTGATTTTGTGGACATAATCCTTTAGTTAGACAGGAGTTTTTGTGTTCCCCCTGTGATCTTCTCAGGAGTGTGGGAGGATGATATACTGGTGAAGAATCAATGAGTGGAGGTGAATGTGGTGGAGATAGTATAGAGGTGCTAGGAAGGGAAGCTTGAACCGGAGAAGTAGAAGGTAAATGAGGTGAAAGAGTGGAGTAGGTATTGGATCATCTGAACTAGGTGAATTCATGTGTGTGATATCCAATGGGGAATCATCAATGTACATTTCTGTGATATCATTGTGACTAGCAGGTTCATCAGAAGGAGCAACATCAAAGTATGTGGTAAATGGCTCAGATTTGGACTTGAAATAAATTCCAAAAGGAAAGATGGACTCATGAAAGACAACATCTCTGGTGATGTGTATTTTCTTTGTTGATAGGTTCAGGACTTTATAACCTTTGACACCAAAAGGATAGCCTAGAAAGACATGTGGGACATATCTTGGTTCAAACTTGTTTAGGTGGACCTTGGGTGTTGTAGGAAAACACAGGCAACCAAAGCTTCTCAGCTATGTGTAATCTGGTTGCTTGCCATATAATACTTCAAAGGGAGATTTGTTTTGGAGATATGTAGTATGTAGTCTATTTATAATGTGAGTTGCTGTCAGAATACATTCCCCCCAGTACTTTAAAGGCAATTTGGATTGGAAAAGTAAGGCTCTAGCTGTCTCAAGAAGATATCTGTGTTTCCTCTCTACCATTCCATTTTGTTGTGGTGTATAAGGACAAGTTCTTTGGTGTACAATCTCTTTTGGCTGGAAGAAAGTATTGGTTTCTAGGTTGTTAAATTCCAATCCATTATCAGACCTAATGGACTGGACTTTGGTTTTGAACTAATTATCAATTAGGGAAATGAATGCATTGATTATATGTAAAGCATTACTCTTGCAGGCTAGTAGTTGAGTCCAAGTAGTTCTACTATGGTCATCCACTACAGTGATGAAATACCTATATTTATCATGAGTATGTTCACGATAGGGTCACCATAGGTCTACATGAAGCAATTCAAAGTTCTTAGAAGAAGTACTGCCTTTCTGCGGAAAGGGAAATCTTGTTTGTCTGGCCGTGGGACAAATTGTGCATATGAATGGTTGTTTTGAGAAAAATCAGCAGGTATGGTGGAGATGTGTCTCATCTTTTCAAATGGTACATGCCCAAGTCTATTATGCCACAATATGTTTATATTGTTGGAAAAGCGTGAAACAGATTCAGACATACCATCATTCAAAGTAGAAGTACAAGAAGTAGGAATGTTCTGCATTTGATTTAGAGATGACTTATTTACAAATGAAGGCAGCTGAAACTGCAGATTATTCAATGAAGGACTATTTACATCACATGAATGATTAAAGGTCATAGAAGAGTTATTGTCTCTCAAACACTTTGAGCAAAGCAGGTACACGCCATTCCTCATTTTACCAATCTCCAAAGACCTCTTCACTGAAGGGGCCTGCAGAAGACAAGTATTGTCAGTGAATGATGCCATCCCTTTGAGATCTTTGGTTAACCAATAGACAGATACCAAATTGAACTTAAAAGAGGGAACAAAGAGAACTTTCTATAATACTATTTTGGATGTAAGAACAACATCACCAATTTCAGACATTTTAAGGTAAGACTACTAGAAGGGGATAAGATAGGAATTGGATGTTAGACAATAGGGATTTATTAAAGGTCATGTGATTAGAAGCCCCTGAATCCAGTATCCATGTGTCAGTTTTGGACTCAAAGCATTTGCATGAAAGTTTACCAAAATCAATGGAAGAGGTGCACACTATCATACCTGCAAAGTTGGCAGCATTAATACTAGATGAGTATGAGCTTCCTGATGATTTCCTAGCATCTCCATTCCTCCCATGAAATTGTTGAAGTAAGCTTACAAGCTGCCCATATTGTTCTTCAGTAAGGTTCACATTCCTGCCATCATCTTCTACCTTGTTTTCAGTTTCCTTGCCAGCAATATTGTCATCAGTAACTCCTTGCACACTTGCAACTACTCTCTTCCCTCTGTTGTTGTATCTAGGACCTTGACCTTGATCATAGTTGCAGTTATTAGAGAATTGTCTAGAGGTAAAGTTCTGAGTAGAGTTGTTTTGTGGATAACCATATAGCTTGTAGCACCTATCTTTACTATGCCCTGGTCTTTTGCAGTAGTCACATATGAGTCTGCCTCTAGAAATTCCACGATAATTGTTATCTGTTGGAAAGTTTGTCTTAAAAGAACTCTGTCCTGAAGTACTCACATTCAGTGAAGTTGAGTCAACAATTAAATGGTTAGTTGGCCTGATCTCTCTTTGTTTTTCATCCTGAACTAGTAATGAAAAAGCTTGTTCTTGATTTGGTAATGGATTCATCATAAGTATACTTCCTCGAACTACTGTGTATATTTCATTCAATCCCATAAGAATCTCCTATCTTGTTCAGCCTTGTACATACTCTCTTTTGCCCCACAATTACAGATACAATTGCATTGATTCTTCTTATTTAAAGTGGCAAGTTCTTCCCAGATTTTCTTCAATTTAGTGTAATAGGTAGTAATGTCAAGAGTTCCTTGAGAGAGGTCATTGATCTCTTTCTGAATTTGATACAGCCTAGCTCCATTAGTTTGTCCATAGCGATCCTACAATTCCTTTCAAAGCTCAACAACATCATTTGCATACTCTACACTATTTGTGATTTCTTTAGAAAGTGAGTTTAGAATCCAGGATGTCACCATATTGTCACACCGTCCCCATTGTCGAAATTATGGTGACGAAGGATCTGGTTGTCTACACTTTCCACTTATGAAACCTAACTTGTTCTTCACAGATAAACCTCTCAACACACTACTCCTCCAAGATCTGGACCCTATTCCATCAAGGCAGTTGAAACTAGCATAGCTCCTGGATTATCAGACGGGTGAAGGTACAGAGGATCACTAGGAACAAATTCTGTGCCCGCCGAAGTGACGGTTGCAGCAGTTTCTACGCCGGTTGAATTGCCTTGATCAGTGAAAGCCATAACAAATGCAATTGAAGGAGAAAACAGAAGGATTTTCAATTCTTAGCTATCAGAGATCTCGACAGCAAGCAAATGAGATGAAAAAATCGATATTAGGTCTAAACTCAAAAAATTTGGTGAAATCAAAAATAGAGTAAATGGAACGAGAAGATAGAAATGAAATCTATATACGAGATTAACCTCGCTCTAATACCATGTAAAGATCGCTGCTGAAAGTAGAGCAATTGAGCCCAGCCATGTCTGCCATGGCAGATGAGGAAGCTTCTAGAACTGAATGAGAGAATGAAGAAGAAGAGAAATAGAGAAATGATGAAAAGAAGCTCGAAGCTTTTTCTGATACCTCATAGAGTATATATAAACGTGCATTTGTACAGCTGGCAACAACTAACTCTAACAAAGAATTAACTAACTCTAACAATTAACTAACTCCAACTAATTACTTGAACAATCTGATAAATATCTCAATAACATGTGTGTCCTTTTGATAGAAGACAATTTAGTGTATGGAGTCTTAGCTCATGCACAAACGATTAAATTGTTGGTTCTCATCATTAATAAACTATGTTCACAATCTAAGATATTATTGGACAAAATATCTTGATGATTGTAGCACAAGATTATAGTATAATTTGTCTTGATTATGGGAGTAGTTTTACTCTGACTTCGTGTGCTAGTATGTTCAGTGTATATTGAATGGACCAAGTAGAGAAAAGATGTTTTTGTACTGAATATATAAAACATTTTCTCTAATTCATTAAATGAGTTTATACTCCTAATCTTGATATAATTATTATGATCAATGTAATTTGTTTATTATTTTGATTTATCAAAAGGTACGACTCTATTCAGAGTTAGTGTATGCCTAATAGATTAGACAATAACGAATAACATTTGTGAATAATAATTAGTTGATAGAATCCATGACTCAGTTTTGAGTTTGATGATACCCCTTTATGTAAGCTTATAAGTTTTCATGTGAAAATTCGGCCAGTGAATTTTGTATCCGTCACATGAAATAGTTTAAGCGGAATTGTAAAGGATTTAATTAGTTCATTAAATTAAATTTTTAGTGATTTAATTTAATTAACTGGTATTTGAGATCTTAACATGGGGAGTTAAAATAAGTGTTATTGAATTTTCGAAAATCATATTGAGGAGTTCAATTGCAGTTTTTAGTGGAATAAATTGCAACTAATTATAGTAAGAATTAATTCATACTAATTTTGAATTAATGCTATAATTGGTAGTCTCTTATTATTTCTGTGGTCCCTGCTATACCTAGTAAAAACCTGGACAAGACTTGGGTAAAAAATAATTTGGGAGAAAAGTCATTTAGTAGAGTTGGAGTAGGATTCTACTTGTAAAACCAGAATCCTACACGTTTTGGAGGAGAATTTCGGCCAAAAATAACTCTATTAAAGGAAGACTAAATTAACCCAATATATAACTAACCTTTTAGAGTTGTATTGTTCTTGCCTATCCAAAAGCAAGATCGTCCAAGGTTTTCCTAGGCATATAGCATAAGACTGCAGCCCTGGATTCTTGCTGTTTGGAAGATTTGTGCAACGATTTTAAGAGGTTAGCGCTTCTAATCTTGTGATTATAGCATTGTCTAGTTTACATGTATTTGATGCCTGAATTGTTTGCTTGCTTTTGTTGCGCATGTTCTAACAGTATCTACCGCGGGAGAACACTCAGAAATTATCATGTGATAATTTTTTAAGTATTTATATTTAAGTTTACGTACGTTCTTCATTTGCCAAAATGCCTATGATGGATTTGGTTTAATATGAATAGGGATCTTTATACAAATAATCGTCTGAATTTATTATTTACTTTTTCTAGCCGGTACATATAAATTATATACGGTTATATACATATTATACATGAATTATACATATATTGTACGTTTGTTTGCTATTTGGTTGGACGAATATTTAAGTTAATTCTTCATATGAATATAGGTATATCATATAAATTCTTCAAAATAGATTTAAGTATGAGATTCTTACATACCTATACACTATTAGAAACTTTATTACACTCCATACTCAAGTTTCACTTTAATTACCTCATATATATAAAATTATCAATTATGTACATTTTTAGGATTTAAGGATAATTAATAAATTCTTACAATCACTCCCACTCCCCCCACGTTTCTCTCTCCACATCCCACCCTCCCCCTCCCCCGTATCTTGCACAAGAGAGCAACAATTCCACCATTGACAACCATTAAAAAGCTTTGAAGCTTTGAATTTGAATTTGGGTTTTCAAAAATATTACTTGTTTAAATTAGATGTTGTTGCAAAGAATTGGAATTCTCTCTACGTCTCTCTTTATCTCTCAATCCCTAATTTCAGTAATGTAAATTAAATAAAAAGAGAGCAGCAATTCCACCATTGACAGCTTAAAAAGCTTTGAAGCTTTGAATTCGAATTTGGGTTTTTAAAAACTATTATTTGTTTGGATTGGGTGTTGTTGCAAACAATTGGAAATATGATTTGGAGTTTATATCTCAATTTTGAGGGTGTTTTGGTGAAGATTAGATTTGATTTTGGTTGAATTTCAGATTGAAACTCGAAGAAGAAGAAGAAGACATGGCATATATTATACTGCAAAAAGTGTAGTAAAATTGTATGTATGTATGTATGTATGTATGTATGTATATATATATATATATATATATATATATATATATATATATATATATTGTAACGACCCGACCGGTCGTTTGAGCTTTTGCACTTTGCTCGCCAGTTCTCGGGCATGACTTGCCCCGTGTGATATATTATGCCTTATGTAAATCGTTGGTCTTGGTTTTAAGGGTAATCAGAAGGAATTTCGAAGAACAGTTCTCAGTTTGAAGCCTTAAATTTGAAAGGGTTGACCAAGAGTTGACTTGTTTGTATATGATCTCGGATCAGAATTTTTATGATTTGGTTAGCTTCGTTAGGTGATTTGGGACTTAGGGCATGGTTAGAATGCATTTTGGAGGACCGTGGAAGGTTTAGGCTTAAATTGGCGAAATTGAGATTTCGGCGTTTTCCGATTGATAGGTGAGATTTTGATATAGGGGTTGGAAAGGAATTCTGAAAGTTGCAGTAGCTTCGTTGTGTCATTTGGGATGTGTGTGCAAACTTTCAGGTCATTCGGGTGAGATGTGATAGACTTTTTGATCGAAAGCATAATTTAAGTGTTCTTGGAGTTCTTAGGCTTGAATCCTATGTTAAATTGGTGATTTGATGTTGTTGTGAGCATTCCGAAGTTTTGAACAAGTTTAAACGATGTCATGGGATGTGTTGGTACAATTGGTTTGAAGTTCAGGGAGTTCTAGGTAGGTTCCGAGATGTTTTAGGTCAAAAATCATAGCTGTAGTAGGTCCAGAAGGGTTGTAGGCCTCAGAACTCACCCGTGCGGTCCGTACAAAAAGAAGTGCGACCATGGTATGTGCTATGTGAACCGCACAAAATGAAGTGCGGCCACAGTAGGTGTTGTGCGGACCGCACAAAATGCGGTGCGGCCGCGGTGGGGAATATTTCACTGGTCCTACTTCGGAAGCTCATATCTTTTGATCTACAAGAAATTTTGAGATTATTCAAAAACGAAAGTTGTAGTCCTTCATGTCTAGTTTCCAGAAAGGTAAAGATATAGCAATTTGGACATCTGTAGCGAAAATACTAAAGCATGTCACTGCAAAGGAAAGCTTGTGCGGCCGCGGTCGTTTTTGTGCGGACCGCACTAGTTTTGTGCGACCGATTTTGTGCGGTCCGCGGAGGTGGAAATCTGTGGGGTACTCTATAAATATGAGGTTTTGGGTTTTATTTGATATTTTGACCTAGAGAGATCGGAATTTTGCGATTTTTTGAAGGTTTTTCAAGAAATTCATTAGGGTAAGTGATTCTAACTCAGATTTGGCTAGAGCACATGAATCTATCATTTAATTTGTGATTTTGTATGGAATTTGGGAAGAAAATTGAGAAATCTTTCAAAAATATAAAATGATGATTTGAAGGACCAAATGGTATCGGAATTGGATAATTATTGTATGGTTAGGCTCGTGAGAGTATAAAGATTCTAGTTTTGTGAATTTTGTCAAATTCCGAGATGTGGGCTCGGGGGTCAGGTTTGACCAATTTCAGAAATTTTGTGGTAATATGATTATTTTCAAGTGGGCTTTGTTCCCTTAGCATATTTTGATGGTTTAGTACTGATTTCGGCTAGATTTGGAGCATTCGGAGGCTGATTAGAGAGGCAAAGGCATCGCGGGCTAGAGTTCGGACCGGATAGAGGTGAGTAATGATTATAAATGATGTTCTAAGGGTTTGAAACCCCGGATTGCACATCGTAGTGCTATATTGAGGTGAGACACACGCTTGATAACGAGCGTGGGGTCGTGCACTATTGGGGATTGTGACTTGGTCCGTCCCGATTGATGATTTTACCGCATATTTGACTGAAACATGTTTGCTTTCATCATGCTTTGGGCTGATTGCCATATTTGGGCTTCGTGCCAACTATTTGAACCCTTCGGGGATTTTTATTACTATTTCCTCACTACTATGACTTATTAATTGAACTCAGTCATGTTATTTTTTACTATTTTACCATTCAGCCATTTTTACTCCGTTTTGAGACTTAAATGATATTTTAAATAATGTTTTGGGCTGAGAAATACTGTTTTACTAATGCCCGAGGGGCTTGTGAGTATTTTTGACTGAGTAAGTTCGAGGGCCTAGTTGTGAGGAAACACTATTACTGATTGGGGCCGAGGGCCTGAGATATGTACGCCACGAGGTGGCTTGTTGATATTGTTTATAAGGCCGAGGACCTGAGATACATATATACGCCACGAGGTGGCTTGACTGATATGAGGTCGATGGCCTACATTTGATGCCACGAGATGACTTGATATTGCGCTTGGGCCGTAAAGGGCCCCTCCCGGAGTCTGTACACCCCCAGTGAGCGCGGGTACCCATTGTGATGTGAGATATAGCCTGAGGGGCTGATATTGTTTTATGTGATAGACCGAGGGGCTGGTATTGTTCTATATGATTTGCCTGAAGGGCTGGTACCGTTCTAGGTGATTGCCCGATGGGCTGTTATTGTTCTAAGATATTGCCCGAGGGGCGGAGTTGTTGACATTGTGCCCGAGGGGCGAACCTTTATATGTTTATCTTTCATATTTACTAGTCAATTACTTGTTTTACTTGTTGAGATAGGGATTTTCACTTGACTTTTCACTATTTTACTGTTTTAAGTGATTTTACTACTTCATTATAGAATGCTTTGTGCCTTATATGATTTCTTACTTTTAGTCATTATTTATATTTGTTACTCACTGAGTTGGAGTACTCACATTACTCCCTGCACCTTGTGTGCAAATTCAGGTATGTTTTGGCTGATCAGATGCAGAGTCATCAGAGTTTAGCAAGGTAGGTGTCGGTGTTCGCAACACTGTTTTTCTCTCTCTTCATTTCATTAGTCCGTATTTGTACACTTCGTACTTTCAGTTGTAATTATACCCTAGTAGATGCTCGTGACTTGTGACTTGTGACCCCCCGGTTAGGGTTGTGTCGGGTTGTATAGCCGCTACTTATTATCATTAAATCATGTTTAGACTACTTTTATATTGCTTAACTGTTTTAAAAAGTGAATTGGGTTTAATTGGCTGGCCTTGTCTTCACGAGAGGCGCCATCACGACCGGGTTTGGGGTTAGGGTCGTGACAACTATTGTATGAAAGTTGAACAATATTGTATAAAAATTATATTTAAGTTGTATGATATTGTAGTTGTATATAACTGAGTAGAAATAATGTATGAAAATTGTAGATAAGTTGTAGATATTTTGTATAATATATAATTAGTTGTATCAAATTTATTTTTACTATGTATAAATCAGATACAAAATATACAAAAAATATATTGTATAAATTTTGTATAAAATTTGTGTTTACGTTATATGTTATTGTAGTTGTATTTAACTGAGTAGAAATAATTTGTGAAAGTTATAGATAAATGGAAGATAAATTGTATAATATATAATTAGTCAACAACGATGGTACTGTTGTTCCCAATTTTGTTTTGGAATTCTTATATATAAGAAATACTTCAAATTCCATCTTCAGAAACCCAGTTTAGTAACTAATTCTCAAGTGACGTGCTCCATCTCTTTTTTTTTTCTCTTTTTGTTTGTCTGCGTGTGTTTCTTGAATTAATTAGTCTTTGTCGCAATAAATGGTTAATTGGCAGTTGACAGGTTAGAAGTTAAAAGATGGAATGGATGCAAAGAAGGAAAGTGGCGATATCCCTACTACTGCTTGCTCTCCTCATTTCCTTCAACTTAAGTAGTCTTGATGGTCAAATGATTAAATCAGGCGAGAAGTGAGAACCATTTAATTTTTCTCAATTTTCTTCTCGTTCATTGATACCGTGATAGAGAATCTCAGTGATCTACTGAAATTTGATGATCCAAGTTCACCCTTTCATGTTGGGGGACTCGTGGATCAAGTTGAAAAGACTTTAAAAGGAGCTGAAGTTCCTTAGAAGCTTTGTCTGCTTTGTTTCAGACATTTATGGAAGATTTGGAGAGAAAGGGGAGAAGGGAGAAGAAAAAAAAAGGAAAATGTGTAACTAAATCCATTGATTAAAGACATAAATAATGAATTTGAGAGTATTTTAAGGTGAATTGTATATATTTTATCAACAAAACTTGGTTTTGCCGGGTAATTAACTAAACACAAACATAAAAGGTAATAAAGTTTCAAAGTTTCAAATAGTGAAAATCCCTTTAAATATTCACGCAAAAACATGTAAAAATGGATTGGCCCGTGAGGTAGCTCATTGTAATCCGCTAGTTGAGTAGGGTTTGGGTTGGAGTTTATTCAGCCCATTTAATTAAAATCTGAGGCTTTTCATCTTAGCCCAGTCCAGTCTACTGGCCTAATGGGTCTGGGCTGGCGTGCTTGCGTGCTGGCATGTGAGGCCGAACACCACAACAAAAAAAGAGAGAGAGAAATATCAATTAGTTAAACAAAAAAATAAATGAAATAATAGAACCTTTAAACTAAACTAAAAGAACACAAGAGTTTCTTATTTGCGCTTTTGAAATTTTATTGCTTGTTCTATAAATTCTCAGTTTATGTTGCTCATTGATGAATGTTAAATAGTAACTGATTGTCTATATCTATTCGTTCCAAAGATTAGTTATTCAGTTTTCTCGTTTGGTTCAAATGGTTAATCATGAGAGAACGTTTTAAGCAAATATTAGAAATTTGAAACGATGTGATTGAACCAAGTTGAGTATTTGTATTTTGCTTTGGATATGTTGTGCAGCCAATTGTAAGTAGAGGAGGTGGTTGGGGTGCACTGGGAGGTATTGAATTTGCAACTATGTTGTTGGCAGGTGAACTATGAGGGCTATTTGGTCCTGGTGATGCTTATGTGAGTCTTATTTGTAGAGGGGGCATGTCATTGGGTGTTGGTTACTAGGATAATGATGTTGTAGGCTGTCCAAGAGAGAACCAGAAATTTTCCATCACTTTCTTTTAACGGGAATACACTTGTTCATCAAATAAGACGTGGCACAAGTAAAATTTTATTGGTAGATTACGACAAGCAATTATCTGCAGATAGTTGACAATTAATTTTGACACATATAAGAAGCCAAATGAGCATAGTGTACAGCAGCACCGAAGGATTATGTTTGAAATAATTGCTCAACTTAAAATTGCTTATCATATTCTCTCTGATGAGCAGCAAACTTCAGGCTGTTATCCGGTCTTAGTCCAATAGTTGGGAACATTTGAAAGTTAATATAACCCTTAATGATAACATCAAAATATTTGTTGATATTATCCGCCCTGTGAAGCTTGAAGATGAGTAGCTTGGTGCTGCTAAACTATACCTAGTGCCTACGTAACATAATCATGTGGCAAAAAGCTTTTAGGATTCAAGCATAAGAGAAATTAAGAAAATGACAGAAAGAGCAAGGAGACCGAAAATGAATCCTCCAAGAAAAGTAGCTTGCCGAATTTCAAAAAGGAAACAACAACAAGAAGAAAGATAAAAGTGAGATGAAGTGCAACAATTGTCTATGCCTATTTTTCTTGTATATTTTTTCTCTTACAACATTGCATACTCTAGAGAATATTTCCTATGGTTCTTGGTATTTTTATGATGGTTTATTAGTGTTAAAAAAATAATTATTCCACTTATGGCTATTATGTGGATCAATGCATCATGGCATACTGTAAAAATAGCACAGTATAGTCAGTTTTCGGGCTGGTCAATCAAAAATAGCCAGCGTTTTCGAAGTCAATGAAAAATAACCACTATTTTGCTGCAACAGAGACCGGTCCTGCATAATATACTGGAATTCGGTGCACCTGTGTATGAACTCCAACATATTATGCTGGACCGGTATACTTTGCTGAATCCAGTATAATATACTGGAGACTGGAGCACCGGTGCTCCAAACTCCAGTATATTATACTGGACAATTATACTTGCTGGAACTCCAGTATATTATGCTGGAGTTCTAGTGTACTTATGCTGGAACTCCATCATATTATGCTGGAGTTCCAGTATAATATACTGGAGTTCAAGCATACTTATGCTAGAACTCCAGTATAATATACTGGCGCATTTTCCGGGTTTTGAACAGTATTTTCGCTCAGATTTATCTTTACATGAAAAGTGGCTAAATTTCTATTACTTTTGAAACTGGGCTATTTTTGAACGACCAGTTGTAAATCTGGCTATTTTTGAATTTCTCCCAAGCATACTAGATTGCGTCATATGACAAGATCGAATGAATAACTTGCTAAGGAGAGATATTTGTGTTCCTTCTCCAGAATAAATATGTCAACTTGTGAACATTATCTTGTCGGAAAGTTTACACTTAAACCATCAGGGAAGGCTAAGAGAAGTGACTTTCTATTTCATTAATCCATTCAGATGTTTGTGATTTAATGAATGTGAAGGCTAGTACTGCTATGCTGCTTTTTCATTACGTTTATAGATAATTTCATGCGTATTAGTAATGTCTATTTGATTTCTCATAAATCTGAAGCACTTGAATGTTTTAGATGCTACATGAATGAAGTTGAGAATTAATCAAAAGCCGTGAATATCTATCAAAACAATTAAAATTGTATAGTGAAAAATGCATACTTAGACAATTAACTATTCCTTACATACCTCAACGAAATGAGGAATAGAATATTAATGGATATGACAAGGCCCACGATGGCGCATGCAGATTTCCTATTTCTTTTTTGGGAAGATATGTGTTGACGACATCCTATATATTGAATAAAATGCCTTTTAAGTCAGTTATTTCCTTTTTCTTATGAGCTATGGACTAATCGTAAACCAAACTTGAATGATCTACGACCTTGAGGTTGTGTTGCGCTGCATATATGGAAGATCATTTTAGCAAGTTTGGAAAATTGAATCCAAAAGGCAAGAAATATAAGTTTATAAGATACTCGGAACATTCCAAAAGTATGTGTTCATTAATGAATTCGAGGATGGAAGTGTTACTGAAATTGAATAATGAGACGTCATATTATTTGAAAACAATTTTCTAAAGAAGGGAGAAATAAAGAATAGAGAGCCTATTTATAATATGTTGAATTCAGATTGTCAGCAAATATTATTCGACCCACTTGATAATCAAATTAATCAAGATCTTATTATTCTTGATCCGAGTGGTAGTGAAAGTTCTTAATCCCAAATACCTTTTGATGAATCTGAATTTCAACTAAAAGTATATAAAGAAAAATCGTAGTTATGATATTGAAGATTATATTTTCTTGATATCTCATACAAAAATAGATTTGCCAAATTATGTGTGATGTTTGGCAAAAATTGTATATATTTAACCATTGTTGCCTCATATTCTAGTACTTTTAATCGTCTTTTAAGTATTAAATATACTATTTTGTGCTTAATATTATATTTTAACTGTGTAGAAGTAAAGTGGTGTGAAAATAAAAGATATGGAGCAAAATTAAATAAAATACAGAAGAAAAAAAGAAAGGAAAAAGAAGAGAATCCAAAGTGGGAGCTTAATGATGGAGTAATGATTACATGATTTCTTTCATGGTTAATGATGATATAAACAAAGAGATAAAACAAAAGGAAAAGAAGAGAGAAAGAGGCATCACGTGAACCTCAGCAGAAGTGAAATTCAGTACAAGCAGGTGCATCGCAAACACAAGAAATTAGGCAAAAACTTACTGCCTCCAGCGCCCAACGCTGCCCCGGATGTCGGAGGTGGGGATATCTCCTACTTCGCTCGGGACAAGGTTATTTTGGCCCAAGACCTCCAACTTGTATAAAAGCAAGTCTAAACCTAATTTGGAGGGGATCTAACATACGTTGAAGGAAAATTCACGTGGGGAAGCACACACCACGCTTGGAGGAGGCGTTTAACTAATTTTTCTTCTCTTCTCTTCCTTTAATTTCATAGTTTGTTAGTTCTAGAGTTGTGGATGCTACATGAATGGTGTAGTTTGAAACTTAAATTGTTCTTATTATTTTATAATATTGGTCTATTTATTCAATCTTGCGCATAATTATTTGATTGCTTGATCACCAATTGAATACTATCTGCGAATCTAGGATTGAACTCGGAAGAGGGAATTTTAGATTGCATATATGATTTAATAGAGCAAGATCTTGAACTCAAGCATCGGGAACAGATTTGAGGTTAGGATAGGGATATACCTAATCGTCTTTCTTGGTTATTATATGGGAATTATTAATGCATTCTTGTTAATCCTAATTTTATAGGAATATACGTGTTAGGTTATCTTGAATAAGCGAGCAGTTCTTCGGGAGAAGGCTACGAGTAATATTAACCATGTCAATCAATAAAGTAGATAAATTAATAAGACAATTTAGGTAGAAAACTCAACAGGATTGTTAGCTAACATAGCTCTAGAATATCGTCTCTCATTAAATTCTTGTCTAATTTTGCCAACTTGTTTCCTTTAATATCTTAGTTTGTTACACAAGATTACTTTGATTTAATTATTCATACTTTAAGATTCGTTTGAATAGATTTATTGTTTGGGTTTAATTTAGTTGATAGTTAATCACAAGTCCTTGTGGGTAAGATATCTGGACTTACAATCCTATATTACTTGTATAACCACGTATACATGCGTATGCATTTGGGAGCAACAAGTTTTTGGCACCGTTGCTGGGGACTTAGAAATTGACTATTCTACTAGATTAGATTTTTACTTTTTGTCTATTTAAGTTTTTTTTTTTAATTTTTACCTTAGTTTAATATTTTATTATCTTTGTTGACATGACATCTTGGAATGAAAATTGGTCGAATATTGGTTATTCTTATTATGGTGATCCTTATTCATATTGTGAAGGACCACACTTGTGACAAAAATGTGAATCTCAATCTTATTAGTGGAATATTTGTAATGTGTATGGTGGTCAAGGTGACCATTGGGATGGTTGCTCTAATTCTTATTATCATTCTCAAAGCTCTTATTATGATGTTTCTAATAATGTTTATGAGTTTGATAGGGGCAATGAAGCAGAGGATATGGAACGCGTTGCTCGTATTATGAACATGATGAGGCAAGCAGCTGAGCAACAAGATGTGATGAGGTAAGTGGCCGAGCAACAAGATGAAATTCACAAAAAGACTGCCTTAGCGATCAAAGGACTGCAGGATAGAGTGGACGAATTACTGGCTAATTTTCAAAAAGAACCTCAACTCGACGAAGAGAGCGAGTTCCTACAAGAAGATAACTTTGAAGAAGCAGATATCATGAGCCAATCTTGGCTAGAGGAACAAGCTCAACTGGTAAAATTTCATGGGGTTCTACGTAATAGTCTTTTAAATATGGCAGAACAGCTGATAGGCGAAAGAACTGAGCTCAGGCAAGAGATAGATCAATTTGGCTTAAATATCCATGACCTGCAGGCTCAATTGAATAAAAGGTTTGAGGCGTCTGATGCCCTACAACTAATTTTTGTGGATACTGGCCATCTTGTGGAGCGGAAAAAGGAATTCCAACTACTCGACCAAAATATTATTAGTAATGCCAAGGTTTGCGAAGCGTGCAAAAGTGAGGATGTCAAAAGTAAAGCGATTCTAGAGTTGGAGCGCATTGGACCTCATTCTAACAATTTTTCAACATTGTGCTTGGTTCGTGACACGAGAATTGATCAATTCGAGCCTATGGAGGAGTCAATGAATGGGGAACAAAGTGCTCATATTATGAAATTTGTGATGCCAAGGAGACAAAACGACATCCTCACTTAAATGCCAAGAAGTGCAAGATGCGATACCTATTGCTTGGTTGCTTTATTTTTGCATCACTGCCCCAGGAATGTGACATAAAAATTGATGCAAAATTGGGGGCACAATTCATAGCTTCAAGGTGGAAAGAAAAGTGATGAAGTGGTGTAAGTCGTGCCACGAATATAAATAAGGTGCTTGTTGGGAGGCAACCCAATTCTATTATTTTTTTTGTGTTATGATCACGCCCAACTCTAGTCCTAAAAAGGATAAGCGGTCGCTGCAAATATAATCCGGTCTAAAAGTCTGGAATCGAATTCCACAGAGAACTAAGGCTTAACTACAATTGTTCACTATCACCAAGAATACAAGCATGAACAATTCCTAACTTATAGATATTAAGATTCTTGTGTTTAACTAACTAACTAACTAACAAATTAAAATAATAAATTAACACTCAAGATACTACAGGTTGGAGAAAAGATTAAGGAAGTCTAGAGTTATGATTTTCCTAATTTTCGAAATCCTTCCCGCTATGTCTTCTATAATTTTCCCTCAGTATTCTCTATCGATCATGAGCGCTCTGCGAGTTGTAATTCTCTCCCGAGTAATTACAACAATTTACTAGACATACTCTCCCGAGTTGTGCTAGCTAGCTTTAATTACAGCTCACTTAGATCGCACCCAAGGTTTCGTTATACCTAATCCCACCTTTAAACCCTTGGTTATTGATTCCTCACATACATCGGGATGTTGTTCAACAACTAACTAAATATACACTCTCTCCCGAGTAATATATACTAAATAGGTATAGCTAATTGAGGTCCCTTCAATCAACCACAAGAATAATATAGTTGAACAAATAGAGAAAATACAATGGCTCAACTATATAAAAACATAACAAGAATTTATCCCACAAAAGGTTCCATCAAAACCCTAGATAAATTAGCTATTCATAATAGTATGTAAAACTACAAGACTAAAAGTCATAACCAATAATGAAAAATAGGAAGAGGAAGGAAAAACTCGTAGAAGAATTCTCCGCCTTACTCTTATTGTGTCGTAGCCTCCTTAGGTCGAATCTGTGTCTCAAATATGTCCCACCTCTTCAAAATACCATTTTTTCATGTATATATACCAAGTAGGGTCGGGTACAAATAATTATACCTTCTCCTAGACGAAAAAACACTTTTTCCAGATTTGACTAGCGCGCAATTTTCACCCTGTTCCGTTTGGAATTTGGAAAAATATAAAACGTGACAGGTGTAGCCCTTTGAGTTAACTTTCCAACCATATATTGTGTATCCCAAATGGATCTTGGAGAAAAGAGTTATGTCCATTTTACTAGACAGTGCGCAATATGCCTACTTGATTCTTCGTTCGTTCTAACTATCATTCGTTGATCCCCAAACACGATCCCGACTTAATTCCTTGGGCTTTTACTCGAACTTTAAAGCTCTAAATCACTTGAATTCATTCATTAACATCTATATAGCTCTAAATCACTCCGAAAAGGCATAAAACACACAGTTAGTGCAAAACACTAGCGGTTAAAGCTCAAACTCAATTAAAGTGCAGTAAATTAGAGTGTAATAAGCGACTAAAATACGCAATTATAGCCTATCATCAACACCTCACACTTAAGCCATTTCTCGTCCTCAAGCAATCAAACTACACTTTATATATACACGACCTTTTTTTTAAACAATTCTCCTAACTCATCACACCAAGAATATTTAAAATAGACTAAGCACAAAAGTGTAACATCTTCACCTCAAGATTCGACTCACAAGTACCACGCATTATTCACGACTTACTTACTTACTCTAACATAGATGTCACTGACATTACCTTTTCTTCATGAATTGAGTGCCCTCACACGACAAAAGAGAGCAGTTCCACACACCATAAAATTTAAGAACAATTAGGAACTCAAGATAGAAAAAATTCACTCACTCTCATAAATAACATTCATATGCCACAAAAGATGCACCATAGGCTTGCCCGTAGTGTATTACTCTACTAATTGAGCTCATTCAGTCTAGGATCAAGTAGGACTTTATTTGGTTGTAATGTAGGTTGCGGGACGGGTAGGATACATTTAGATATGAGAGTAACTACACCTCCCTAAGCACTTTAATACATATACTTTAACATTCAAACCCCGTACTTATGTCAAACCAAACTCCATCTTCACATCAATGTATTTTACCCCATACTTCTTTAAGCACAAGCATAGTTACATCAAGAGTCACCACTTATCAAGGGATTTTTTTCGTAACAATACAACTTTTTTTATTTTTTATTATTCATGTGGCTCTTACTTTATTAAAATAGTGCACCTTTCTCCTTATTTCATTAGTTCCACTCAAAAGCCAAACCAACCACCTCACACTTTAACTTTTACACAGCTCATAACAATTCAAGTGCTCATGAGAGGTTAGAAGGTTCAAATAGACGGTTAATTCAAACAAATGGGTAAGGCTTGTAATGCGGTTGCCAAAGAAACAAGATTACAGGCTCAAATGGGTTAACTACGATACATAACAATTAGGCGGGTAAAATATACATATATGGATCAACAAAGAAACACCTATATCACTTCTAAGACTGAACAAAACTACTATTTCACTTTGCAAACACACAGGGCAAGTTCTAGGCATCAAATGCAATGCATAGAATAACACCCAAACTTCACACACACATGGAACATAACTCACTAAGGATTGGATTCATCAAGACACTCTAGTCAAAGCAGTTAAGCAAAGTTAAAATCATACAATTTAAGGTACTTATACAAGAGTAAAAAACTAAGCCTAAGCGTCACAACCAAAGTACTCACTATTCTCAAGGCATAACAAAGTCAAGAGATATTGCTTCATTTCAAAACACAACACAATGGCTTCTATTCCTAAAAAAAAGACTAACTACACCCGGTTCAAATAAACCCTTTGGAAAGAACAGCAACACAAAGAAAAACCAAAGGGGAATGCTACACTACCTAACAAAAAAATCTTTTTGTTTCTTTTCTTCTTTAGACTTAAATCCCTAAAGAAAATTGTCTAATAGATCTATTGTCGGGAAAAGTCCAATCTTTTCTATTATTTTAAAAAAAATATTCAATTAAACTAACATAACTAAAATAGCATAGAAAGTCACCCAAACAATCTCCTCACCCCACACTTAAAATTGTGCATCATCCCCAATGCATACTCATACATACAAGAGGGTAAAAGAAACTCCCTTGTAGGAGCTCATGGGGTACTCAAACTTCTCCCAGACTTGGTCTTTTGTGCCGGTACCTCACACTTAGTTCCAACCATCTACTTTGCTGTTGCATCCTTCCAATAGCTTTTGCTTTCCATACTCCTAGAAAATCAAAAATCGACACTATAAAAATAATATAATAAAAAAAATAATAAATAAATAGATAAAAGAAAGCAGTAAACTGGTTGCCTCCCAACAAGCGCTTGATTTAACGTCGCGAATCACTTTCTGCCTCCACTTTGAACTTATGAATCGGACCCCAAGTTTTGATTCTGCTCTATGATCATCCTCCTGGGGTGGTGGAACGAATCTGACCGGCCCATTAAAATAATGTAGTGTTCTGCACTTCTTGGCCTTTAGATGAGATGTGTAATTTCGACTTTCTGGCAAGAAGAACTCCAGAATGTAAGCAGCTTGTTCCTCATTCCTTGACTCCTCAAGTGGCTCGGATGACTCTATTTCTATATCATCATCCAAACACAATGTTGAAAAATGCTTTGAGTGTGGACCAATGCGCTCAACTACATGAACATTGGGACTGTCTACATTCTTAACACTAATGACAATAGAGTCAACTAAATATGGATCCTCAATATCCTTGGTTGACTCTAGTATCTCTTCTACGACATCAACATCCTCAAAATCTAGTTCGATTGATTGTTGGTGTTTTACTCTGGCCTTCTCCTCTAGCTCATCCTTGTATTTTTTTAAATCCTTCAGTATAATGGCAATTTCTGTACCCAATTCATGCTCATATTGACTACTATCCATAATATCAACTTGTTGCGCTTTACAAGGTTCAATTAATTTATTCGCTTGAGCCTTCAAGTTGTGAATAGTTGCCGCTTGTCTTTGTATCTGCCGTGGTCTCTTATCATATAGTTCCGTGTAATACTTTAACATATCTTTGATCTCTTTTCGGTCATCATCCCTGGGTTCTTTGTTCCCATTAACTTCACAAGAAAAAAAAAAGAACCATCAAAGTAAGAGGTTGGGGGAAGATAAGAACCATAAGCACAACCATGAAAGTGCGCATATTGACCACCACACATATCACACACATTCCACATATAAGATTGAGTTGGTGCACAAAACTCGCTCACGGGAATATTTTGATATTTTTTGCCCTGGGTGGTTTTCTTCACAATATGCATAAGGAGGATTAAAAGCAGAATTACCAACATTAAAATTCTCATAATTCCATGATGCCATGTCGCTCAGATAAAAAATAAAAAAGAAAAAAAATTAAAAATAAATAAATAATCAAATACACAAAAACAAAAATAATAGTTCAAACTTGCAACCTAGAAATATGTATACCTACAACTACACCGTTAGTTCCCTGGCAACGACGCTAAAATTTGATCACGCCCAACTCTAGTCCTAAAAAGGATAAGCGGTCGCTGCAAATATAATCCGTCTAAAAGTCCGGAATCGAATCCCACAGAGAACTAAGGCTTATCCACAGTTGTTCACTATCACCAAGAATACAAGCTTGAACAATTCCTAACTTATAGATATTAAGATTCTTGTGTTTAACTAACTAACTAACAAATTAAAATAATAAATTAACACTCAAGATACTACAGGTTGGAGAAAAGATTAAGGAAGTCTAGAGTTATGATTTTCCTAATTTTCGAAATCCTTCCCGCTATGTCTTCTATAATTTTCCCTCAGTATTCTCTATCGATCATGAGCGCTCTGCGAGTTGTAATTCTCTCCCGAGTAATTACAACAATTTACTAGACATACTCTCCCGAGTTGTGCTAGCTAGCTTTAATTACAGCTCACTTAGATCGCACCCAAGGTTTCGTTATACCTAATCTCACCTTTAAACCCTTGGTTATTGATTCCTCACATATGTCGGGAGTGATTTTGTTCAACAACTACCTAAATATGCACTCTCTCCTGAGTAATACATATTAAATAGGCATAGCTAATTGAGGGCCCTTCAATCAACCACAAGAATAATATAGTTAAACAAATAGAGAAAATACAATGGCTCAATTATATAAAAACATAATAAGAATTTATCCCACAAAAAGTTCCATCAAAACCCTAGATAACAAATTAGCTATTCATAATAGTATGTAAAACTTCAATACTAAAAGTCATAACCAACAATGAAAAATAGGAAGAGGAAGGAAAAACTCCTAGAAGAATTCTCCGCCTTGCTCCTATTGTATCTCTGCCTCCTTAGGTCGAATTTGTGTCTCAAATATGTCCCACATCTTCAAAATACCGTTTTTCCATGTATATATACCAAGTAGGGTCGGGCCCAAACAATTATATCTTCTCCTAGACGAAAAAACACTTTTCCCGGATTTGACTAGCGCGCAATGTTCACCCTGTTCCGTTTGGAATTTGAAAAAACGTAAACCATGAAAGTTGTAGCCCTTTAAGTTAGATTTCCTACCATATATTGTGAATCCCAAATGGAGCTTGGAGAAAACAATTATGTCCATTTTACTAGACACTACACAATATGCCTACTCGATTCTTCGTTCGTTCTAACTATCATTCGTTGATCCCCAAACACGATCCCGACTTAATTTCTTGGGCTTTTACTCATACTTCAAAGCTCTAAATCATTTGAATTCATTCCTTAACATCTATATAGCTCGGAATCACTCCTAAAAGGCATAAAACACACAGTTAGTGCAAAACACATGCAGTTAAAGCTCAAACTCAATTAAAGTGTAGTAAATTAGAGTGTAATAAGCGACTAAAATACGCAATTATAGCCTATCATCATGTTATCATTGTAATGTTGTTTTTGTGTTTTGTCGGAGTAGGAGCATGAAGTCAAAGCCAATAGGCATGTGCAAACGCAAGTAGATGGTTGAAACTAAGTGTGAGGTACCCGCACAAGGGATCATACCTGGGAGAAGTTTGAGTATCCCCTGAGCTGCTAATGCTTCGGCCTTTGGTCTACCAGAGAGTCTCTTTTACCCTCTTGTTATTTTCATTGTGCATTGAGGATACTGTACAATTTTAAATGTGGGGTGAGGGGTCTGGGTGATTTTCTGTGCTATCTTAGCTTAGTTGTAGTACTCGTTCTTAGTATAGTAGTTTTTGTTAAAAGTAAAAAAAATAAAAAAGAAAAAAGAAAAAAGAAAAAAATTAGAAAATTGAGACTTTTCCTGATGATGGATTTTGTAGACAGCTTTCTTGAGAGATTAAGGTTCAATAATTAAAAAAAAATCAAAAATATTTTATTTTGTTTCTAGCACTACTAGAAATCCGGGAAAAACCGTCCAAAAAAACAACCAAAGTTGGTCGGTAATGGCCAATAACCATCCAAAACGAGACCATTTATGTGTGGACAGTATTTTGAAGGTCGGAAGGTCATACCGACCAACTTTGGTCGGTCAATTAAATTGAAAAAAAAATGTTGTCGAAAAAATCGACCAAAGTTGGTCGGTATTTTAATTATGTAATTAAAAAATGTACCATCTGGGAATCGAACCGGGGACTGTACTATGGCAGGATACTATTTGACCACTACACCATTGGTGCATTTTGTTTTAAGACTTTCTTTTATTTGATTTATACTCTTTAATTGTATTTTTGCACGAAAATAACCGACCAAAGTTGGTCGGTTTTATTAAAAAATAAAATTTGGTCGGTTTTTTAAAATGATCGGCCAATTAACCGACCAATTTCAGTCAATTTTTTAATATTAATTTTAAATGAAAAACCGACCAAAGTTGGTCGGTTTCGTAAAAAATAAATAAAAATAAAAATATTTTTAAAAACCGACCAACTTTGGTCGGATTTTTGATCGACCAAAGTTGGTCGATTGACCTTGGTCGGTTTTTGCAGAATTTCTAGTAGTGCAGTTAGTTTTAGTTAGATAATAATCCCTCTTGATTTTTCTTTTTTGCATCGGTTCTTTTTTAGGGGATGTAACTTGAAACGGGTAAACCCTTTTTTATTTTTAGGATTAGATTTATTTTTTAGGAGAAGAAAATTTTTTGTGACTTATTTGATACTAGAATATTTAGGTCTGAGCTTGAGTAGTAGTTTCCTCTGAGTGCTTGAGTAATGAATAAAATAGCAGACTTTTTGACACCTAAGCTCAGGGTTGTGACTCTGTATATAGCTTATTCTTATTTTGTCTTTCGCTATGATCTTGTTTGTCTTAGAGTAGAATTGATCCATCTTAATTGATACTTGTGCCATGTGGGATGAGGATTTCTTACTTATATTCCATATTTTGCAACTTAGTCTAGAACTTGCCCTGCATGTTATTGAAGTGAAATAAAAGTGTTGCTCTGTTTAGAAGATGATAATAGGCTTTCTTAAATATGTCTTGTGAATTTTAGCCTTTTCAGATATTGTACCACTAGTTAGCCCTTTGAACCTGTAGCTTTTTGTTTGGAAGCCGCATTTTTGCCTTGATCTTTTTGTTGAATCCCTAGTTTTTGCACCCTGCTTCCTTGAGCATTGTTGCTTAGACTGTGTTATTAATTGATAAATTTGAAGAAAGGAATGATTAAGTAAAAAAATGGTTACCAACGATAGCTGAAAAGTGACGAAAAGGCCCTCTTGAAAAGAACATGACATGAAAAAAAAAGAGAATAAAAAAAGAAATTGCTTTGGAAAAAAATGAAACGTTCTAGACATGAGAAAAATACTTGTAAAATAATTGATGAAGAGAGGGCTGAAAAATAAAGTGAGGAGTAGAAAATAATGGGTGATAAAGTCTAAAAGTGTAAAGTGCTTAGGGAAGTATAAGTCACTACTATATAGTTCTCCTACTCGTCCCTTAACCAATATTACAACCCGTTAAAGCCCTATTTGATTCTATTCGAGCATGCTTAATTAGTAGATATGTACATAATGGGCAAGCCTATGGTTCTTTGTGCAACAACAAACAACAATAACAATGACCCAGTATAATCCCACTAGTGGGATTTGGGGAGGGTAGTGTGTATGCAGACCTTACCTCTACCCCGATGGAGTAGTGAGGCTATTTCCGATAGACCTTCGGCTCAAGAAGACGAAAAAAGATAATATATTAGCATCGTCATGGAAATAATATCAACAACACAAGAACCAGTGAATAGATGAAAAGCAGAAATAATGACTAGTAAATAAGGGTCGACACTATAAAACAGAAGAGTAGTATAAACACAACACTGACCACTATCAATCTAAGACTAAATCTTATCAGTCTAGCCTCACACAAATAGACTAAATATGCTCAACTACCTCCTAACCCACAACCTTAATGCTCGACCTGCACAGCTTCCTATCGAGTGTCATGTCCTCAGAGATCTGAAGCCTCACCATATCCTGCCTGATCATCTGTCCCCAATAATTTTTAGGCCGCTCTCTACCTATCCTCTACCTACCAATGCCAACTGCTTGCACCTCTTTACCGGGGAATCCAAGCTCCTCCTCTGAACGTGCCCGAACCATCACAGCCTCGCTTCCTGCATCTTGTCATCAATATGAGCCATACCCACATTCTCTCGAATACCTTCATTCCTAATCTTATCCATCCTAGTGTTTTCGCACATCCACCTCAACATCTTCATTTCTGCTACTTTCATCTTCTAGGTATGAGAGTTCTTAACTGGCCAACACTCTACCCCATACAACATGGCCGACCTAACCACCACTCTATAAAACTTTTCTTTGAGTAGCGGAGGCACTTTCTTGAAACACAGGACTCCAGATGCTAACCTCCATTTTATCCACCCCACCCCTATACAGTGTGTGACATCCTCGTCGATCTCCCTATCCCCCTGGATAACCGACCCAAGGTACTTGAAACTGCCTCTCTTGGAAACCTATGGTTCTTTGTGCATACATGCGAATTCGTTGTGAGTGCGAGAGTTGTTCTTTGATGCTAAGTCCTTATATTATAATTCATTCTTTGATTTGAGTGTATGGACTATTTATTATTGTGAGGGCACTTGTTTCATGATAGATAGGTGATTTTATTAGCTTCTTTGACAGAGTAGGTGAGCTAGCTTGAAGTTGGTAAATTAGAGTCCGTCTCTGAGGTTAGAGGTTTGTTGTTTGTTTGTAACATGTATATCTTGCACGATGATGAGAAAGTGTATATCTGGTGGTTTGAGTTGCTATAGGACCTAATTATTAGTATCTACTGAAGTGGAAGTGTCTCTAAGTTTGATTTTTTGAGAGTGGTTTTAATGCTTAATTGAGGACGAGATTGTCTAAGTGTGGGGTGTTGATGTTTGGCAAAAAATGCATATATTTAACCATTGTTGCTTCCCATTCTAGTACTTTTAATCATCATTTGAGTATTAAGTATATTACTTTACGCTTAATATTATATTTTAACTGCGTAGGCATAAAGCGGTGTGAAGATAAATGATATGGAGCAAAATTAAATAAAATGCGGAAGAAAAAAAGAAAGGAAAAAAGAAGAGAATACAAAGTGGGAGCTTAATGATGGAGTAATGACTACATGATTTATTTCATGGTTAATGATGATATAAACAAAGAGATAAAACAAAAGGAAAAGAAGAGAAAAAGAGGCATCACGTGAACATTAGCAGAAGTGAAATCCAGTCCAAGCAGGTGCATCACAAACACAAGAAATTAGGCAGAAATTTGCTACCTCCAGGGCTAGTGCCTAGCACTGCCCTGGACACTGGAGGCGGGGATATCTCCTACTTCGCTCTTGACAAGGTTATAAGACCCTGCAACTCGTATAAAAATAAGTCTAAACCTAATTTGGAGGGGATCTAACATACATTGAAGGAGAATTCACATTGGGGAACATATACCACGCTTGGAGGAGGCGTCTAACTAGTTTTTCTTCTCTTCTCTTCCTTTAATTTCATAGTTTATTAGTTCTAGAGTTGTGGGTGCTACATGAACGTTGTAGTTTGAAACTTGAATCGTTCTTATTATTTTATAATATTGGTTTATTTATTCAATCTTGCGTTTAATTATTTGATTGCTTGATCACCAATTGAATAGTATCTATGAATCTAGGATTGAACTTGGAAAAGGAAATTCTAGATTGCATATAAGATTGAGTAGAGCAAGATCTTGAACTCGAGCATCAGGAACGAATTTGCGGTTACGATTGGGGTATACCTAATTGCCTTGCTTGGTTATTATACTGTCACGACCCAAGTTCTCCCTCCATGAACTGTCATAACGGCACCTAGTCTCTACGATTAAGTAAGCCTAACAATTTGCGGAAAAAGGAAATAAAATACGAAACTGACAAGTTACGGGTAAAAACATAATAAAAGATGTTTAAAATGCCGCTCGACATATACAATACACACTTTAAAAAACTGAAACAAACTCCCAAAATCCAGAATCTCATGAAAACACAAGCTATGGAAAATTACATAGTGTTCTAACTCCAGAATGTCTAATCAAAAGAAAATACAGGAAGTCTAAAGCTAAAGGAAAGAGTAGAGAGTGACTTCTAGGTCTGCGGACGCGGCAGATATACCTCGAAGTCTCTGATGTCGCCCGCCTCACCGATAGAACGGCTGAACAGAAGAACCTGGATCTGCACACGAAAAATATGTGCAGGAAAGGGCATGAGTACATGTTATGAACTCAACAAAACAATGCCTTTATTAAAATTCCAAATAAACTGATTACAATAGAAATGCAAAAGATATAGTCATAAATTAAGGAAATAGTAACAGAAAGAAAGGAGATGAGGAGATAGAGCCATAGAGAGAAATAGACGAGGGAGAGAGAGACCATGAGAGGGGAGATTTCCAGATAATAATTCGCATAACTCATCCTAGCTAACCCCTAATGCTTTTAACCAATTTCTGATTGCATTTATTGGGCCAGGATCCCAAATTAATCTTTTTAAAGGCCTTCTAGTCCTCTGGATTCTTCTTAGCCCAATAACTCTTCTCAGCCCAATATATAGTTTGGGCTGATTCATAACAATACTTCCGTCCTTAATAAGAACCTTGTCCTCAAGGTTCGAGTTAAGAACAATGTCACTAGTGTGCTCACCAACAATTGTCTCAATAACCAAGTTTTCTCTCTGGCCAAAAAGATATATGTCACACAATATAGCTGTTGCATCAACAAGCATGTAAATATTAATTAGGCATTGTCCTTCGTTGAAGCACCCGAAGAAAAACAAAATTTTTCCCAACACAATGGAAGCAGATGCAGCTATCTTAACTTCAATCCATGTTACCACAAGCCTTCCATACAGTCTGTTCTCTAGTAAGGTAGCAGAAGCTAATGCAAGTTCTAGGTGCACAAAACCAATTTGATACCACAACCATCTCAGTTGTAATGTCCATATGTCCACAATGTCTAGAAAAACTTTAGCATGTGGTCCTAGATCATAGGGGCAAAGGTCGAAGATAGAGTCGGTTACATTTGTACCAAATGGTATGTCTTTGTTTACCTCATAACTGCCGCAATCAAAGATATATGTGAATGAGCTTGAATGGAGTACTGCACATGCTATCAATGACTTGCAACCTTGTTTTGTTTGGATCCCAATGGACATCGTTAGCATTAGTAAATTCAGCACACTTATAACCTGCTCGGGATGCATAGGATGTTTCATGTTGAGTAAAACATGATTTATCAGATTGTTGGCATAAGTGTGGATGTTGTCTAAAGTAGCATCAAGACCAGTAGATTCGCCCTTTGATGGCCTGCCTGATGTAGTCATCATAACAATAATTTTTGTGTCATTCAGAGCAGCTATTGCACAGTAAACAGTGACCTCAAGTGCATCACTATTCTTAAGCATCCTGAAATCAATCTGTTTAGTTGCTTCACCTCCCGCATCGACTAGCTGAAAAACCAAAAGTCTAGTCCCCCACAACTCATTATATTGTTCTTGAAGAATCATCGCAGCACCGAGAAGCATAACAATATGGGTGTCATATCCACAAGCATGCGTAAATGAGAATTCTAGAGACTCTCCTAGTAGTTGGTATGATGTACAAAAAAATTCTTTGAAAAGTATCACTGCTTTCAACACCCGATTGAACTCGACCTACACAGTCACGATCATATAATCGTGCAACTAAACATCTCCTTCATTGAGCAGTTCCCTCAAACAGTTTATGGGCATCTGATGCAATTAAAGGACTAATATGATGATATGTGCAACTTGAATCATTCGTAAATCCTTGTCCAGTGTGGACCCAATTGCAAGATGTGTCAATAAGGAATTGGACAATAACAGAAAAATTACCATCCAAAACAAAATCAAAGTTGATATTAGTCCAAAAATATATGCTGTAAACAGGTGACTGTATAAGCTTCCTAAGAGGTCCCATATTAGTGGCATAATTAGCATAAAGGTCATCAAGAGCAACTTCTACAAGAATAATATTGGCCACACTATTGGAAGTCACCTAGTTGGATGCACACATAGAATTTCTCAACTGAAGTTTCAAAGGTGCAATGCAGGAATTCCACGAGGGTGGCTTAGTGAACTGATCAAGTGTCAAATTGCACAATGCCTCACAAGATACATAATTCCATGTAGCTCCAAGGTATGCGATAAGAAAACTTGAACCAGGATCGAATGGGAAGTGTAGTCCGAATTGATCCAATGGAAATCGATGCAAGAATAATATAAGTTTAGCATGTTTGAGTTCACTTAAGTAATCAAACGTACCTCTGCCGATAAGTTGATCATGACCACAAGCTGAAAGCATATAAGCCAATGCTAGTGGATTATCCAGCATGACAATGTCACCGTAATAACACCTAACTGCAGAAACTGTTTGAAACATTTTGTCGCACACCTGGGTTTCAAGCTTTACTGAATCATTTTGCACTGAATCTTCAACTTTCATGTCAACTTTCCTATTGGGCATTTCAACGAACACCTTGAAGGCATAACTTTGTGAATTTTCCTCCTCACCATTTTTAATTTCCACCATCTCAATAAGTACTTCAGAATCATCCGCAGGGATGGAACGTTCTTTATTTAAATAAGAATCGATCTTTGCTGCCGAGATCTCCTCCGATTCACACTTATCATCCAAAGACAACCACATCCGGATGTGCTGAAGCTTCAGGGATCATCTTGGAAGAGGCAGACAACTTGTTCTCCATGTTGTCGAGAATTCTGAGCATACAAGAGTTATTGTCCATAATTGCCAACATCAAATCCTGGATAACATTGTGGTGATAGTTGATAATTTGAGAAAAGTAGAGATTCATGGAGTCCGAGACAATGAAAGCACCAATGTTATGAACTCAACAAAACGATGCCTTGATTAAAATTCCAAATAAATTGATTACAATAGAAATGCAAAAGATATAGTCATAAATTAAGGAAATAGCAACAGAAAGAAAGGAGATGAGGAGACAGAACCACAGAGAGAAATAGACGAGAGAGAAAGAGACCATTAGAGGGGAGTTTTCCAGATAACAATTCGCATAACCCATCCTAGCTAACCCCTAATGCTTTTAACCAATTTCTGATTGCACTTATTGAGACTGAATCCCAAATTAACCTTTTTAAAGACCTTCTAGTCCTCTGGATTCTTCTTAGCCCTATAACTCTTCTCAGCCCAATATATAGTTTGGGCTGATTCATAATAGTACACTACAACGGTACCCAGTAAACGCCAAGCCTAACCTCGGTCGGATAGTGACGAGGAAGGTCATGTCCCTACGGGTTATATATATAATAAGGTAAGCAGTATGATCAAAGTACTAACAATCGATAAAGGATAAAAACATAGAAGGAATATAACACAGTACACAGAGATAGCAACAGGGGGATCTATTGGGATATCATTCCGTAGTCCCAAACGTAAATGTCCAGGGGATCTACCAGAATACCGATCCGTAGTCCCAAAGTAAATATGCAAGGGGATCTACCAAAATACCGATCTGTAGTCCCAAAGTAAATATCCAGTATAGGGGAAATCTACCGGGTGTCGTCCCGTTGTCCCAAATATAAATGTGCAAGGGGATCTACATGAATACCGATCCGTAGTCCCAAAGTAAACATGCAGGGGGATCTACCAGAATACCGATCCGTAGTCCCAAAGTAAATACATAACAGTCTCAAGAAGGAATCTACAGTTCTATTAAAGTTCATACCAAGAAATGCTGAGATTTATATTCTAAATATGCTGCACAGAATTCAAGTAAACAATTTAAGCAGATAGTACAATTAAGTCATTTAAGCATGCTTTCCTAAGCTAAATAGTAGGCTTTAAATACAAGTAGTGTTCAACAAAAAGGAAACACAGATATTTACTTAATGAAAATGAGCTTTTCAACAATTAGCACGTGTACACACTCATCACCTCACGTACACGACATTCATATAACAATAGTACCAAAATCCTAAGGGGAGTTCCCCCACACAAGGTTAGGCAAGCCACTTACCTCGAACCAGCTCAAAATCAACCCGAAACCACGCTCTTGCCACGAGTATCCAACTCCGAGTGACCCAAATCTAATCAAATTAATTTCATAATGTAAATATAACTACAAACAATGAATTTAGCTAAAGGAATCGAAGCTAAGATAGGAAAATAGAAAAAACGCCCAAAAATCCTCTCCAGGCCCACGTCTCGGAATCGGGTAAAAGATACCAATTTAGAACACCCATTCACTCATGAGAACACTCGTCCAAAAATCACTCAATTCTGACAACTAAAACCCAATCAAAACCCAAAAGCTTTGTTGGGGAACATTTCCTCAATTCTCCCAATTTCTCATCCCAAATCCGAAATTTAATGACAGAACTAAGATTAGATTGATGGAATACAACTAGAAACGGATAAGGAATCATTACCCACTGATTTCCTCCTCAAAATCCTCCCAAAATCGCCTTACCCCGAGCTTCAAATCTGATTTTCCAAGTTATGAACTCAAACCCTCGATTTTCATATTTCTGCCCAGCGATTTCCGCTTCTACAATCATGGACCGCACCTGCGATCCCACTTTTGCAGCTGGGGACTCGCACATGCGAGATTTTATTAAATGTCCAAATTCCGCACCTGCGTCCACTTACTCGCAGATGCGGTTCACTTCTGCGGTCCTTGGGCCGCATCTGCGACCAACTTCACTATTGCCTTAGACCGCACCTGCAGTTCCCAAACCGCTCCTGTGGCGCCACACCTGCGGTCCAAGCTCCGGAGGTGCAAAACAAACAGGTTCAGCAACTTCAACATTTTCCCTAAGTCCAAATTCACTTCCGTTAAGCATCCAAAACTCACCCGAGGCCCCAGGGACCTCAACCAAACATGCCAACCAATCCTAAAACATCATACAAACTTAGTCCAACTCTCAAATCACATCAAACAAAGATAAAACCACGAATCACTCTCCAATCCAAGCCTATAGAACTTGAGATTCAAGAATCCTACAACCAATGTCGAAACCAACCAAACCAAGTTCGATTGACCCTAAATTTTGCACACAAGTCACATTCAACACTACAAAGCTATTCCAATTTTTGAAATCAAAATCCGACCCCGATATCAAAATCTCACTATCAATCCGGAAACTTCAAAAAAAAAATTCAACTTTCGGCATTTCAAGCCTAAATAAGCTACGGATTTCCAAAACACAATCCGAACACGCCACTAAGCCCGAAATCACTCAACAGAGCTAATAGAATCGATGAAATTCCATTCCGAGGTTGTCTTCACACTGTTCTGACTACGGTCCAAATTCTAAAGCTTAAGCTCTCATTTGGGGACTAAGTGTCCCAAAACACTCCGAAACTCAAAGCGAATCTTCCCGGCAACTCACAATAGCAAAAACAAACACGGGGAAAGCAGTTAACAGGGGATCAAGGCGTTAATTTTTAAAATGACCGGCCGGATTGTTACATCCACCACCTCTTAAAACATTCATTCATCCTCGAACGAGCATAGAAACATACCTGAAGTGGTGAAAAGATGAGGGTAACGGCTGCGCATATCCTGCTCGGTCTCCCAATTTGCCTTCTCGACCGGCTTGCCCCGCCACTGAACCTTCACTAATGCAATGTTCTTTGACCTCAGCTTTCGAACCTGCCTGTCCAATATAGCCACTAGCTCCTCAACATAAGGTAAATCCTTGTCCAACTGGACTGAACTGAAATCCAACACGTGCGACGGATCACCGTGATACTTCCGGAGTATCGAAACATGAAATACCAGATGAACTCCTGCCAAGTTGGGAGGTAATGCAAGATCATAAGCAACCTCCCCAACACGTCGCAATACCTCAAAAGGACCAATAAACCTTGGACTCAATTTCCCCTTCTTCCCGAATCTCATAACACCCTTCATAGGCGAAACTCGAAGCAAGACCCGCTCTCCAACCATATAGGAAACATCACGAACTTTCCGATCTGCATAACTCTTCTATCTGGACTGGACTGTGCGAAGTCTATCCTGAATCACCTTAACCTTCTCCAAGGCGTACTGAACCAAGTTTGTGCCCAATAATCTAGCCTTTCCAGGCTCGAACCAACCCACCAGGGATCTACACCGCCTACCATACAAAGCCTCATATGGTGCCATCTGAATGCTGGACTGATAACTGTTGTTGTAGGCAAATTCCGCCAATGGCAAGAACTGATCCCAAGAACCTCCAAACTCCATCACACACACACACACACAGAGTATATCCTCAAGAATCTGAATAGTGCGCTCGGACTGTCTGTCCGTCTGGGGGTGAAATGCCATGCTCAACTCCACTCAAGTACCCAACTCATGCTGTACGACCCTCCAAAACCATAATGTGTACTGAGTACCTCTATCTGAAATGATCACCTAGATGTCATCAAACTTTCTCGAAGTCCGTAGGAGTCCAACTACAAAGTCCATGGTGATCCACTCCCACTTCTACTCCGAAATCGCTATTTGCTAAAGCAAACCACCCGGTCTCTAGTGCTCATACTTCACGTGTTGACAATTGAGGCACCGAGCTACAAATCGAACTATATCTTTCTTCATGCGTCTCCACCAATAGTGCTATCTCAAATCCTGGTACATCTTTGCAACACCCGGATAGATGGAATACCGCGAACTATGGGCCTCCTCTAGAATCAACTCCCGAAGCCCATCAATATTGGGTATACATATCCAACCCTGCATCCTCAATACCCTGTCATCACCAATGGTCATATTTCTGGCATCACCATGTAGAACTTTGTCCTTGAGGATGAGAAAATGAAGGTCATCATACTGACGCTCTCTAATACGATCAAACAAGGAAGATCGAGAAATCACGCAAGCCAGAACCCAACTGGGCTCTGAAAGATCCAATCTCACAAACTGGCTGGCTAAGGCCTGAACATCCATCGCCATGGGCCTCTCTGCTATTGGTAAATAAGCCAAAATCCCCAAACTCTCTGCTCGGTGACTCAAAGCATCAGCCACCACATTGGCCTTGCCCGGGTGATACAAGATAGTGAAATCATAGTCCTTCAGCAGCTTTAGCCACCTCCTCTGGCGCAAATTAAGGTTCTTCTGCTTGAAGAGATGCTGCAAACTCTAGTGATCAGTATAAATCTCACAAGGAACACCGTACAAATAATGATGCCAGATCTTCAAGGCGTGAACAATAGTAGCTAACTCGAGATCATGGATAGGATAATTTTTCTCATGTACCTTCAATTGTCTGGACACGTAGGCAATCACCCTACCGTCCTGCATCAACCTCTCCAAGGCCAATCCTCGAGGCATCACAATAGACTTTATAAGACCTCGAACCTGTAGGCAATATCAATACTGGGGCTATAGTCAAAGCTGTCTTGAGCTTCTAGAAGCTCTCCTCACACTCTTTCATCTATTGGAACAGAGCACCCTTCTGGGTCAGCCTGGTCATAGGTGTTGCAATAGATGAAAATCCCTCAAGAAATCGATGGTATTAACCCGCCAAGCCAAGAAAACTACAGATATCTATAGTTGAGGATGGTCTAACCCAACTCTGCACTGCTTCCAGTTTCTTTGGATCCATCTTTATCTCCTCACTCGATACCACATGACCCAAGAATGCCACGGAATCCAACCAGAACTCACATTTCGAGAACTTTGCATATAACTTCTTTTCTCTTAAAGTCTGAAGCACTGTCCTCAGGTGCTGCTCATGATCTTCCCGACTCCGGGAGTATACCAAAATGTCATCAATAAAGACAATGACGAACAAGTCAAGATATGGCCGGAACACGCTGTGCATTAAATGCATAAAGGCTGCTGGAGCATTGGTCAGCCCAAATGACATAACAAGGAACTCGTAATGACCATACCGAGTCTTAAAAGCAGTCTTCAGGATATTTGGCTCCTGAATCTTCAACTGATGGTAACCTGATCGCAAGTCAATCTTAGAAAACACTCGTGCACCCTGTAACTGGTCAAATAGATCATCAATACGAGGCAAAGGATACCAGTTCTTCACTGTAACTTTTTTCAACTGGCGATAATCGATGCACATACGCATAGAACCATCCTTTTTCTTCACAAACAAGACAGAAACACCCCAAGGTGATACACTAGGCCGAATAAAACCTTTGTCAAGCAATTCCTGCAACTGCTCCTTCAACTCCTTCAACTCAGGAGGATCCATCCAATAAGAAGGAATAGAAATGGGCCGAGTGCCCAACAAAAGTTCAATGCCGAAATCAATATCTCTATCGGGTGGCATACCTGGAAGATTAGCTGGAAACACATCAGGGAAATCCCGTACTATTGGGACTGAATCAACTGTAGGGGTATCAATACTAACATCTCTCACATAAGCTAAATACGTGTCACACCCCTTCTCAACCATTCGCTGAGCCTTAAGGAATGAAATAACTCTACTGGGAGTGTGATCTAAGGTACCCCTTCACTCTACTTGCGGTACACCTGGCATAGCTAGTGTTACGATTTTGGCGTGACAATCAAGAATAGCATAATGGGGAGACAACCAGTCCATGCCCAAGATAACATCAAAATCTACCATGATGAGTAATAATAAATCGGCTCTGGTCTCAAAATCACTAAGAGAAATCAAACACGACCGACAAACGCGATTCACAACAAGGGAATCTCCTACAAGAGTAGAAACATGAACATGGTAACTCAATGAATCCTAAGATATGCCCAAATATGGGGCAAAGTAAGAGGACACATAAGAATAAGTGGAGCCTGGATCGAATAAAACCGATGCATCTCTATGAAAAACTAGGACAATACCTGTGATGACAGAATTGGAGGCGACAACCTTGGTACGGGTAGGAAGGGCATAGTATTTGGACTGGCCTCCCCCTCTAGGGCGACCTCTACCTCCCCGCCCTCCACCTCTAGCTGGCTGAGCAGGTGGGGTAGCAACTGGTGCTGAAATCATAGCCTGGAAACTCTATGGAGCACGCTGCGACTGAGAAGTCTGTGGAGGTGCACCCTTCCCTAGTCTAGGGCAATCCCTCACCACATAGCGTGTGTCGCCATACTCAAAACAACCTCGCTGCTGACGTGGCTGTGGGAACTGTGCGGTACGGGTACTTTGAGACCCCTGAACACCTGAAACACTGCACGAAGACTAAAACGCAAACTAAACTGGATAACCCACATAACCTCTACCATGCCGTATCCCGACTCCAAAATAAGGACCAGTGGATCTTTCCGGTCTACGAGGTCTCCTCGCCTCCCTGTACTCTCTCTCCTGACCTCGTCTATCCTCTCTCTCTCCTAGACCCACCTGTCCTCTACTCGGTGAGTGATCCTTACCACCTACTGAAATGGGACAATAGGCTGTATCGCCATGAGACCTGGAACCTGACCAATGTGAAATCGCTACTCTGAAGTGGGGGCGGCGGGAGTCTGGGTCCCTCCCCCAATCTGTGAAGTAGTTGGTACAACCTGAAGCAACCCCGCCTGGACCAATGTACCAAACATGCTCAGGAACTATGCTAAGGTCTCCTGAAGTGCTGGAGTAGTAGTAGTAGGCGTCTCAGGTACTGCACTCCGATTGGAGCTACTGGTGGCTCCTCTGTGGCAGCTGGCTCGGGTGTTCTGGCTACACCATGTGTGCGTCCTCGGACTCCACCCCGGCCCCGACCTCTGGCAGCTCTAGTAGGGGGCGCGGGTGCCTGGTCATCAATGGTAGCACGTGTCCTCACCATCTGTGAGAGAATGGAAGATAGAGGTTTAAAATTGTGATGTCAAAAATCTCCCACGAAAAGGAAATCAAATGAAGTGGAATTTTCCTAACAGTTACATAGCCTCTCGTAGATAAGTACAGACGTCTCTGTACCAATCCGCGAGACTCTAATAAACCGGCTTGTGATTCATGACTCCTATGAACCTAGAGCTCTGATACCAACTTGTCACGACCCAAGTTCCCCCTCCGTGAACTGTCATGACAGCACCTAGTCTCTACGACTAGGTAAGACTAACAATTTGCGGAAAACGGTAATGAAATATGAAACTAGCAAGTTACGGGTAAAAACATAATAAAAGATGTTTAAAATGCCACTCATCATATATAATACATATTTTAAAAAACTGAAACAAACTCCCAAAACCCGGAATCTCATGAAAACACAAGCTATGGAAAACTACATAGTGTTCTAACTCCAGAACGTCTAATCAAAAGAAAATACAGGAAGTCTAAATCTAAAGGAAAGA
This sequence comes from Nicotiana sylvestris, assembly GCF_000393655.2. Taxonomy (NCBI): domain Eukaryota; kingdom Viridiplantae; phylum Streptophyta; class Magnoliopsida; order Solanales; family Solanaceae; genus Nicotiana; species Nicotiana sylvestris. The sequence continues at coordinate 29,854,969 of NC_091064.1, forward strand.
GTAGAGAGGGACTTCTAGGTTTTCGGACGCAACAGATATACCTCGAAGTCTCTGATGTCGCCCACCTCATTGATAGAACGGCTGAGTAGAAGAACCTGGATCTTCACATGAAACATATGTGCAGGAAAGGGCACGAGTACACCACAGCGATACCCAGTAAATACCAAGCCTAACCTCGGTCGAGTAGTGACAAGGAAGGTCAGGGCCCTACTGGTTATATATATATATATGTAATAAGGTAAGCAGTATGATTAAAGTACTAACAGTCGATAAAGGATAAAAACACAGAATGAATAGAACCCAATACGCAGAGATAACGATAGGGGGATCTACCGAGATATTGTCCCATAGTCCCAAACGTAGGGATCTATCGGAATACCGATCCGTAGTCCCAAAGTAAATATACAGAGGGATCTACCGGAATACCGATCCGTAGTCCCGAAGTAAATATCCAGTATAGGGGGAATCTACCGTGTGTCGTCTCGTAGTCTCAAATATAAATATGCAGGGGGATCTATCGGAATACCGATCTGTAGTCCCAAAGTAATAATGCAGGGGGGCCTACTGGAATACCGATCCGTAGTCCCAAAGTAAGCACACAACAATCTCAAGAAGGAATCTACAGTTCTATTCAAGTTCATACCAAGAAAAGCTGAGATTTCTATTCTAAACAAGCTGCACAGAATTCAAGTAAACAGTTTAAGCAGATAGTACAGTTAAGTCACTTAAGCATGCTTTTCTAAGCTAAATAGTAGGCTTTAAATACAAGTAGCGTTCAACAAAAAGGAAACACATATATTTACTTAATGAAAACGAGGTTTTTCAACAATTAGTACGTGTACACACTCGTCACCTCACGTACACGACACTCATATAACAATAGTACCAAAATCCTATGGGGAGTTCCCCCACACAAGGTTAGGCAAGCCACTTACCTCGAACTAGATCAAAATCAACCCGAAACCATGCTCTTGCCACGAGTATCCAACTCCGAGTGGCCCAAATCTAATCAAATAAATTTCATAATGTAAATATAACTACAAACAATGAATTTAGCTAAAGGAATCAAAACTTAGATAATAAAATAGAAAACACCCAAAAATCATCTTCGGGCCCACGTCTCAGAATCACGTAAAAGATACCAATTTAGAACACCCATTCACTCACGAGAACACTCGTCCAAAAATCACTCAATCCCGACAACTTAAACCCAATCAAAACCCCAAAACATGGTTGGTGAACTTTTCCTCAATTCTCCCAATTTCTCACACTAAATCTGAAATTAAATGACAAAAGTAAGATTAGATTGACGGAATACAATCAGAAAGGGATAAGGAGGCAATACTAAAGAGTGCAGGATTGGCACAACACAACATTGCAGTTCTTAAAGCCACATGTTTGGTTAAAGCATTGGAGTAACAATATGGTTCATATAAATAAGGACAACAGTAGAGCGTAGCCATAAAGGATTCAGGGACTTATTAAAACAAATTCTGGGCAGGCAGTAATTCCTTAGAGTTTCAGGGCAAGTATTCAAATTGAGACATGAAAAGACACAATATTAAACAATCAATGTAAGAGATTAGGCATTCATGAACATAACAACTTCGAACAAGTAACACAGCCCAGAAATCTTCTACACATGCTAACTTATAAAAGCCTACATGAAGAATTACAAGAGAAAACCAAAGCAAAGGTCGGCATAATATCATATTGGCTTTGAAAAGCCCGCATAATAGGGATATTTAGAAGCATCAAAACAAATAGGGAAGAAAAATAATTGTGAGAGTCTGAACACTTACCATAATAAATAGAGAAGAATCACCAAGTTCCAGTAGCAAAGTAAGAATAACAATAGGAATTCCAAACCCCTAGTGCGTCAGAGTTCACAGGAGTTTTGAATGAGCCTCACGCAGTGCTCGTACTAGGGAGGTAGTTAGAGAAGATTCCAGTGGACTTGGATTTCACCGGCCACAACCAAGAATGTAGAAAGTATAGAAGAATGATAGTTGAGAGAATAACAGTAGTGGTAGAAGTAGTTAATTAGGAGGGGAAAGAGTGAAATGGGGCTTATGTAGTAGTAAAAATCAACACATAAATAAATAAATACAATCAATAGAAAATAAACAAGGAAATAATAACATGCTACAATCAATTTAGAATCCAATTAGGAGAAGAAACCAGGTAAACCCTAGTTTGACAAGGATCAGAAATTGGCGGGAGATCTTGGTGAATCAGACCCTCATAGCCTTGCCATAAATGTATACAGATGAAATATCATCCATATCTCGAAGAATGAAGCCGATTTCCCTTGATTTGGAGACTTGTACTTGCCAAAATTGGGCGAGTACTAAGTAACCCCATAGTCGTGTAATTAACAATAAAGTAACGCATAAAAGGTAAGTAAATCGCGTAAGGAATCCATGATTCGATCGGATTTGGAGAAGATTGGGGGAGGCTGCTAGGGTTTCTGAAGAAGGGAGATGGAGAGTATTTATGGGCAGCTGTCTTGGAGGAATAGGTGTTAGGGTTTGGGGTTGGGTGGTTTAAAGAGATGGAATGATCGTGGGGCGTTGATCTTGAGAGTTCAGCAGTCAGGATTTAATGAGAGGTGGATCGAGTTAGTGGACGGGTATTCGGTAATGGGTTGCTGGTATTGGGCTAGAATTCATTGGGCTGAAGTTTGGAAGTCTGGGTTGGTGGATTGGGTCCGAAATTTGGCATGTTTTGGGCCAGATTTTAAATAAAAGTAATTAAGGGAAAGATAAATTAATAAAATAGCAAAATAAATATAAAAATACTATTTATGCAACTTAACATTTTTAAAATAAGAGATAAAGATTATAAAAATATAAAAAGTTATTTTGACACTAAACAAAATAATAAATGCAATTAATTGTAAAGTACAAGTTGTTATTGCTAAAATATGTAAATAGTTCAAAAATGAAAATGTAATTATATGAAATAAAGTAAAATATTATAAAACATGCATGTGGGTATAAATAATAAATTTGGGTGATTAAATCACCTCAATATAGTTTGAAGGGACAATTAGTAAATATTTGAATAATTTAAATGCAAGAAAAATTAACTTTAAAGCATTAAAAATTATATAAAATACTTAAATGACTCTTTTAAATTGGGTAATAATGAAAAAATAATATTTTGAAAGTATATGAAATACTTTATAAAATATGAGGGCAAAATTGGGTATCAACATACCCGCCTCGGCCACGACCACTTCTACCTTCGTCCCAATTCCACCTGTCGTCGCTTCCGCCTCTATTTCTATTCCAGTCATTTAGACTTATGCCATTCCTCTATATTCACTTATTGATGAGGACGATGAGCATTCATCCAACGACGAGGATCTTCAACCTCGAAAAATAATGTCTATGGACGTGGGTGATAGAGCCCCTCTAGCTGTTGATGCGGTGGAAGAGGGCTTCTCGTTGCGTGAGACAATGGTGATTTTTGTGAGTGATGACGTTGAACTAAGTCTCGAGGCTCCGAGTCTAGTGGAAGCCGATGTATGCATATCTTTGCATTCCGAGGGGATGGAGACCGAGGGGGCGGCTGATGGCAGCCATGAACTTTCGCGGCAAGAGGAGGCTTCGACCTCTCGAACAATCGTGGACACTTCTTTGCCTACTGATGATAGGGGAAATATTTTTGTTGAAGAGGGTAAGTCAGGTTTTGATGTCGGCTTGGACGACCTGAGAATGATTGACAAGGGACTTACACAACTCGAGGTGAGTTTGGGGGGGTGGGGTTTTGAGGACTATCGTGGTCCTGATGCATCGTGACTTGTTGGTTAACACTGAGGAGATAGTCCCTGCCCTTAGTCCTCTCTGTTCTGATGTCGAGGGTATGACCTTTAAGGAGATAAATGCTATCGCCCTGTTGAAGAGCATTGATGGCCTCACTCTCATGGTAAGTATTAGTTATATGAACCTTTTCTAACTTTTTAGAGCATTCTAAGTTCTAACTTTTTTTTCCTTTGGTTTGTGGACGGTGATTCTAGAAATTGAGAGCACCCTGAGGGAGAAAAGGCACAAAGAGATCTTTGTGAATCTGAATAGTAAATACACCAAATATCGCGGCAAGTATCAAGATCTCCGATGTGGGCTTTGCAAGGGCGGCGATGTGCGAGTCCTGAGGGAAGATTTGAAGAAGAAGGACGAGGAACTGGTGCAGGCCATAGAGAAGTGCAGCATCCTTGAGGGGATGTTGAGAAGTAAGGAGGAGGAGCTTGAGGTTAGCAGGGGCGTAGAGGCCCAAAGCAGTGATCTTCAAGCTCAAGTGGTTGAATTACAAGGGAAACTTGAAAAGTGCCGGTTTCAGTTAGAAGGCCTCAGTAGCGAGATTGCGAGAAACAAGAGGAACTTGAGAAGGCAGAGTCCTCTCGTTTGGACGCTCGGAGAAAAATGGAGATGTTCCAGTTGGCGAATAAGTCTCTTTGGGCCGAGCGGGAAAATGATAAATCGATGGTGAGAGCTAAAGAGGACTGGCTTAAGGATAGGATCAGGGAGCTGGAAAAGAACAATTTCGACCTTCATGACCGAGTGACCGCTCTAGAGGCCAAGAAAGCTCAACTTCTTGCACGACCGTCCTCTTCCAACGCTTCCGAATTTCTCATTGTACATTGGGATATGTATGAAGAGTGGATCCACGTCGAGGCCTGGTTTGATGTGTTTCAGGACTTGTACTCTACGGGCTATGTCTCTGAGGCTACCTTTAAGGATGCCCGAGTTAAGGCTCTCGAAGGTCGGGTCTCTTGTGGATACGATCCCGCCACTCCTCGACCTGACAACGAGGATAGGGAAAGGGTAAAGACTGGCTTGAGGAGGATGCTTGGTATGATACCATTTATCCTCAGGGCGAAGGTGGTGAGGATGCTGGGAACCGAGATAATAAGGGCGCAGAGGCTCATGATGGCGAGGGACATTAGTTTTCCCTTTAGATTATTTGTGTATTTTTGCCGGCATCTTCAAGAGCCCTTGTAATGAACTCTCTATTCATATATGAATATTCAAGTTGTTTACTGCGCCTTCTTCCATACCTGTCACTTGTTTCTGCACTTGTATACTTTTCTTTTGTTATTTGCTCGTTATGATTTCCGCTCTTTTTATTGTCGTTGTCTTCTTTTATGGGTCGTATCTGCCCTTTGTTTATATAGGTCAAGTGTGCCTCTTCGTTTAAATTTGGCTGATAGGTGTTGTTTGAACTTGGTTGATTTTGATCTTTTCCTAAGTTGCGGCTGAGCGCTAGTAGGTGTTTATTCAAACTGGGTCGAGCTTAACCTTTTCTTATATCATGGTCCGGGGGCTTATAGGTGTTACAAGAAGGTCGAGCTTAACCTTTTATTAAGTTGCAACCGAGGGCCAATAGGTGTTGTTTGAGCTGGGTCAAACTTAACCTTTTTTTTAATGTGAGGCTGAGGGCCGATAGGTGTTGTTCGAGCTGGGTCGAACTTAACCTTTTGTTAATGTGAGGCCGAGGGCTGATAAGTATTGTTTGGGAAGGGTTGAACTTAACCTTTTTTTAATGCGAGGCCGAGGGCCGATAGATGTTGTTCGAGCTAGGTCGAACTTAACCTTTTGTTAATGCGGTTTTGATAAAAGTAAGTTTCTGTTACTTTGAATTGTCGCTTTGATTACATGACTGGAGAAAGTCACAAACTTTGGGCATTGGTTGGCATTCTAGTCCTAGTCACAATCTATCTAGTCCCCTCATTGTTTGACTTGGAGAATATTGAGGAGTCGGGCAATGCGAGAGAAAGCAGTCCTTCCTTCGCGTACTTCGACTCAAAGTTTCCCTTTCGTCTCCTCGTTAAAAACCTCCATGAGAAAAACCTAATGGGAAAAACTAAAGTGAGGGAAAAAGAGTAAGACTTGGGGGCACTTCTTCTTTTTAGAAGTTGAAGTATTTGAGGTGGCTGATGTTCCAATTGTTTGGTAATTGTTTTCCTTCCATCATCTCTAGTTGGAACGAACCCTTGTTTGATTTGTATATAATTTTCTATGGCCCGTCCCAAATTGTTCCTAATTTGCCTTCCCGTGGATCTCTGTTTGCTTGAGTTTTGGCTTTGAGTTCATAGTCCCCGACATTGAGCGGACGAACCTTTGCTTTCTTGTTGTAGTAACGTTCTGCTTGCTGCTGTTGGGCGACCATCCTTATGTATTTGTCACTACCCAAAACTCATCTCATCGTGATGGCGCTTATCGTGGAACTAGGACAGCCTCAACTCAACGCGACCCAAAACCAAAATATTAAAACCAAATCATTTGCGGAAAAACCTTTATCATTTTAAATAAATTGTTTAAGACATAAAATAAAGATTCATATTACGATACAACCATCCCAAAACCAGGGTGTCACGGAGTACATGAGCATCTAAGGTGAATACATAGTCTATCAAAGTATCTAAAGAGGCAACTATAGTACAACTGGAAAAGGAGAAGGAGAGCCAAGGCCTCTGAGCGCCATGCATATACCTCAATAAACTCCACAGCCTGCAACCTCAATCAGCGACTGCCACTGGGTCAAAAGTACCTAGATCTGCACACAAGGTGTAGGGGGTAACGTGAGTACACCAACTCAGTAAGTAACAAGTCCAACCTTTGGGATAATAGGTAGTGACGAACGTAACCTCAACAGAAAATAGAAATAAGTTGTGTAGTAAAGTAGGTATGCTATTATTTCAGGAATACAGTTCAACAGTGAAATAAATACAGATTTGAACAACGAAAAATATAAGGCTCGACTAACCCTGCATGCCAATGCATAGAATGTATGAAATGCACCATATGCTCCCGCCCTCAAGTGCTCAACCACTCGATACTGTATATGGCCACCCGGCCCAAGGAAATCCATCACGGGACATATATAATGTTGACATCAAGTCATCCAGTACCGAGGAACAAGGGTAATCCAACACTGAGGAGAAATCCATCTCCAGGTACATATGTATACACACTCAATCCACTCGGCACTGCATATGGCCATCCGGCTCAGGGAAATCCATCCCGGAACATACTCAACAATGACTATACATCACTCGGTGCCAGGAAAAAAGGGAAGTCCATCCGTGTGGAGAAATCTATATCCATTTATCAATACTTTGGACAAATCCATATCCAGGGAAATCTATCCCTGTGGAGAAATCCATCTCCATATATCAATACTTTGGAAAAACCCATGTCCAGGGAAATCTATCTCTCAATAATATCATCCGCGTTCATTGGGGGTGTATACACTCCGGAGGGGCTCCTTTCACCCCAAGCTCTATAACAAGCCAACGAAGGCATAATCAATAATCTACTGCGGTGTGCAGCCCGATCCCATGACTGTCACTCATAATCAGGCTCTCGGCCTCAAACAGTCATCACTCTCTAGTCTCACACACACGGGCTCACAATACCATGATACTAGCCAAAACAATGATATGATGTGCCAAATAACAAAAACCGAGACTAAGACATGATATGATATGCATGAACAAGACTGCATATAGAATATCAATGAAACTAATGAGATGACAACAAGAAACGACCACTCAGGTTTCAACAGTATTGGCATGAAGCCCTAACATGATAATTAGCATGATTTACAGTTCATTTCCTTAATCATAAATTCACAACACAGATATCAATAAGAAACAGTCGCTAAGCGACACTGTTGAATGAACCAGGCCATAAGTCTTATGGTGCATGCCTACTCGCCGGTCACTTGGCACTTGCGTCACCTCAATACAAATCATATAGCACAACGTTCGGGGTTTCGAACCCTCAGAACCAAGTTTGGAAGCGTTACTTACCTCAAACCAAGCTAAAACTCTAACCCGCGGTGCCCTTGCCTATCGATTCGGCCTCCAAATGCTCCTAATCTAACCAAAATCAGTATATTATCATCAAATTAGATCAAAAATACCGAATTTGCTCAAACCGAGCCCCCGGGGCCCATGTCTAGGAATCCGATAAAAATCACAAAATTAGAAATCCCATTCACTCACGAGTCTACGCATTTCAAATTCACCAAAATCCGACGTCAAATGGCCATCCAAATCCCTAAAATTAACTCTCCAATTCTCCTCCACTTTTTCCCCAGATTTTCACCCCAAATTCCCAATTTATACATTAAAAAATCAAGACACAATCATGGAATCTAACCAAAATCAAGTGAAGAACACTTATCCCAATCACCTCTCTGAAATTGCCTTCAAAAATCGCCCAATTTCGTGGTCTCTAACTCAAAATATGAAAAATTGGCTCAAACCCTCGATTTTGATATTTAACACTGCTGCCTAGATTTTACTCTTCGTGAATGTGGTAGTGCCCTCGCGTTCGCGAGGCACAACTGCCTCTGACCTGGAAATCCTACTACGCGAACGTGATGCCCCACTCGCGAACGCATACCTTAACTAGCTCAGCCATCATGAATGCGACGCCCTCTTCACGAACGCGATGCATATGCAGATCAAACCTTCGCGTTCACGGCCTCCCCTTTGCAAATAAGAAGAAAAAAAATCCCTCTGCTCTCAATAACCCTTCGCGAACACGGTAGCCTTCTCCCGAACGTGAAGAAGTAATTCTCTGCAACAAAATATCTAAAATCTGCCAACTTCTAAGGCTAAGAATTGATCCGTTAACCTCCCGAAACTCACCCGAGGCCCTCGACACTCCAACCAAACATACCAACACATCCCATAACATCATTCAAACTTAGTCAAATCTTCGAATCACTCAAAACAATATCAAAACACCAAATTACCCTCTAATTCAAGCTTAAGAACATCTAAATTTCCAAATTCCATAAACAATATCGAAACCTATCAAACCTCCTCCAAATTCTGACCCTGATATCAAAATTTCCACTGCTGACTGAGAAACGCCAAATTTCCAATTTCACAAATTCAAACCTAATTCTACCACAGACCTCCAAATCACATTCCGGACATGCCCCAAGTCCAAAATCACCTAACAGATCTAACCAAATCATAAAAATCCAAATCCAAGATCGAATACTAAAAAGTTGAAACTTGGTCAAACCTTTCAAATTTAAAGCTTCAAGCTGAGAATCATTCATACATATCTGTTCCGATTAACCTGAAAACCAAAATCGATGATTTACATAAGTCATAATGCATCATATGGGGCTAGTCATGCCCGAGCGCTAGTGAGCAATGTGCAAAAACTCAAAACGACTGATCGGGTCGTTACATCCTCCCTCACTTAAACATACGTTCGTCCTCAAACGTGCCCAGAGTTGTTCCGAAATCCATTAAATCGCTGTATAACCTTATCATGCACATACCCTAGGGGTGATACCATGTCACCCTCTCTCATATAGGTCTAATAGCATAATGTAACTGAAATTTCACAATCCAACCTAGCCCATAAACTTTAGAACCAAATTTCCACTTCCGAATTATCTATAAGATCAAAATCTCACATCTACACACCGAATAAATCTGAACACGCTGTATTAAGCCATAACCACAATTCAAGATGGAAATCACATGATATAACACACAACTCAAGCGCTCATAGCGATAATGTCTAGTCATAGCAGCTGCACAAACAACCCAATTCCGGTAATAAGCCTCTTATCAAACCAAAGCCTCATTCCAACACTTTCGAGGTATCAGACTAATGAATCTATTTTCTTTGTGATTTGTGGTTAGTCTTTGAATCTAGAATCCAGAAAAAAGCTAAGAATTCACTTCGAATGAAGAAATTTAGAATATTGTTTCTTGATACCGATATCTCAATTTCTCAAAATACTACGCATTACGGATAGATTCCTCTTACATAAGAAATGGAAGGGGGCGCTAATACTACCAATGATGAAAGAAACATGCAGAAATCATACTAATTCCTCCGATCAACCAGTCATGGAGTCCCCTCTCCGTCGGCAAGGACCGTAGTAAATTTCTAAGCATAAATACGATATTACCCTTCCAACATGCTGAAATTGAATCTGATAGTATTTATTCTAGGTTCAATGACCTCATCTCATCCAACACGACTACTATGGTGACATGACACATCAATAGGATCTAACGCCACAATTTGTGCACCAAAAAAGCAACAACCCTAGTGTACTCAAATCATGAAAAATAACTCAAATGAGAGAGTTGTACCGCAAGCTCACCAGTACCACCACAACACAATGCTGAGAACCCATCACACATCGTAGAACCAGAACACACGAGTCTAACCCAAAGGATCATACCTCTACATAACTTCTCTTCAATGCGCGACCCTATCCAAATATTGGTCCATATGAGACACCTTAAGTCATCATGATCAAAATCATCAACCATGCGCAATTTGATGTCTAGTACCAAAAGTAAATCACCATAACCACGGAGAAGTAAATGACATAACACCACACAAAACCCAAAAGAACATAACCAACACGCTATCCACCGAGCAATACCCAATACTCTTCCCGCTCAAATTATGCTATGAGACCCCAATAGAAACGCACCATATGTGCATATAACCAACAAATCATAACTCCTCGAAACATGGAAAGGTAACTCATTGATTGCTCTAGGACACAAATAAGCTCTATAATAATCGAACGCCATATCCCCCAACAATAGCAATTCGGAGTCAACATATCCGACTCGGTATAGAACACCTCCATATAGTCCTACCAATGAACCCCAGATCAACTCTGGTCCACAATAGATAAATAACTCTCCGAAAGTTCACAATGATTGAATCATGGCACATACTATCATCTGATTAGCTTTGCCCACATCTTCACAGTCTGCCATCACGGAATAACCAGTTTATGAGAATTCCAAGTCTCCAAATCCATGCAGCACACGAATCACCCCATCCGATCTCAACTCTACCGCTTGGATATCTATAACACATCTAATACTCGATCATTCCACGAGTGATACTCATATAATTCTTCTGTGCCACCAAGCAAACTTGAATATCAGCAGTCGATCCAACAAGAGAGTGCCGCAATACCAACGAAGTACCCTTAACTCAAACACATTGCCCTTTCTAAAATGTTTACCCTCATCAAGCCGCTCCAATTCGTAATGTCATTTACCTAATCATCTGAAACTGCTCGTGCTACCTAAGAATTTATGACCTTCCTTTCATAACTGAACCGTGACCTAACACATGCAAATCTCAACCCTACACAACATACCGCATATACTATGCCATCTTATGACAAATATGAGAACTTCATAATCCATTTCAAGTCATAAGCAACTACGTACTCCACTAGCCAAGAACTTTCCATTTGATCCAATCTAGAAAAAAATTGCTATACATCATATGCTCCTCACGCCAATAGAAAATATACATCTCTAACCGTGGTAGAAACCATCAAGAACTCTCCGAATTCCATTTGCACAAAACCAAACCGTCAGGACTGAATCCTTCCAACTCAACCAAGCTACACAGGCCACCAAAACCCAAGAGCATTGCCACGAAACATCGGAAGAAACTCATTACCTCATAAGCACCCAAGGAACTAATCATACCCCTTATCATGCTGATCTGACCTACTACCAAGCTGTCCTATTTATCCATGTTCCTTCTATATTACCTTCAAATTGATACTTCCCCTTGCCATAATACCGCAATCCTCAACCTAGACTCACCACACGAGACTCAAGCATGAAACCACACCGTCTAAGTCTTATAAGCCACTGGATGCTCTCTTAAATATTCCCAAAAGGGCCACATTCAAAATACTTACCCTAAAGAGATTTCCTTCGAATCTAAAGCCAGCTCCTTCACCTTCCTGATACTAATGTGTAGAATCCATAATGATATAGAAATGTCACAAATCTTGGCACCCTCCAACATAAGCCTCAGTTTCTAGCCAAATACACATCCTGAAGATCTCCAATCATTACATGTAAGTCTTGAATCCATTAAAACCATTCTCAGGAGTCATCCACTCTACCCAAAACTAATCAAACGAACTGAACGACCTGTGCCCCATCAGCAATACCTAAAGAAGTAACCCATCCTTCGAAGCAACCGAGTGATATCCTACTCCATACCCGTTACATCCCTTACAATAACAACTAATTCATCCAACATTTCTCATATACCCACAAAGCATAACATAACCCTTATCCAAATTATCCTTTACTCGAGTCATCCTCGATCTCAACCCCTGTAAGCCACAACTAATTCGCCAGTATACCCCAAACTGAAATTGATATGACATTTAGCCGCGCAATCAACTTATCAATAGAAGACTCCCCCACTTAGCTCAAAGCCATAGGCCAAAACACACCAAAACTCACAATGCCCATACTCTATTACTGCCATAATACCATAATGAGGTTTAACTAAATCCTTTATAAGCTCGCGCAACACAAACCATCTAGTACTTCAAATCGTCTGCATATCTCGCACTCACCCTCGTAACAATCAAGACTACCCTCATACGCGATCCAAACTCAAACTACAGCACATGTAATTCTCTGGTGAAAGAGGACTTTCAACAAAAAACATAAGGATCACACAAACTTCAGAACACTCCGTAAGAGATAATCCACCTACTCTGCCTCAAACTAACTTCTCTTTATACCATTCCACCGCCATAAACATCACGCAATCGCCTAATATTCATGAGTCTGAACTCATATCACGACATAAAATCTGCCTCACTCCCTAACTAAACAACATGAAAAGATCCTTCAACACACCCCTAACTCGAGACTATACATCAAATAAAGATGGAAATAAGCACCAAATAGTTTTTTCTACCCTCGAGCAGACCCTTCTCGTTACATTCAAATTATATGAACACATATCGCAGTAACATCATGTTACGCCCCGCAATATTACATAGATATTACGCCCTGCAGTATTATATTACGATGATGTTACGCCTTGCAATATTACATTATGATGATGTTACGCTTCACAGTATTATATTACGACGATGTTACACCCTATATTATTATATGTGAAATTGCCATAAGATAATTGACCTCAATTCAAGGACAAGATTATTTGGAGATTATAAGCATTATGCGATTTCAAGCAAGTGATGAGTAAATTCGTGAAGGTGAGAGGGGAAGCAAGTCAAAGAAAATGAATTTTCGTCCAAGTTTGACATGTTGGATGAAATACTGCCCGAGCTAAAATACTCGATATTAATGGATTAGTACCATACAAGGTACCACATGGCCATGATAGTAAGGTGTATAAGGTGTGTTAAAAGTGAGTAGTATTTTGAGTAATTTGAGATAATTCTTAATTATGTGGATATTTGGTTAATTGTGAATTTTTCGGGGAGGATTAGCAATTAACTAAGAAATTAGTGAATAAATCTTTGGGATAACCCTTTAATTTAACGTGATAGCAAGTGAGGAAGGGCTCAAAGCCCAAAATGTGACTCTTAAGTCCATAATATAAGGTGGCACATTAAGAATGTCTTTATGGCCAAGTCATCTTTCAAATGGGTCCCACAACCATATTAATAAAAAGGCCTCCCTAATTCAATTCATAAAATAAAGATTCTATATTATTAAAGTTACGGAGAGAGCCACACAAAAAATCATACGAGACTTCACAATATTATAGCAGCGTGCAATTGCGATTCTAAGAGAGCTCGGTATAATCTTTCTCAAGAATATCACACGGATTTTTTTCCTACTTCAATCTGATGTTACGTGTTGTCACAATCAACGGGTGTTAAAGGGATTGTCAAGAGAATCGGTTCAGGTATGTTAATGCTATCCCTTCTTCTTTTTGGCATGATCCAAATAATACAAATGAAATGAGCAAAATACGCAACTTTCATAAATTAGTCTATTCATAGAAATACTAGGGGTGTCTATATCCTTGATTCCCTATGTTAATTATTATTATATCTTCTATTCATGGGTCTTAGAAAATTACGTATTTGATAAAGTTTATCCAAAAGTTATATTAATTTTTATGGCATTTTGAGAAAATCTTATTAACGTATTTCTTATGCATTTCATGCATTATTGACCCATGATCAGATGTCGTTATATACGCATATATATGTATATATATGTATATGGGATATGGGAAAAGGTTACGGAGTTATATACACACCACCTCATGATCAGCTGGTATACGTTGATGATTTTGCTCACAGTGGCCAAGATGATATGATGGGATGCCCTCAGAGTCTTGATGATGTTATGAACACATGTACCTATGCACTACATGACATTCGTACTTATATACATGCATTAAAAGTATTTCATGATTTACAGATTTATCCAGACTTATAGGTTTAGTCATTTACTCTATATTTCTTCCATGTCTTGTGCGTACTTATCTGTATGCCTTATATACTCGGTACATTATTCGTACTGACGTCCCTTTAGCCTGGGGACACTGTGTTTCATGCCCGTAGGTCTCGATAGAGAGGTCGAGAGTCCTCCAAGTAGGCGATCAGCTCAGCGGAAGATGTTGGTACACTCCATTTGCTCCGGAGTTGCTTGTTTGGTTAGTATGATTTAGATGTGTATTGTTTGGTATGGCGGGTCTCTTTCTAGACCTTTATGACAATTATGTATCCTTAGAGGCTTGTGGACAGATATCATGTACGTAAAAGATTGTATGGCATTATCGGCCTATGTTTAGTGTATGAGTAGTTACTTTTGTCTTTTCGGCCTATTGTGACTAATAAACAGGAAGTGAAAATCAGAAGTGATATTCAAGATCATATGAGTGGTATGGAATTCCAACATGAGTGAGAACTAAGATATGCTAAGTATGAACGCAACAAGGGGGCAGAAAGACCAGGAAAAGTAATTGCTTACATATAAAATAACATAAAAGCTGAGAAGGAACAAAAAGAATTATTCAATTAATGACCCAGAGTATGTTATGAACGCAGTTAAGAGTTTGGAGTTTTATACATGTAGCATATATGTTGAGAATCATACAGACATAGAAGACTCCGGTATAAGTTAAAAGAAAGAATTGAGCCCAGGGTATAACAAAGGATTGAGTTATTAGAAGATTGTATCATGGATATTCCATAACGCTCATGAAAGGCTAAAGTAATAACTAATACCATGAGCCACAGATCGGAAGATAGATTAAGCATACATAAAGGCTGATCAGAAGAAAGAGGAAACTAAAGAGTTGCATAAACCAAGTAAATCAGGAGTTTGATTATTGGACCCAGACAATTATAGACATCATGATTGAGAATACTGCAGAATCACTCTTAATATCAGAGGTACAAGATAGATAGTACAATAGCCATATTATATAACAACTCTACGAGAAAGCCAATTAGAAGAGTACCATCCTTATAGGAAGTCATTATGAAGCTCCCACCGGATTGTGCATGCACCAGAGGTGCAAGTATTACAATAGAGCTTCAAGTTATGGATGTAAATCATACCTATGTGGAAGGGAAGTTATGAAAGAGATAGAAGAGGCGATGCAAGGTTTCAAAGCACGTAAGATAAAGGTGAACAACGTATGAAATACTCAAATGTAGAAGGTTGTGAATAGTCCATACTTCAAATAGAAGGCTAGGATCGCTAGGATTCAGTATCCAGAAATGATAGCAGCATCGTCAGTGGCATATCTTCAAGTATATGGTTTCTAGGTATCGAGAGGTCTACTTAAAAGAGTAAAGAGGAGTTTGAGATGATGTGATGTCTCTCTTGATGTTCCAGAATAACACAAGGAAATCGATGATGCGGACAAGATGAAGGAAGGTTGCGAGTAGTATAAATAGATATGTGTAGGTCGCAATCCAAAGTATGGTATAGTGATAAGGTTTTAGGAAGACAGGAGTAAGGATAAGAAAGGGTAAGTGAGAAGGTGATGAGAATGGATAAGTCCTCAGGATTAAGCCCATGAAAACAAGAGAGCTAATCGTTTCTCTAAATTATATAAAGCTCAGTATAGTCTGAATGAGCTCAAAGGAGTCTACGACTAGTAGCATTTAGAAGATATGTAATGCTACCCTAATAGTAGAATGAGGTTGTAATTGTGATAGATAAAAGGATGACGTTTGGGCCTTCGATTGAGTAATGATTTCATGAATTGTACAGTATTAAAATACCCATGTAAGGTAAATCATATTAGGATGCTATGAAATATGATTATGGAAGTATAGTATCGTATCTCCCCTAGGTGGATCAGGAAAATCACTTCAAATGTTCCATGATGCAACGTAACCCTAGTGGCAAGATATTACATAAGAGGTTTCAGTTATCAGTGGTGGATTGTAGATCGATATTGAGGTGAATCAACAATGGATGGATAAAAGTTACAAAGTATGAAATGAGGTTAGGTCGTCACTCTTAAGATGAATAGTAATGAGAAAGAATTAAAGGACTTAGACTTATACATATAGGATAAGCAACGAGAGTAAGCTGGAATTTGGTAGCAGACCTCAGTAACGATAAATCAAAGTAAAAGTTATGGTATAGTATGACGTATCTCGATGCAGTAAAGTCATACAGATGGATAAACAGATCCATGGAATAAGGTATAGCAATATTCGTAAGTTCAACAAAGTACCGAGCGAATAATTTCATTATACCTATAGATGCCCAGAGGGACATTTTGTCAAGCTCCGTATATGATCACAAAGTAAGTCTTAGAGATTGGCTACGCTGGAGGAAAAAGGAGAGAAGTGTCGCATAGGTGCACTTACAAGGTGAGAATCGTACATGTTACATAAAAGAAGGTAGCAACAGTTGCGAGATTGGAAGGATTCCAGCCACAAGTCGTGGCATGAGAAAGAGGCCTAAAAGGAGGAATGCTATGACCTTTGGATTTATTCACAGAACAATTGCCTAAATGGCAAGAAGAGGATTAAGGTATTCACAAGAGCTATATGTTATGAAAATGATAAGAGCATCAGTCAACATTCGAGGATGAATGTTCCAAAGGGGGGAATGATGTTACGCCCTACAATATTACGTCGATATTATGCTCTGCAGTATTATATTATGATGATGTTACACCTTGTAGTATGACATTACGATGATGTTACGTTTCACAGTATTATATTACGACGATGTTACACCCTGTATTATTATACGTGAAATCGTCGTAATTTAATTGATCTCAGTTCAAGGACAAGATTATTTGGAGATTATAATCATTATGCTATTTCAAGAAAGTGATGAGTAAATTCGTGAAGGTGAGAGGGGAAGCAAGTCAAAGAAAATGAATTTTCGTCCAAGTTTGACATGTTGGGATAAAATACTGCTCGAGCTAAAATACTCGGTATTTATGGATTAGTACCATACAAGGTACCACATGGCCATGATAGTAAGGTGTATAAGATGTGTTAAAAGTGAGTAGTATTTTAAGTAATTTGAGATAATTCTTAATTATGTGGATATTTGGTTAATTGTGAATTTTTGGGGGAAGATTAGCAATTAACTAAGAAATTAGTGAATAAATCTTTAGGATAACGCTTGAATTTAACGTGGCAGCAAGTGAGGAAGGGCTCAAAGCCCAAAATGTGACTCTTAAGTCCATAATATAAGGTGGCACATTAAGAATGTCTTTATGGCCAATACATCTTTCAAGTGGGCCCCATAACCATATTAATAAAAAGGCCTCCCTAATTCAATTCATAAAAGAGAGATTCTATGTTTGCAAAGTTACGGATAAGAGCCACGAAAAAAAATCATACGAGTTTTCACAATATTATAGCAGCGTGCAATTGCGATTCTAAGAGAGCTTGTATAATCTTTCTCAAGAATATCACACGGATTTTTTCCCTACTTTGATCCGCTGTTACGTGTTGTCACAATCAACGAGTGTTAAAGGGATTGTCAAGAGAATCGGTTCAGGTATGTTAAGGTTATCCCTTCTTTCTTTTTGGCATGATCCAAATAATACAAATGAAATGAGCAAAATACACAACTTTCATAAATGACTCTATTCATAAAAATACTAGGGGTGTCTATATCCTTGATTCCCTATGTGAACTATTATTATCTCTTCTGTTCATGGGTCTCAGAAAATTACACATTTGATAAAGTTTATCCAAAAAGTATATTGATTTTTATGGCATTCCGAGAAAATCTTATTAACGTATTTCTTATGCATTTCAGGCATTTATACATGTACATTGACCCATGACCAGATGGCATTATATACGCGTATATATGTATATGAGATATGGGAAAAGGTTACGGAGTTATATACGCACCACCACCTGATCAGCTGATATACTTTGATGATTTTGCCCACAGTGGTCGAGATTATATGATGGGATGCCCTCAGAGGCTTGATGATGTTATGAACACATGTACCTATGCACGACATGAAATTCATACGTATATGCATGACATTAAAAGTATTTCATGATTTCCAGAGTTATCCAGACTTACAGGTTGAGTCATTTACACTATATTTCTTCCATGTCTTTTACGTACTTATCTATGTGACTTACATACTCGGTACATTATTCGTATTGACGTCCATTTTGCCTGGGGACGCTGCGTTTCATTCCCGCAGGTCTCGATAGACAGGTCGAGAGTCCTCTAAGTAGGCGATTAGCTCAGCGGAAGATGTTGGTGCACTCCATTTGCTCCGGAGTTGCTTATTTGGTCAGTATGATTTAGATGTGTATTATTTGGTATGATGGGGCTCTGTCCTAACCTTTATGACATTTATATATCCTTAGAGGCCTGTAGATAAATGTCATGTACGTAAAAGATTGTATGGCCTTGTCGGTCTATGTTTAGTGTGCGAGTAGTTATTTTGGTCTTAGAGGCATGTTGATACCCATTTTTTCCCTATATATTTTAATATGCATAAATACTTTCAAAATAGCATATAAATGCATATATAAGCATGCAAAAGGTTTTTATAATTTTCCTACAATTTTAAAAAAAATTAAATTGATTTATTTCCTTCCTTTTTACTCATAAAATCCCCAATAATTATCCTTGAAATTGTTGTTGGGGTGATTCAGTCATTTAAATTCTATATTTATCCCAAAATATTGTTAAAATATTTTTAGTGCATTTTTATAATTGCATTTGGTATTTTTAAAGCTAAATTGCGTACAATTGCAATATTAACCTTATTAATGTATTTTATCTGTTATTTATTATAAATTATATAGGGATAAATTGGCTATTTAAAATATAGCCAGATTACATTTCAATCATAACCTCAATTAAACCCAATACCTAGCCAAATTCAGGCTAAAATACCCGACCCAAACCCTAAACCCACTTACCCGACCCAGAACCCATTAAATCATGGCCGTTGATCTGAGAGATCAACGGCCCGTATTAAATCTTGCCTCTTTTAACTCTAAACGACCCCTAACCCTAATTCATTCTCCCAAACCCGCCGCCTCTGTATTCTCTCATCTCCTCTCCTCTCTCAGCAACTCAATCAAGCCCTAGCCCTTCAACCGCCGACCTCTCTTCTCCGGTGATCTCTCATCGACTCCTAAGCCTCCAATGGCTTCTCTCATGCCATGCCTTCCTTCTCTAAGGTCTTCAAGGGCCTAGGGCCACGCCAGCTTGCACCTAGGGTTCGTCACTTGTCTGTTATTGACTACTCCAGTGTGATTTCGAGCAAAATCACGTTGTATTTGTAACGATCCTTGGGATTCTAGACAGGTTCTTTCATCTCTATATGGATTACTTCTGAAACCCTAATTTCTGCCTATATCTCCTAGATTTGTACATATTTAGAACGGTTTGAGTTGTTTCTTTAATGTTTTACACTGTCCTTGGAACCCTTTACGAGAATAATGTGATTTCAAGTGTTTTGGTCTTCTTCTAAAAATTAGGGTTTCAGAACTTCTTTTAAAACTTTGTTTAAATTGATTCTTTATGTTTAAACTTCTATTTCTTGATAATTTCGACTGATTCTATGATTTTACTACCTCTTCAACTCGCCTATGTTAAAAGCCCTAATTTTCTAGATTTTCTTCGTTTAGTTTTGTGTGTTAGCATGACTGATCGTTGATGGTTTGAGTTTCTGTGACTATCTTACTTCGAATATGTTCCTATTGTGTTTTTAGCCTAACTTATATCACCTCTATGTGCTTATGTTCATCTTGACTGTTCAGACTTGCCTCTTTCTATCAGTGGTGTTTAACCTGCATGTTTGCTATGTCTGGTTATTCTTACCTTACTCTATTTATATGCTAAATACTGAATCATGACTTCCTCTTTGATTGATTCTGGATTCCGTATTTCATGGTTTGATTGGAAGACCTTCCTTTAAACCCTCAATTTCTACCCTTTCTATTCAAATTAACTAATTCGCCTACCTTGTCTGCTATGGTACTTTATTCTTACTGACTATTTCCTTAATTAGAGTTTTCTGAACTTGGCCCTAATTGTTTACTCTATACTTACCTAATTTGAAATCTTTCCTTATTAGTCATACACTGATTTCATTCCTTATTTGTTACTTGCTCTTACAGTTTGAATTGATTCCCTTAACTTAAGGGAGTACTTGTCCTGATTTTGCTATAATTGGTTCTGAGTTCCATAATTACTATACTATTGTGATTCTTGCCTTATTTTACCTAATTTCGAACTACTATATATACACACTCTCTCATTAACACAAACACACAAACACAATTGGTTCAAAAACTCCCTCTCACAAAAAAACTCTCTTTTGCTCTCTTTTCTCTGGTTATTTGCTATTGTTCTAAGTCAGCTGGCTGATTACTCTATTTTCTTGATCCTCACTTTGTGTTTACTACTTTCTTTATTGGTATGTTCTGATTTCAATTCAAGTTCCAAAAATAATATGGTCCTTTTATTACTGCAATTCATCTTGTTTCTAGTCTGCTTTTACTTATGGTTTTGTTGTGAAACCTGTAGTTGATATATTTACATAATTAGCATGTTATGTACTCCCCTTCCTTAGGATCAGTATTAGCATGTTACCCCCTCTATGTATTCTGTCTCCATATGATCTTGCCCTATCTGGTTTCTGGTATGAATCTCCTTGTAAAGTAGTCTACACTCCTAAACTTGTATGATTCTGGGATTGATTTAAATCATGTTGATCCTATACTAAACCCTTTAAGCATTGCTGACTCTATGACTATGTCTAATCAATGTTTCTGGGCATATCTGTACCAATTCCAAACACTTCTGCCTGCTATGTGTTTACCATTATGTGATTCACCTGTCCCCCAATTCCCATTTACCCCTGTGTGAAGGCTTGTGTTGCTAAACCTGTCTTGGTTCTTTGTTCTATGTGTGATTCTGAACCTGTTTTGGTTTTGAGATTGGTCTATTGTTTGTTGATTTCCCTACTCTTTCCAAAACGGTCTCATTGAATAACTCCTCTGTTGTTTTACTAAATTATTTCAAGCAAATCTCTTTTAAACATTGTTTTCCCACTAAAACCTTTCCAACTGTGTCAAGCACTCTCACTCTACTCCTAAGTCACTAGGTTCTGCCCCCTCCAGTGTGTGTACTACCTTGGGATCCTCTTGAGAACCTTCTGAACTCTGGCACACTAAGGCTGGCCCTTCCACACTGCACTTACTCAATTTGGTTACCAAGTCTAGGTGTGAGCACTGCCCGGGATCCGTGAGATCCTTAGGGAACTCTGACGCACCTAGACAATGACATTGTCTATGGGATTTGGGCATTTGAGACTATTGAAGGCTTTAGAAATCTAGGCCTATTTGTAGGCTCCCTATAGAATAACTTCTTGTTTTTCTTATCTACTTGTGTAATTCATTCATACGGTCTGTAATAATCTGTAAACGAATATTGGGGCAACTAGTGAAAGGGTGGGTAGTTACATATTTGTGGGGTAATACGGGTAGAAACCATGCCTATAAGACTTTATATTTTTTCTATGTTTTGCCTTACCATGTTAGAAATCATGTCTATAGGCTTCAAGTGGTTCCAATAATAGAAATCATGTTTATAGGTCTTAAAACCAACTTCACAAGTAGATAACATGCCTATAGGATATGATCCAGTTCAACTTCTGTTATAACGAATGTTTGCATGTGTTTTTCATTTATTATCATGCCTACAAGTTTCTAACATCAGTTCTTAAACAATTAGATGTCATGCCTATAGGAAACAACATCAGAAACTCTGCCTAGATCTAAAATCAGTTTAGCTTAAATAAGTCAATCCAGTCTGCGATTAGTTCACTTCGAAACTAGTTTAATTAGTGGTTTATCTTCCCTGAAATAAATCCTTTCAAAAAATGCCTTAATCTATCATTAGACAGCATGCCTATAGGGATTCAAGAGTCTATTTTAAAATCTGCCTGTTTTTTACTATATAAAATGTAGTTATCATTATTCCGCGTGTAGGCAAGCCTATAAGGCGTTTTCAAATCCTGTAACTCTGAAAACTATTTCTGTTACTTAATGTCGTTCTAATTTTAACAGATTTTTAAAAATCAGTAGGCAAACTGATAGGGCCATTACTTCTGAGTTTATAAAATAAATTGCCTATCTTCTATGTCCTTATATTCACTTAGACATCATAACTTAGGATACTGTTAACAAAAGTTCCTCATTTGTGTTTGAGTCGTGCTGCTTATGTGTATTGTATGAGGAGGTAAACTTGAGCCTCTAATTGCTCTCTTTTATCTTATGTTCTAAGGTCCTAATTGTGTTTGCTTGTCGCCTTAGTATTTTCACCTTTAAACCTTAGGGGTCTATCTAGAACTACCTATAGGTAGAGGTCCTAAATTTCCTCCAGGACCATTAAGAAGGGATGGGTAACAACACACATTAGAGATCGCTGACCAACACTCGCTTTAATGACCACTAAAGGGATGGGAAGAGTAGATATGGGATATGATGACTACGCGCTAATATCACGTGTAGCCCCTCATTGAGGAGTGTTTACTGGACATTGTGTGGGGTGATCCTATAGGCTAACCAACCTAGGACTCCCCCTTTCCCAAAATTCCTTTTGTTTAAACTTTGTTTTATACGTATACAACTTGTTCAAAATTTTTGCCTTGTTATTTGAGTTATACAACGTCCAACGTGCTTTAATTGCAAAATATTTGATTCAAACTATTTATTTATTAATGGACTAATTCGTAAATATAAGTTCGGTTGGGACCCATAGTTGTGGACCGAGAGGGGTGCCTAACCACCTTCCCCTCAAGGTTACTTCAAGCCCTTACCCTAATCTCTGGTAATGCAAACTAGTCTAAGAGTTAATCACTCTAGGTGCCCTAACGCACCATAATCTGTTAGGTGGCGACTCTTCAAATACCCAATTCCCAAAAAAAATGAGTTATTACCCCCATGAATGTCGAAACCCGGACTTCTCTCTGCGGAGGGAAAAAAGGGGAGCAACAAGGTATATGTCTTATATATAAGTTGGTATCACATATTGTATTGTACCTATTTCATGGCAGCCTCTCCGACTCAGTTATCTATGATAGTATGATACGAAAAGATACTTTATGTTGGTACTCGATTGAGTAAGGTACGGGGTGCCCGTCGTGGCCCATCGGTTTGGGTCGTGACACATCATGCTCATCACGTAGCCATCAATTCCACTGATAGGGACACTACGGAACATATAAATCCAAAAGCACATGCTTACACAATCAACACCTTAGTACTCAAGCTACATGAAAAGTCGGGCCTCAAGTCTTCTAGACTGTCCCAACATCAACACACAGACATAACATCTCGCCCCTCGTTCAGGGAATCACAAGCCGTCGATGCATAGCTGACTGAGTGCTCATGTGCGCACACAAATGCGTGGAAGGAATTCAAAGAGTTACATTTCAAGCTGAATCAATGCCGCACAATAAGAATTCAAGAATGTGGGATTTCCTAAAGGTTCTGCAACCTCTTGAAGATAAGTACTGATGTATCCGTATCGATCTGCAAGACTCTACTAAACCTGCTCATGACTCGTGAGACATATGTAACCTAGGCTCTGATACCAACTTGTCACGACCCAAAACTCATCCCGTCGTGATGGCGCTTATCATGGAATTAGGCCAGCCTCAACTCAACGCAACCCAAAACCATAATACTAAAACTAAATCATTTACGGAAAAACTTTTATCATTTTAAATAAATTGATTAAGACATAAAATAAAGATTCATATTACGATACAACCATCCCAAAACCAAGATTTCACCGAGTACATGAGCATCTAAGGTGAATACATGGTATATCAATGTTTCTAAAAAGGCAACTATAGTACAACTGGAAAAGGAGAAGGAGAGCCAAAGCCTGAAAATGCCATGCAGATACCTCAACAAACTCCATAGCCTGCAACCTCAATTAGCGACTGCCACTGGAGCCAAAAGTACCTTGATCTGCACACAAGGTGTAAGGGCTAACGTGGGTACACCAACTCAGTAAGTAAGAAGTCCAACCTTTGGACTGATAGGTAGTGACAAACGTAACCTCAACAGAAAATAGAAATAAGCTGTGCAGTAAAGTAGGCATGCTATTCTTTCAGGAATACAGTTCAACAGTGAAATAAATACATATTTGAATAATGAAAAATATAAGGCTCGACTAACCCTGCATGCCAATGTATGAAATGCAGCATGTTCTCCCACCCTCAAGTGCTCAACCACTCGGTACTGCATATGGCCACCCGACCCAGGGAAATCCATCCCGGAACATATATAACGCTGACAGCAAGTCATCCAGTACCAAGGAATAAGGGTAATCCAACCCTGAGGAGAAATCCATATCTAGGTATATTTGTATACACACTCAACCACTCGGTACGACATATGGCCATCCAGCCCATGGAAATCCATCCCGGAACATACTCACTAATGACTAGATGTCACTCGGTACCGAGGAAAAAGGGAAGTCCATCCCTGTGGAGAAATCCATATCCATATATCAATACTTCAGGCAAATCCATGTCTAGGGACATCCATCCATGTGGAAAATCCATATCCATATATCAATACTTCGGACAAGGCCATGTCCAGGGAAATCCATCCCTCAATAATATCATTCGTGCTCACTGGGGGGTGTATAGACTCCGGAGGGGCTCCTTTCAACCCAAGCACTATAACAAGCCAACGAAGGCATAATCAATAATATGCTGCTGCGTGCAGCCCGATCCCATGACTTTACTCATAATCAGGCTCTCAGCCTCACTCTGTCATCACTCTCCAGTCTCACACACACGGGCTCACAATACCATGAAACTAGCCAAAATAATGATATGATGTGCCAAATAACAACAACCGAGACTGAGACATAATATGATATGCATGAACAAGACTAAGTATAGAATATCAATAAAACTAAAGAGATGACAGGAAGAAACAACCACTCGGGTATCAACAGTATTGGCATGAAGCCCTAACATGATAATTAGCATGATTTACAGTTCATTTCCTTAATCATATAATCACAACACAGATATCAATAAGAAACAGTCACTAAACTACATCGTGGAATGAACCAGGCCACAATTCTTATAGTGTATGCCCACTCGCCAGTCACTTGGCACTTGCGTCACCTCAATACAAATCATATAGCATAACGTTCGGGGTTTTGAACCCTCAGAACCAAGTTTGGAAGCGTTACTTACCTCAAACCAAGCCAAAACTCTAACCCATGGTGCCCTTGCCTCTCGATTCGGCCTCCAAATATCCGAATCTAACTAAAATCAGTATATTATCATCAATAAACGCTAAAGGAATGAAACCCATACAAAAATTACCAAATTAGATCAAAAATACCGAATTTTCTCAAACCCGGCCCCCGGTCCCACGTCTCGAAAACTGATAAAAATCACAAAACTAGAAAGCCCATTCACTCACGAGTCTACCCATATCAAATTCACCAAAATCCGATGTCAAATGGCCATCAAAATCCCTAAAATTTACTCTCCCATTCTCCTCCACGTTTTCCCCAAATTTTCACCCCAAATTCCCAATTTAGATGTTAAAAATCAAGACACAATCATGGAATCTAACCAAAATCAAGTGAAGAACACTTACCCCAATCACCTCTTTGAAATTGCCTTAAAAAATCACCTAATTTCGTGATCTCTAACTCAAAATATGAAAAATGGGCTCAAACCCTCGATTTGATATGTAACACTACTGCCCAGATTTTACTCTTCGCGAACGTGGTAGTGCCCTCGCATTCGGGAAGCACAACTGCATCTGTCCTAGAAATCCTACTACTTGAATCGATGCCCCACTCTCGAACGCGTACCTTAACCAACTCAACCATCGCGAACGCGACGCCCTCCTCGCGAATGCGATGCATACTCAGATCAAACCTTTGCGTTTGCGGCCTCCCCTTCGCGAACACGAAGAAAAAAATCCCTCTGCTCTCAATAACCCTTCACAAACGCGAAGAAGGAATTCTCTGCAATAAAATACCAGAAATCTACCAAATTCTAAAGTAAAGAATTGATCCTTTAACCGCCCGAAACTTACCCGATGCCCTCGGGACCCCAACCAAACATACCAACACATCCCATAACATCATACAAAATTATTCAAACCTTCAAATAACTCAAAAAAACATCAAAATACTAAATTACCCTCGGATTCAAGCTTAAGAACATTTAAATTTTCTAAATTCCGCAGACAACGCCAAAACCTATTAAACTTCATCCAAATGACCTGTAATTTTGCACACACATCACAAATGATACTACGAACCTACTTCAACTTTTAGAATTCCATTCCGACCCTGATATCAAAATTTCCACTACCGACTGAGAAATGCCAAATTTCCAATTTCACCAATTCAAGCCTAATTATACCATAGACATCCAAATCACATTCCGAACGCGCCCCCAACTCCAAATCACCTAAAGAAGCTAACCAAATCATAAAAGTCCAAATCCAAGATTGAATACTAAAAAGTCAAAGCTTTCAAATTTAAAGCTTCAAGCTGAGAATCATTCTTCCATATCTATTCTGATTAACCTGAAAACCAAAATCGACGATTTACATAAGTCATAATACATCATACGGGGCTAGTCATGACCGAGAACTGGCGAGCAAAGGGAAAATGCTCAAAACAACCGGTCGGGTCATTACAGTAGCCATATCTCTTCGTTCGTCGATCTCATCGAGTTCTTGCCTTCTACTCTCATCATTACTATTACCGCATTTGTAGGAGTAACTTAGGCTGGATTCTCCATCTTTGAATAGTATGACTGCTTCGGTCCCATAGATCAGAGAGTAAGGAGTCTCCCCTATGCTTGTCTTTGGGGTCTATACGCCCATTGTACTTCTCGGAGTACTTCCAGCCATAATCCCTTAGTGTTTTCGAAGTTTTTCTTCATGATATTTAATATGGACTTATTGGAGGATAATGCCTGCATGTTACCCACCGGGTGATACGGGGTTGAAAGTATCCTCTTGATATGAAATTTCTCGAAGAATTCGGTAGTTTTCTTTCCCGTGAACTGGGGTCCGTTATCGCATATGATCTCTTTAGGTAGGCCGAATCGGCAAATGATGTTTCTCCGTATGAATATGATTACCTCTTGTTCGCGTTTTTGGGAGAACGCTCCTTATTCCACCTATTTAGAGAAAGTCAATTAAAACTAAAAGAAACAGAATATTACCTCGCCTTGATGGAAGGGGGGCCACGATGTCCATTCCCCACTTGATGAACGGCCACGGGGAGGTGACCAAGTGGAGATTTTTTCCTGCTTGGTGAATTATTGGGGCGTATTTTTGACATTGCTCACATTTCTTCACAAACTCTAAGGCGACTTTTTTCATAGTGAGCCAGTATTATCCTGCCCGTATGAGACACCTAACAAGTGCTCGATTGTTGGTATAAGCGCCACAATGGACTTCATAGACTTCTTCGAGGATGCGCTGGGTTTGGTTTGGGCCAAAACATTTCGCTAGAGGGCTTCCGTATGTTCTCTTGTATAGGTCGTTGTGGAGGAGGTTGTATCTAGCTGGCTGCATTCTTAGTTTTTTGGCTTCCTTCTTGTCGTTTGGGAGTGTGCCGTCCTACAAGTAGGAAATAATACGATTGCACCAATCTCAGGTTAAACTTATAGATCTTACCTCGATTTGGTCTAGCGACAAGTTGAGGAGGTGGACTACACTTTTACCCCCGGTCGTGCAGCTTTTGGTGGCTACAACTAATTAGGCGAGGCTGTCCACTTTAATATATTGCACACACGGGATCTAGTCGAGTTGGTATTCAACAAACTTGGGTAGTAAATTAGAGATCTCGATCTACGAGCTAGGAATCATCGTGGAGTTTTAACCGCTTCTCCCCATACTTGAGTGTTAGTCTCAATCCTGTAATTACAGCCTCATACTCGGCCTCATTTTTAGTTATATCTAGGCATCTTATGGACTAGCAAATTACTTCGCCGGTAGGGACCTCGGGTACGAGTCCCTGTCCGAAGCCAGAAGCATTGGATGCACCATGGGTGTATAGGACCCAAAGGTATTTTTTTTGTAGAGAAGCTTGGATGGCTTCCTTCTCGTCCTCGGGCATTATCTTTGCCCTGAAGTCTGCGACGAAGTCGGTGAGCACTTGCGACTTTATCGCTATTTTGTTATACCCTGTGTGTCCCAGGTGACGTATAATGAATATGAGACTTGTAAATCATGATTTAAATGTGTTTAAAGTCATAATATGACTATATATGATGTTCAAATAGAAAATATAATTTTTTGGAAAAATCGGATTTAAGTAGCAAAAACGACTAAGGATTTGTCTTGTAATGGAGCTTTTTGAGACATAACTTCGTGTGCTATATGAGGACTTTTTGGGAAATATTATATACCAAATTGAAGGTCTTGGAATGTAGTTTCCAACGCACCTAACCATTCGTTCATACAACAACCGTATAAAAAGATATAAGTATCGGAATATGGTCCAATGCGAGGGTGCCAAGCTAGCACCTCTTTGACTTTTCAAAAGTTTATATATAGGTTTTAGCTCATCTCTCTCTTCACTTTTACATAGATCCCGACGAGAGAACACCATAAAAACCTGTCCTTGAGCTCTCTAAAGGGTTTTAAAGAATACTAACGTCCCGGGTACGAAATCGAGAAGCGATAACATCAGAGCGATACCTACGACGTAGGTATCATTATACCGCCTTTTTTTTTCTTGAAGGTACTTAATAGTTAAGAAATGTCTAATTTCCGTAATTAAGTATTTAAATATCAAGGAAGGTTGATAAATTTGTTTCCTAATAGTTAGAACTCACGGGACGGTGATTGGAAGCCGTGAGAGTTCGATTTTTTTCCACTTTTAGTGGGTTGTTTTGTAGTCCATTTGTGTTGGCCTATTTTGCTGCTGATTTATGGTGTTAGGAAGTATAAAAAGTCGTGGAGAAATGCCACATATGATAGGATAGTAGGTAGGTCGCTCGTCATTGCAGTTTCAGGCTAATTGATAACTTGTTGATTGAGTGTTTTATGGTATATTTGGGGTTTTTGTTGTATTGAAGGTCCCGAATTGTAATTAGGTTGGTTTTGAGTTGCTGATTGTATTGTGTTTATATCTCTCCTATTGTATGCTTGAGGGAGCAGTAAAATCAGGGGAAATGCTTCCCGTTTTATTTTAGAATCGAGTTTTTTTTTTATATATGTAATATACTAGTGCTATCTAAGTCGTACATGTATTTCTTTGTTATAGGTTTGGTGCACTAGTTATCATAAGCTTGTTGTGGAGCTGCATTGATGACTTGAGGTATGTTAAGGATATCCCTCCTTTTCTTTTGGCATGATCCATGTGATACAACGAAACGAGCAAGCAGACAACTTTCACAAATGATTCTATTCTTAGAAGTACTAGGGTTGCCTATGTTTTGGATTCCCCATATGTCCTACTATCATATCGTCTGTTCATGGATCTTATGACATTCCAAAAGATCTTATTGACTTACTTCATTATGCATTGCATCCATTTATACACATATATTGACCCATGACTAGATGGCGTTATATACGTGTATAGTATATGTATATGAGATATGGGGAAAGGTTATGGCGTTATATACGCACCACCACCTGATCAGCTGGTATACGTTTATGATTTAGCCCACAGAGTCTGAAATGATATGATGGGATTCCCTCACGGGCTTGATTATGTTATCTACGCATATACCTATGCATGACATGACATTTATACGCATATGCATGACATTGTAAATGTTTCATGGTTCATAGAGCTATTTAGACTTACATGTTAAGTCCTTTACTCCATGTTTCTTTCATGTCTTTTATATATTGATTTTTATGCCTTATATACTCGGTACATTATTTGAACTGATGCCCCTATTGCCTGTGGGCTTGCCTTTCATGCCCGAAGGTGCAGGTAGACATGTTGACGATCCCTCTTCTTAGGATCATTGCTCAACGAGAGTTGGTGTACTCCATTTGATTTGGAGCTGTTATTGAGTTTTGGTACTATACTTTTGTATACATATGGGTATGACGGGGCCTAGTCCCATCCTTTATACAATGTACACTCTGTTAGATATCTGTAGATAGTCATGTATAGTTAGATAGTATGTGTCTTTGTCGGCTCGCCCTACCATATTTCGTATATATATGTCTTTTGGGCATGTTTTTCCACGTATGTTATTTACATGATTCAGTAGTTTATTGCCAGACATTATGAATGACCTACACTTATTTCATGTTTATACATTAGATGTATGCTTATGGGTGTTCGATAGGTAGAATTCGGGCACCCATCACACCCATCGGTTTGGGTCGTGACAGAAGTGGTATCAGCGCAGTTCCATCCTAATGTTGTCTACGGACCGTGTCTTGTAGAGTCTTGTTTATGAGTGTGTTATGCACCACACTTATAAATAGGAGGCTGTAGGACATATAGGATGTTATTCCCCCTTCTTATCTTAGATCGTGTGATATGAAGATTCATTTTCCTAATGATATGTTATGTTTTTAGCCATGCCCAAAAAGTGTAAAGCCACTCACAAGGGCAAGTCCGTGGCTGATGAGACTACAAGTCGAGCACCACGAGTTACCAGGGCTCAGGGAGAGTTGCAAAGTGAGACTCCATCTCAGACTTCACATACCCTGCCCTCTCCTCCAGTCCCCCAACTCCTCAGCCAGATGCACTGGATTAGGAGATGAGAGATGTTATTCAGCTACTGACTCGATTAGTGGTCGCACAGGCTCGGCGCCAGGAGGTAGGTATTGGTCATGTAGATAGGGTCGTATGTGCGAGGGTTCTTGATTACATTAATTTACACCCTCTTATATTCACTGGAGAAGATCCAAATGAGTACCCTCGGGTGTTTATTGATAGGATGCAGAGGACTTTGAGGGTAATGAAGTCCACTACGACTAAGTCAGTTGAGCTAGCTTCCTATAGACTTTGGGATGTTGCAACTAATTGATACGAGTCTTGGGAGTTGTCCAGAGGTGAGGATGCCCTTCCAGCAGTATGGAAGGAGTTTATAGAGGCTTTTCTTCGTCATTTTTTTCAACCAAAGCTTAGACGGGCCAGAGTTGATAGGTTTTTGACCCTTCGTCAGGGTAATATGAGTGTTCGAGAGTACAACCTTCAGTTTGATTCTTTGGCTAGGTATGCTCCCACTATTGTAGCTAAAATGGAGGATCGGGTTCACCAGTTCATGAAGGGGATGGAGACGCACCTGCTTAATGACTGTGTGTCAGTCTCACTTTATCTAGGCATTGATATTTCTCGTATTCAGGCATATGCTTAGGGGTGTAGAGGAGCGTAAGCAGAAGTAGAGGGCTAATTGTGAGCATGATAGGGGCCAGAGTAAGAGAGTGAGATCTTCAGGTCATTCTGGTGAGTTTCGAGGTGGCCAGAGACAGCAGTACCCGAGGTGTCTAGCACAACTGTCAGCTAGTGCACCCCCTTAGTTTGCCGGTAGAAAATTTGATCGTTCCACCTATACAGGGCCCAGTTAGATTTCCAGGGCCTCTAGTTCTCAGTATAGGGGTGATTCAGGTCAAATGAGGCCACCCTTTCCACGATGTGCTCATTATGGTAAGAAGCATGCCGGGAAAAGCCTCGTGGGTTGGGTGTTTGTTATACTTGTAGTTATCCAGGCCACGTTATGAGAGATTGTCCGATGAGAGGTGGTGCAGGTATAGTTCAGCCAACGAAATCTGTAGTTGGTTCGTCATCGTCAGTATGCCCCTTGGGCAAGGTTACCAGGCACCAGCCGGTTATGGTAGAGGCAAAAATGGAGCATCTAGCTCGAACGGTCCTCAGAACCATGTTTATGCATTAGCAGGTCGATAGGATTAGGAGTCGTCACCTAATGTTATAGGTATATTATTAGTCTCCGCAT
Organism: Nicotiana sylvestris; assembly: GCF_000393655.2. Lineage (NCBI taxonomy): Eukaryota > Viridiplantae > Streptophyta > Magnoliopsida > Solanales > Solanaceae > Nicotiana > Nicotiana sylvestris. Next base: position 29,887,221 of record NC_091064.1, read on the forward strand.
ATGATGTATATGCATTGATTGATCCAGGCTCCACCTTATCGTATGTCATTCCGTTGGTTTCTAGCAAGTTTGTGATAGAACCTAAGTTGATTAAACCTTTTGAGGTGTCTACATCTGTTAGGGATCCAGTGATAGCTAGACAGGTATATAGAGATTGTATAGTAGTAGTTCTTAGTTATTCTACACTAGCAGACCTGATTGAGCTAGATATGGTAGAATTTGATGTTATAATGGGTATAGATTGTTTGGCTTCTTGTTATACTAACATTGATTGTAGATCAAAGATGGTTTGATTTCAGTTTCCAGGGGAGCCAGTTCTAGAGTGGAAAGGTAAAACTGCATCGTTGAGAGGTAGGTTTATTTCCAATCTCAAGGCAAGGAAGATGATCAGAAAGGGCTATATTGTAACGACTCGGCTGGTCATTTCGAGAGTTGTAGCCCCGTTTTCCCCATTTCTGATTCCTTTTATGTTCTTCGGCTATAATTTATCGTATCGTGTTGGTTGGTTCGGATCCGGAGTGGAATGAGACACTTAGTCTCCTATTTAGAAGCTTAAGTTGGAAAAGTCAACCGGATGTTGACTTATAGGTAAATGATCTCGGATTTGGATTTTTTTGGTTTGGTTGGCTCCGTTAGGTGATTTCGGACATAGGAGCGCGTCCGGAATGTGATTTGCAGGTCCGTGGTAGAATTAGGCTTGAGTTGGCAAAAATTGGAAATTTGGCAATTTTGGTCGGTAGTGAAAAATTTGATATCGGGGTCGGAATGGAATTCTGAAAGTTGGAGTGGATTTGTAGTGTCATTTTTTATGTGTGTGTAAAATTTGAGGTCATTCAGACGAGGTTTGGTAGGTTTCGGCGTCGTATGCGGAATTTGAAAGTTTAGAAGTGCTTAGGCTTGAATCTAAGGGTAATTTGATGTTTTGACGTTATCTTGAGTGATTCAAAGGTGAGACTAAGTTTGTATGAAATTTTGGGACTTGATGGCATGTTTAGTTGAGGTCCCGGGGGCCTCAGGTGAGTTTTGGGTGGTTAACGGACTTGGTTTTGAGTTGGGGAAATATCTAAAGTTTCTGGTTTCTTCTCATCTAGTTTCCTTACACGCGATCACGTGGCAAGGTCCGCAATTGCGTAGGCTAAGTTGGTCGCTTATGGAAATTTCCCTACGCATCTGCGAGTGGAGGAGCGCATTCGCGTAGCTTTGGGAGGCAGTGATACGCGAACGCGTGGGCTATGCCGCGTTCGCAAAGAGGAAAAGGGGTAGGAACTAAGGTCAAGAGTTTTGCTCATTGCGAACGCGTGAGGCAGTTCGCGATCACGTAGCTCAACGGGGCATAGCATCACGTTCGGGTGGGAGATTCCGCGTTTGCATAGAGTTAGTTTGTGGGGAAGCATAACTGTGCTTCGCGATCGCGAGGATTGTTCCACGATCGCTATGAAGGTATATTAGGGCAGATTTAAAAGATTCAAAATGAGGCTTTCGAGTTCATGTCATAAAATTGAAATGGCATCTCGATAGAAGGCAATTTTTGAAGGAATTTTCAGAGAAGTGATTGGGGTAAGTGTTCTTCACTTGATTTTGGTTAAAATCCATGATTGTATCTTGATTTTTATCAACTAAATTGGAATTGGGGTGAAAATTTGGGGGGGAAATGGAAGAGTTCTTGAAAGAGTAATCTGGGAATTTGAGGGACCAAATGAGGTCGGATTTTGATGAAATTTGTATGGGTAAACTCGTGAATGAATGGGCTTTCTAGTTTTGTGATTTTTGTCAGATTTCGAGAAGTGGGCCCGTGGGCCGGGTTTGAGTGATTTCGGGATTTCTGTCTAATTAAGTAGTTTTCCTGGTGGAATTGGTTCCTTGCCCTATTTTGATTGCATTGTATTGCTTTTTGCTAGATTTGGAACATTTTGAGACCGGTTCGAGGGACAAGAGCATCACGGAGTAAAGATTTGATCGGTTTAAGGTAAGTAACGATGGTAAATCTAGTCATGAGAGTATGAAACCTCAGATTTTGTGTCATGTGACTATTTTAATGTGGTGCACATGCTAGGTGATGTGCGTGTGGGCGTGCATCGTTGGAGATTGTGACTTGGTCCGTCTCGTATCAACTGTAAAGTCAAATATTTTGTTGAAACTACATGTTTGTTACTTCTTTTAGAAAGACTTTCTGTAAATCAGGTTGGATGCCATGTTTAGGCCTTATGCCAATGTTGTTTGGACCCTTAGAGGTCTTTTCTTACTATCGTCTCATTGTTTTCGATTGGAAATCTATACTCAGTCATATATAAACTTATTTATTTCTAACTCAGTCTCTATTACTATATTTTTGATGCATCGTATAAATGTTGTTTGGGCTGAAAACTTTGTTTTTCTGAGAACCCAAGAGGCTGGAGAGGTTTATGACTGAGTGAGGCTGAGGGCTTGATTTGTAAGGATATTTATGGGATTGGGCTATACGCCACAACATGTTTGATATAGGCCAAGGGCGTCATTGATTTATGCCATGATTGGCTTAATATTGCGCTTGCACTTAAGGATCCCCTCCAGAGTCTGTACACACCCCCAGTAAGCGTAGGTACCTACTGAGTGCGAGTGCTAAGTGTTGTGTGACTGGGAGGCATGAGTGATGGTGAGGTTTGGCCGAGGCGCTGTATACGAGCGATGGTGAGGTTTGCCCGAGTGGCTGTATATGAGTGATGTTTGCCCGAGGGGCTGTTTATGATTTCATCATTGTACTCATTTTGCATTGAACCTTTGTTCAAAAACTGTTGAAAGATGTTTTCAAATTGATTTTACTAGAACTAGATTTAAACAAGTTGATTTGATTCAAACTATGGTTTTAAAATCATGTCGTATTTTACTGAGTTTTTGTGATATGAACTTTACTTGCATTATTGCTTGTCACTCTTCTCAGTCTTTATTTATTATTGTTACTTACTGAGTTTGCGTACTTACATTACTCCCTGCACCTTGCGCGCAGATCCAGGCATATCTGGTCACGGTAGTGGCTGTTGGCTATTCTAGTGGCATATTTTCTCAGAGATAGCAAGGTAGTTGCCTGGCGATCGCAGCCCTGCTCTTTTCCCTCTTATCTTCCTTTAGTTGTATTTAGTTATTTTCCAGATTATGTTAGTCTCGATATTGTCAGACAAATTGTAGTAGATGTTCATGACTAGTGACACCCCGATTTCGGGCTTTTTTCCCGCACTTTTGTTTTGATTTGAATTCCTTTATGAAGGTTTTATATTAAATAGCTTTGAAATTATCTTTGAAATGAAAATATCGATTTGTTTTGATAATGTGTTAGCTTTCCAAGTACCACGATTGGCGCCATCACGACAGGGTTAGTTTTTTGTGTCATGACAAGTTGGTATCAAAGCCTAGGTTACATAGGTCTCACAAGTCATGAGAAAGTTTAGTAGAGTCTTTCGGATCGGTACGGAGACATCTATACTTATCTTCGAGAGGCTGTAGAACCTTTAGGAAATTCCACATTCTTGAATTCTTATCGTGCGAATCTGTTAATACTGGTAACTACACTTCTGTTATTCTACTCTCACAAATGGTGAGGATACGCACTACTAGGCAGGATGGGTAGCCACCAGAGCACCAGCCAGGCCCGCGAGAGGCCGAGGCCGTGGTAGGGGTAGAGGTACAACCCGCACGGTAGCCGGGGTAGTACCTGTTGATCCTCCACTTGCTCCAAACCAGGTCCTAACCACATATACTCTAGTGGGACCAGCTCAGGCACCACATATGCTTATTGTGATTCCTGGCCTTCAAGAGGCCCTAGCTCAAATATTATCAGTGTGTACTGGCCTTGTTCAGGCGGTCTCTATATCTACGGCCGCAGCTACTTCTCAGAACGGGGAAGGCAATCAGACTACCACCGCCTGCACACCGCAACAAGTTGTTCAAGGACTTTAGACACCGGGGGTGCCTCCAGCCCAGCCGGTTGCAGCTGCTCAAAACTATGTGGTTCCTGCTATGCTTGAGGATTAGCAGCATAGATTGGAGAGGTTTGGGAGACTCCAGCCTCCATCTTTCAGTGGTGCAGAGAGTGAGGATACTCAGGGTTTATTAGATAAGTGCTAGAAGATACTCCATACAGCAGGCATTCTGGAGTCCAATGGGGTCTCATTCACTACCTTCCAATTTTTTAGGGCTGCATTCAGTTGGTGGGAGGCTGATGAGAGGAATAGGGCGGTAGGCGTAGCACCCCTTACTTGCCAGCAGTTCTCCGTCATCTTTCTGGAAAAGTTCGTACATCATTCCCACAATGAGCAGCCATGCATGCAGTTTGAGCCGCTTCGTTAGGGTGATATGTCTATGACGCACTATGAGATGCGGTTCTTAGAGTTGGACCGTCATGCTATCTGGTTGGTTCCCACAGACAAGGAGAGGGTCAGGAGGTTTATAGATGGCCTCACTTTTCAGCTGCAATTGCTTATAACCAGAGAGAGTGTCTGGTGCTACTTTTGATGAGGTCATCGACATTGTTCGACAGATCGAGATGGTTCATGGTCAGGAAAAGGTTAAGGGGGAGGACAAGAGGCCTCGTGGTCAGGGTGGATTGAGTGGTGCTCCTCATGGGGGTCAGTTCCATCATGGTAGAGGCCGTCAATTTAGACATGCTCAATCAGCTCCGAGTTCACTATGGTGCATCATCGGGCCATGGTTCTCACAGTTCTCATCAAGGCCACTCATCACTTAGTGCCCTCCAAGACTAGAGTTCTTCCCGTGCTCCATCAATTCAAAGCTCCTCCATGTCAGGTTCTTCTGCCAGTTATCCCGGTGCTAGGGGTTCCCTTTAGTTCCCATCACCAGCACTAGGGGGTTGTTTTGAGTGCGGGGACTTTGGACATATGTGGAGGCAGTGTCCTCATCGTCATGGGGGTCCACCTTAGTAGTGGATTCAGCCATTGACTTCAGCACCAGTTACTTCACCACTTGCCCAGCCAGCTTGGGATGGAGGTCAATCAGTTAGGGGTTGCCCTAGAAGAAGAGACCGATTAGGTAGCGGTCAGGCCCATTTCTATGCACTCCCTGCCAGAACAGATAATATTGCTTCAGATGTTGTGATCACAGGTATTGTCTCAATTTTCCACAGGGATGCCTTTGTATTATTTGATCCTGGTTCCACTTTTCCATATGTGTCGTCATATTTTGCTCATTATTTGGATACACCCTGTAAGTTTCTTATTTTATCTGTTCAAGTATATACTCTTGTGGGCGATACAATTATTGTGGACCACGTATATCGGTCTTGTATGGTGACTATTGGGAGTATCAATACCCGAGTAGACCTTTTGCTGCTCAGTTTGGTTGATTTTGATGTGATATTGGGTATGGATTGGTTGTCTCCATGTCATGCTATTCTAGATTGTCATGCTAAGACTGTGACGTTGGCTATGCCCGGGTTGCCACGCATTGAGTGGCGAGGTTCATTGGACTATATTCCCAGTAGAGTGATTTCATTCTTGAAGGCCTAGTGGTTGGGAAGGGGTGTCTTTCTTATTTGGCCCTTGTAAGGGATGTCAGTGCAGAGACTCCTACTATTGATTCGGTTCCGGTGGTGAGGAATATTCTGAATGTGTTTCCTACAGACCTGTCGGGCATGCTGCCGGACAGGGATATTGACTTCGGTATTGATTTGGCACTAGGCACTCAGCCCATTTCTATTTCACCGTATTGTATGGCGCCAGCGAAGTTAAATTAATTGAAGGAGAAGCTTCAGGAACTCCTTGATAAGGGATTTATTCGTCCTAGTATGTCACCTTGTGGTTCACTTGTTCTATTTGTGAAGAAGAAGGACGTCACTATGAGAATGTGCATTGATTACATGTAGCTGAACAAAGTCACAATCAAAAACAAGTATCCTTTGCCTCGTATTGATGATTTATTTGACCACCTTAAGGGAGCGAGGGTGTTCTCCAAGATCGACTTAAGGTCAGGGTATCACCAGTTGAATATTAGGGACTCGGACATTCTTAAGACAACTTTCAGGACCCGATATAGTTATTATGAGTTCCTTGTGATGTCTTTTAGGCTGACCAATGCCCCAGCAGCGCTCATGCAATTGATGAACAACGTGTTTCGGCCTTATCTTGACTAGTTTGTTATTGTATTCATTGATGATATTCTGATGCACTCGCGTATCCAGGAGGAGCACACTGACCATTTAAGAGTTGTATTGCAGCGGTTGAGGGAGGAGAAGCTTTATGCTAAGTTCTCCAAGTGTGAATTTTGGCTCAATTCAGTGGCGTTATTGTGGCACGTGGTGTCCAACGAGGGTATTTAGGTTGATCCGAAGAAGATAGAGGTGGTCCAGAGTTGGCCTAGACCATCCTTAGCCACAAATATTTGTAGAATTCTTTATTTGGCTGGTTACTACCATCGGTTCATGCAGGGATTTTCATCTATTGCATCACCCTTGACCAAATTGACCTAAAAGGGTGCTCCTTTTAGGTGGTCGGATGAGTGTGAGACGCGCTTTCAGAAGCTCAATACTGCTTTGACCACAGCTCCAGTGTTAGTTCTACCATCAGCTTCAAGTTCTTATACAATATATTGTGATAATTCTCGAGTTGGCATTGGGTGTGTGTTGATGCAGGAGGGTAGAGTGATTGCTTATGCTTCTCGTTAGTTGAATCCCCATGAGAAGAACTACCCTATTCATGATTTAGAGTTGGTTGCAATTGTTCACGCGTTGAAGATTTATAGGCACTATCTCTATGGTGTATCTTGTGAGGTTTTTACTGATCTTCATAGCCTCCAGAACTTGTTCAATCAGAAGGATCTCAATTTGAGGTAGCGGAGATGGTTGGAGCTACTAAAGGACTATGATATTACCATTCTGTACCATTCGGGAAAGGCCAATGTGGTGGTCGATACCTTGAGTAGAAAGACGGTTAGTATGGGTAGTCTTGCATTCCTTCCTGCTGGTAAGTGACCTCTTGCAGTTGATGTTAAGGCTTTGGCCAATCGGTTTGTGGTGTTGGATATTTTGGAGCCCAGTCGGGTCCTAGCTTGTGTGGTTTCTCGGTCTTCCTTATTTGATTGCATCAAAGAGCGACAGTATGATGATCCTCATTTGTTAGTCCTCAAGGATAGAGTTCAGCATAGTGATGCCACGGATGTGACCATTAGTGATGACATGGTATTAAGGATGCAGGGCCAGTTATGTGTGCCCAATATGGATGGGCTTCGAGAGTTGATTCTAGAGGAGGACTATAGTTTGCGATATTCCATCCATCTGGGTGCCGCAAAGATGTATCAGGATTTGAGACAACACTATTGTAGGGAAGAATGAAGAAAGATATAGTTGGGTTTGTATCTAGGTGTCTCAACTGTCAGCAGGTAAAATATAAGCATCAAAGACTAGGTGGCCTGCTTCAGCAAATGGAGATTCCAGAGTGGAAGTGGGAGAGGATCACCATGGATTTCTTAGTTGGGTTCCTATGGACTTCGAGGAAGTTCGATGCTATTTGGGTGATTGTGGATCGGCTGACCAAGTACGTGCACTTCATTCCTGTGAGCACTACCTATTCTTCAGAGCGGTTGGCTGAGATTTATATCCGAGAGATTGTTCGCATGCATACTGTCCCAGTTTCTATCATTTCAGATAAAGGTACTCAATTTACATCGTAGTTTTAGAGGGTCGTGTAGCGAGAGTTGGGTACTCAGGTTGAGTTGAACACAACTCTTCACCCTCAAATGAATGGGCAGTCCGAGTGCACTATTCATATTTTGGAGGACATGTTGCGCGCTTGTGTCATTGACTTTGGGGGTTCATGGGACCAGTTTCTGCCGCGCGCAGATTTTGCATATAACAACAGTTATCAGTCAAGTATTCTGATGGCTACGTCCGAGGCTTTATATGGGAGGAGCTGTAGGTTTCCAGTAGGATAGTTTGAGCCAGGTGAGGCTAGACTCTTGGGTACAGACTTGGTTCAGGATGCATTAGATAAGGTGAAATTGATTCAGGAACGGCTTCGCACGGTATAGTCTAGGCAGAAGAGCTATGCAAAGAGGAAGGTCTGTGATGTGTTTTTATAGTTGGGGAGAAGGTTTTGCTAAAGGTATCACCCATGAAGGGTGTTATGAGGTTTGGGAAGAGGGGAAAGTTGAGCCCCCGGCTCACTGGGCCTTTTGAGGTGCTTCATAGGATAGGGGAGGTGGCTTACAAGCTTGCTTTTCCACCCAGCATGTCGAGTGTGCATCCGGTATTTCCCTTTTCCATGCTCCGGAAGTATGTTAGCAATCCGTCCCATGTTTTGGACTTTAGCATAGTTCATTTGGAGGGTGATATGACTTATGATGTGGAGTCAGTGGCTATTTTGGATCGACAGGTTCGAAAGTTAAGGTAAAAGGACATAGCTTTAGTGAAGGTGCAGTGGAGAGGTCAGCCTGTGGAAGAGGCCACCTTGGAGAACAAGCGGGAGATGTGGAGCAGATATCCATACCTATTTGAGGCTTCAGGTATGTTTCTAGACTCGTTCAAAGACAAACGTTTGTTTAAAAAGGGGAGATGTAACGACCCGGCCGGTCATTTTGAGAGTTGTAGCCCTATTTCCCCCATTTCTACTTCCTTTTGTGTTCTTTAGCTGTACTTTATCGTATCGTGTGGATCGACAGGTTCGAAAGTTAAGGTAAAAGGACATAGCTTCAGTGAAGGTGCAGTGGAGAGGTCAGCCTGTGGAGGAGGAAACCTTGGAGAACGAGCGGGAGATGTGGAGCAGATATCCATACCTATTTGAGGCTTTAGGTATGTTTCTAGACTCGTTCAAGGACGAACGTTTGTTTAAAAAGGGGAGGATGTAATGACTCGGCCGGTCATTTCGAAAGTTGTAGCCCTATTTCCCCCATTTCTACTTCCTTTTGTGTTCTTCAGCTATACTTTATCGTATCGTGTTGGTTGGTTTGGGTTCGGAGTGGTTTCGGAGTGGTTTCGGAGTGGAATGAGACACTTAGTCTCCTAATTAGAAGCTTAAGTTGGAAAGGTCAATCGGATGCTGACTTATGGGTAGACGATCTCGGATTTGGAATTTTTTGGTTTGGTTAGCAACGTTAGGTGATTTTAGACTTAGGAGCATGTCTGGAATGTGATTTGGAAATCCATGGTAGAATTAGGCTTGAGTTGGCAAAAATTGGAAACTTGGCGATTTTGGTTGGTAGTGGAAAATTTTATATTGGGGTCGGAATTGGAATTTCGGAAGTTGGAGTAGGTTCGTAATGTCATTTGTGAAGTGTGTGTAAAATTTGAGGTCATTCGGACGAGATTTGGTAGGTTTCGGCGTCATTTGCGGAATTTGGAAGTTTAGAAGTTCTTAGGCTTGAGTCGAGGGTAATTTGATGTTTTGATGTTGTTTTGAGTGATTTGAAGGTGCAACTAAGTTTGTGTGATGTTTTGGGACTTGATGGCATGTTTGGTTGAGGTTTCGAGGGCCTATGGTGAGTTTTGGATGGTTAACGAACTTGGTTTTGAGTTGGGGAAATAGCTGAAGTTTCTCGTTTATGCTCATCTGGTTTCCTTATACGCAATCGCATGGTCAGGTCCGAGATCGCGTATGCTATGTTGGTCACTGATGGAAATTGGCCTACACATTCGCGAAGTGGAAAAGGGGTAGGATCTGAGGTCAAGAGTTTTGTTCATCGCAAACGCGTGACGCGGTTCGCGATCGCGTAGCTCAGCGGGGCGTAGTATCGCGTTCGTGTGGGATATTCCACGTTCGCATAGAGTTAGTTTTTTGGGTAGCATAATTGTGCTTCGCGATTGCGAGGATTGTTCCGCTATCGTGATGAAGGTATATTTGGGCAGATTTAAAAGATTAAAAATGAGGGTTTCGAGTTCATATTATAAAATTGAAGTGGGAGCTCGATAGAAGGTGATTTTTGAAGGGATTTTCAGAGAAGTGATTGAGGTAAGTGTTCTTCACTTGATTTTGGTTAAATTCCATGATTGTATCTTGATTTTTATCATCTAAATTGGAATTGGGGTGAAATATTGGGGGGGAAATGGAAGAGTTCTTGAGAGAGTAATTTGGGAATTTGAAGGACCAAATGAGGTTGGATTTTAATCAAATTGGTATGGGTAAACTCGTGAATGAATGGGCTTTCTAGTTTTGTAATTTTTGTCGGATTTCGAGATGTGGGCCCATGGGCCGAGTTTGAGTGAATTTCGGGATTTGTGTCCAATTAAGTAGTTTTTTTGGTGGAATTGGTTCCTTGCCCTATATTGATTGCATTGTATTGCTTTTTGCTAGATTTGAGACATTTTGAGGCTGGTTCAAGGGGCAAGAGCATCGCGGAGTCGAGATTTGATCGGTTTAAGGTAACTAACGATGGTAAATCTAGTCATGAGTGTATGAAACCTCAGATTTTGTGTCATGTGACTATTTTGAGGTGACGCACATGCTAGGTGATGTGCGTGTGGGCATGCATCGTTGGGGATTGTGACTTGGTCCGTCCCATATCAACTGTAAAGTCAAATATTTTGTTGAAACTACATGCTTCTTACTTGTTTTAGAAAGACTTTCTGTAAATCAGGTTGAATGCCATGTTTAGGCCTTATGCCAGTGTTGTTTGGACCCTTAGAGGTCTTCTTACTATTGTCTCATTGTTTTCGATTGGAAATCTATACACAGTCATATATAAATTTATTTATTTCTAACTCGGTCTCTATTACTCTATTTTTTATGCATTGTATAAATGTTGTTTGGGCTGTATACTTTGTTTTTCTGAGAGCCCAAGAGGCTGGAGAGGATTATGACTGAGTGAGGCTGAGGGCCTGATTTTTAAGGATATTTATGGGATCGGGTTGCACGCCGCAACATGTTTGATATAGGCCGAGGGCCTCCTTGATTTATGCCATGATTGGCTTGATATAGCGCTTGGGCTGAAGGAGCCTCTCCGGAGTTTGTACATACCCCCAGTGAGCGTAGGTACCTACTGAGTGCGAGTGCCGAGTGCTGAGTGACTGCGAGGCATAAGTAATGGTGAGGTTTTCCCAAGGGGCTCTACGAGTGATGACGAGGTTTGCCCGTGGGGCTGTATATGAGTGATGTTTGCCCAAGGGGTTGTTTATGATTTCATCATTTTACTCACTTTTGCATTGAACCTTTGTTCGAAAACTGTTGAAAGATTTTTTCAAATTTATTTTAATGGAACTGGATTTAAACAAGTATGGTTTTAAAAGCATGTCGTATTTTTCAGAGTTTTTGTGATATGAAATTTTCCTGCATTATTGCTCGTCACTACTTCTCACTTTTTATTTACTGCTGTTACTTACTAAGTTGGCGTACTCACGTTACTCCCTGCACCTTGTGTGGAGATCTAGGAGTATCTGGACACGGTAGCGGCTGTTAACTATTCCAGTTGCAGATTTTCTCGGACATAACAAGGTAGCTGCATGGCGATCGCAGCCCTGCTCTTCTCCTTTTTATCTGCCTTTGGTTGTATTTAGTTATTTTCCAGACTATGTTAGTCTTGATATTGTCAGACAAATTGTAGTAGATGCTCATGACTAGTGACACCCCGATGTCGGGCTTTCTTTTTCGCACTTTTGTTTTGATTTGAACTCCTTTATGAAGGTTTAATATTAAATAGCTTCGGAATTATCTTTGAAATGAAAATATCGATTTGTTTTGATAATGTGTCAGCTTGCCTAGTACCACGATACGCGCCATCACGATAGAGTTAGTTTTTGGGTCGTGACATATATTTATCAATTAGTTCGGGTACAGGACGTGAAAGCACATTCACCGACCCTTGAATCTAACTCGATAGTTAATGAGTTTCCCGATGTTTTTCTTGATGAGCTTCAAGGACTTCCGCCAGAACGGGAGATTGAGTTTGCTATTGACACATTACCAGATACTCAACCGATGTCTATCACTCCTTATAGAATGGCACCTGCAGAGTTGAGAGAGTTGTAAGAACAACTGAGGGATTTTTTTGAGAAAGGCTTTATCAGACCCAGTATATCACCGTGGGGAGCACCTGTGTTATTTGTGAGAAAGAAATATGGTTCCTTGCGGATGTGTATTGATTACAGACAGTTGAATAAGGCGACAATCAAGAATAAGTACCCGCTCTCGAGGATTGATGATTTATTTGATCAGTTGTAGGGTGTCAGGTGTTTCTCAAAGATATACTTGAGGTTAGGGTACCATCAGGTAAGGGTTAGAGAGAAATATATTCCGAAGACAACATTCAGGACAAGATACAGGCACTTTGAGTTTCATGTTATGTCGTTCGGTTTGACTAATGCCCCAACAGTATTCATGGACTTGATGAACCGTGTGTTCAGACCCTTTCAAGATATGTTCGTTATTGTATTTATATATGATATTTTTGTTTATTCTTGTTTAGAGGTTGAGCATGTAGATCATTTGCGTACCGTGCTCAGAGTTCTACAAAAAAGGAAGTTGTACGCAAAATTCTCTAAATGTAAATTCTGGTTGAATTTTGTAGCTTTCCTTGGACATATTATTTCAAATGAGGGTATCCGTGTTGATACACAGAAGATTGAGGCAGTGAAAACTTGGCCTAGACCTACGACATCGACGGAGGTTCGTAGCTTCCTAGGTTTGGCAATTTATTACAGGAGATTTGTAGAGGGCTTTCTTCTCTTTCAGCACCATTGACAAAGTTGACTCAGAAGTTAACTAAGTTTCACTGTACTGATGCTTGTAAGCGGAGTTTCCAGGCATTAAAGGACATATTGACTTCAACACCGGTTATGACACTCCCAGAAGGTACCGATGCTTATGTTATCTATTGTGATGCTTCGGGCATTGGGATTAGGCTGTGTATTGATGCAACATGGTAAGGTTTCTAGACAACTAAGAAAGCACGAGAAGAATTACCCGACCCATGATTTAGAGTTAGCCGTAGTGATTCATGAACTAAAGATGTGGAGGCACTGTTTGTATAGTATTCATGTTGATATCTATACGGATCATAAGAGCCTTCAGTATGTCTTCAAGCAAAAGGAATTGAATTTATGTCAGAGGTGATGGTTGGAGCTACTAAAAGACTATGATATTGATATTTTATACCATCCAGGAAAGGCGAATGTAGTAGCCTACTCCCTCAGCCGTAGATTTATGGGTAGCCTATCATATTTACAGCCAGAGAAGAATGATATTTCCCATGACACTCATCAGCTAGCTAATCTTGGAGTTCTATTACTAGATTCAGGTGACACTAGAGTTACTATTCAGGACACGATAACATCCTCTTTGGTAACTAAAGTGAAGGAACGCCAGTATGAGGATCCTATGCTAGCCCATTATACAAATACAACCCCTTAAAAAGAGAAAACACCATTTGAGATTACACCATTATGGGAGAAACTCACTATTCTCGTTATTTTGTTCATCCATGAGCGACGAAAATGTATCATGATATCTTGGAAATATACTTGTGGGACAAAATGAAGAAGGATAGAGCAGAGTTTGTTGCTCAGTGCCCTAATTATTAGTAGGTTAAGATTGAGCATCAAAAATCCTATGGATTATTGCAGAATATAGAGATTCCTACTTGGAAATCGGAAGTAATTAATATGGATTTCATCATAGTCTTACCTTGTACCCAACGTAAGTTTGATTATATATGGGTTATTGTTGATAGACTTACAAAACCAGCCCATTTTCTGCCTGTCAGGCCTACGTATTCAGCAGAGCATTATGCAAGGCTTTGCATTAAAGAGATAATACGACTTCATGATGTCCCTATATCTATTATCTCAGATAGAGGTGCTCAGTTTACAACTAATTTCTGGAGGTCCTTCCAAAAAAGATTGTGGACTCAAGTAAGTCTTAGTACAACATTTCATCCCCAGATAGACGGTCAAGCTGAGCATACTATTTAGACACTAGAGGATATGCTACGGGCTTGTGTGATAGACTTCAGGGGTAGCTGGGATAATCATCTTCCACTTATTGAGTTCGTATATAATAATAGCTATAATTCCAGTATTCATATAGCTCCATATGAAGCTCTTTACGGACGGAGGTGTAGGTCACCTATCAGATGGTTCGAGGTTGAGGAAACTAAGTTAGTAGGAACAGAATTGGTACAACAGGTAGTTGAGAAGATTAAGTTTATACAGGAAAGGCTAGTAGCAGCTCAGAGTCATCAGAAGTCCTATGCAGATAATCGACGACGAGACATGGAGTTTCAGGTAGATGACTGAGTATTCCTAAAGGTATCATCGATGAATGGCATTATGAGATTCGGTAAGAAAGGAAAGCTTAGACCTCGGTACATTGGACCGTATAAGATCATATGCAGAGTAGGCCAAGTAGTATATGAGTTAGACTTGCCTTCCAACTTGGAGTCAGTACATCTAGTTTTTCATATGTCTATGCTATGTAAGTCTATCGGAGATCCTTCTAGAGTTATTCCATTTGACGATGTTCACATCACAGAGCAGCTATCATATGAAAAAACTCCCATTGCAATACTAGATACACAGGTTCGGAGATTGAGAACTAAATATGTACCTTCGATTAAAATACTTTGGAAGAAAAATAATATGGAGGAGATGACTTGGAAAGCTGAATAAGACATGAAGTCTAGGTATCCTCACTTGTTTCCGCTTCCGGAGGAGGATCAGGCTATGATATCACAGCCTTAGGTACGTATATGGTACTTGATACTTATGTTAGTTATTATCATTAGTCGTGTGAGGACATTAGTGTTATTGATGATTGTGGCCCTGTGCGGCTTTGTATTATTGGATTTTCTGTCTGACAGGTTGGTAGTGGTACCATTACAGAGGAGACTCTACCAAAATTTCTATAGATCTCTGGGAGTTTAACATTCAAGGACAAATGTTTGTAGGGGGAAGATTGTTACATCTTATGCGTCCCAAGGTGACGTATAATGAATATGAGACTTGTTAATTATGATTTAAATGAGTTTAAAGTGATAATATGACTATATATGATGTTTAGATAGAAAATATAAAGATTGGGAAAAATCGAATTTAAGTTGCGGAAAAATCGACGAAGGATTTGCCTTGTAACGGGTTTTTTGAGAAATAAATTTTGTGTGCTATATGAGTCTTTTTGTTACATCTCGCATTTTCCTACGTTAAAATTTCCTTTTCAGTTAACTGACGTAGACTCGGGGATGAGATCATCTTGACGTTAATGTACCTACGCTATTTATGACAAGCGATAAATATGTGTTATGAATGATAAAGGGGTACACGGATTAAAGAAAACGAGTTTCGTTGAAAGTGGCCAATTTGGAATAAAATATGTGTCGAGTGATAATACCCAATAATTATGAACTAGTACCATGTAAGGTACCATATGACCACGGTAGTATAATGTATAGAGTGTATATATATAGTATATTAAAAATAAATAGAATTTTAAGTAGTTTGGGGTAATTTTTAAATTATGCGGATAATTGATTAATTACTGGTTAACGGGACATTATCCCGTTAACTAATAAGTGGATAAAACTTAATTAATTCTAAAACATGTGTCTGTACTAGCTTCCACATGAAGTGACTAAGCTATTGAACATCCTAGGTGGCTACCAATGAATATAACATAATCATGACTTAAAGTGAAGTCTTAATAAGACTTGTAAAATCTTATCCATGAAGACAATCTGACTAAAGCTTCTTTCGTGTCTTTGTCTTCATTTCATGTCTATTTTGTGTCTTTGGCTTCATTTTGTTGCTTTGGCTTGAAACAAAGAATGTTGCAACAGAAATCATTTTCGTCCAAATCCTTAGCCAAAATTTCGATTGAAATTTCAAAGAGCAACCACAATTTCGTTTCCAAATTTCAAGAGATTCAAGAAGAATTTCATTCAACATATTTTACAGAAGTAGAAGCTTCATTCCGTTCAAATAATTCCATGAACAGGTATGTTTAGTCCATCTCTTCTTTCTTTTGGCATGGTCCGAATTATACAGAAGAAATGAGAAAATACACAATTTCCATAAATTACTCTATTCGTAGAGATATTAGGGGTGTCTATATTCTTAATTCCCATTAGAATTTTTATTATCTTCTGTTCATGGGTCTCAAAATAATACGCAGTTGAAACAGTTTATCCGAAAGGAATATTAGGATTATTATGTATTTTTCATGTATTTCACCCATTTATACATATGCATTAACCCATGACCAGATGGCGTTATATACGCGTATATATGTAAATATATATATATGTGATATGGAAAAAGGTTATGGCGTTATATACGCACCACCACCTGACCAGCTGGTATATGTTGATAATGTTGCCCACAGTGGCCAAGACGATATGATGGGATGCCCTCAGTGGCTTGATGATATAATGTACACCCATACCTATGCATGACACGACATTTATTTGCACGTGCATAACATTATAAATGTTTTAGAATTTACAAAGTTATTCAGATTTAAAGACGTGTTTCTATATTCCATGTTTCATCTATGTGTGTTACGTACTAATTTTCATGCCTTACATGCTCAGTACATTTTTCATACTGACTCCCTAGTTCATGGGGCCTGCGTTTCATGCCCACAGGTGCAGGTAGGCAAGTTAACGGTCCCCCTTCTTAGGATCCCTGTTCAGTGAGAGTTGGTGTGCTCCACTTGATCCGGAGCTGCTTTTCATTTTGGTATGATACATTTGTGTATATATATGTATATGGGTATGACGTGGCTCAGTACTGTTTTTGTATAGTTATATTTCTATTAGAGGTCTATGGACAGTATGTCTAGTTGGGTTGGATGTATAATTGTCTATAGAAGCCTTGCTGGCTCACCCACTGTATCCTGTATGTATACGTACATATGTCTTGTTGGCAGGTTTCCTTCATATATGTTATTTTCGTAATTCAGTAGATGTTATTCAAATTCATATCTTAGATGCATGCTTAGGGGTCTTTGACAGGTAGGACTCAGGAACCCGTCGCGGCCCATCGGTTTGGGTCGTGACAAAAGTGGTATCAGAGAAGTTCTATCCTAGGGTTGTCTACAGATCGTGTCTAGTAGAGTCTGGTTTATGGGTGTGTTGTGCACCACACTTATAAACAGGAGCCTACAGGACATATAGGATGTTATCCTCTCTTTTTATCTCAGATCATGCGATGCAATAATTCATGTTCCTAACGAAATGTTATATTTTCAGCGATGCCTCCAAAGAGTACGGCCGCGCAGAAGGGAAAGTCCATGGCAGGTGAGACTACTAGTCGAGTGCCACGAGTTACTAGGGCTCGAGTAGAGTCTTATGGTGAGGTTCCATCTCAGACTTCACATACCCCGCCCTCTCTAGAAGAGCTCCGAGGGGCACCAGCTCCAGCGCCCGCCCCTGTACGTCCAGCTCCGCAACCAGATTGATAGGTTCTTGACCCTTCGATAGGGTAACATGAGTGTTTGGGAGTACAGTCTTCAGTTTGATTCATTGGTTAGGTATGTTCCCACTATTGTATCTAAGATGGAGGATCGGATTCATCGGTTCGTGATGGGATTAGAGCCTCACTTGCTTAACGATTGTATATCGGTCTCACCTCAGCCAGACATGGATATTTATTGTATTAAGGCATATGCTTAGGGTGTAGAGGATCGTAAATAGAAACAGAAGGCCGACCGTGAGCATGATAGGGCCCATAATAAGAGAGCGACGTCTTCGGGTCCTTCTGGTAGGTTTCGGGGTGGTCAAAGGCAGCAGTACTCGAGGTATCCATCCCAAACCTCGGCTAGCACGCCCCCTCAGTTTGGCGGTAAGAGATTCGATCGTTCCATATATTTAGGGTGTGGTCAGAATTTCAGGGCCTCAGGTTCTCAATATAGGGGTGAGTCAAATCAGATGAGGCCTCCCTTGCCACAATGTGCTCAATATGGTAAGCAGCATACAAGGCAGCCCCATATGAGATTAGGTGTTTGTTATACTTGTGGTTATCTGAGCCACTTTATGAGGGATTGTCCGATGAGAGGTGATGCAAGCATAGCTCAGCCAACAGGATCTGTAGTTGGTTCATCATCATCAATACGCCCCCCTAGGCAAGGTCCCCAAGCACCAATGAGTCGTGGTAGAGGCAGAGGCGGAGCATCTAGCTCGAGCAGCCCTCAGAACCGCATTTATGCGTTGGTAGGACGACATGACCAAGAGTCATCGCCTGATGTTGTTACAGGTATATTATCAGTCTCCTCCTATGATATATATGCACTGATTGACCCAGGTTCCACCTTATCATACGTTACTCCATTGGTTGCTAGTAAGTTTGAAATAAAACCTGAATTGGTTAAACCTTTTGAGGTATCTACACCTGTTTGGGGACTTGGTGATATTAAAGCAGGTATATATGGGTTGTATAATAATAGTTCATGGTCGACCTACCGTAGTAGAGTTAATCGAGTTAGATATGGTAGAATTTGATCTTATAATGGGTATGGATTGGTTGGCTTCTTGTCATGCCAACATTGATTGTAGATCAAAGATAGTCCGATTTCAATTTCCAAGGGAGCCTGTTTTGGAGTGGAAAGGTAACACGGCATCGCCGAGAGGTAGATTTATTTCCTATCTCAAGGCACGGAAGATGATCAGAAAGGGCTGTATTTATCACTTAGTTCGGGTTTATGATGTGGAAGTGGAGTCACCAACCATTCAGTCCATCCTTGTAGTGAATGAGTTTCCCGATGTTTTCCCCTATGAGCTTCCGGGTCTCCCACCAGAATGAGAAATTGAGTTTTCTATTGACTTACTACCAAATACTCACCTAATATCTATTCCTCCATATAGAATGGCCCCCGCAAAGTTGAAAGAGTTAAAGGAACAACTAAAGGACTTACTTTAAAAAGACTTTATTATACCTAGTACTTCACCGTGGGGAGCGCCTATTTTGTTTGTGAAGAAGAAAGATGGTTCCCTACAAATGTGTATTGATTATAGGCAACTGAATAAGGTGACGATCAAGAATAAATACCCGCTCCCGAGAATTGATGATTTATTTGATCAGATGCAAGGTTCCACGTGTTTTTCAAAGAAATACTTGAGGTCCGGGTACCATCAGGTAAGGGTTAAGGATGAAGATATTCCGAAGACAACATTCAGGACTAGATATGGGCACTTTGAGTTTCGGGTTATGTCATTCAGTCTGACCAATGCCCCAACAATATTCATGGATTTGATGAACCGTGTCTTCAAGCCTTTTTTAGATTTGTTCGTAATTTTATTTATCGACGAAATATTGGTGTATTCTCGTTCAGAGGATGAGCATGCTGATCATTTACGTACTGTGCTCAGAGTTCTACAAGAAGGGAAGTTGTATGCAAAATTTTCTAAATGTGAATTTTGGTTGAACTCTGTAACTTTCCTTGGGCATATCATTTCGGGTGAAGGCATCCGGGTGGATACACAAAAGATTGAGTCAGTAAAGACTTGGCGTAGACCCACAATACCGACGGAGGTCCGTATCTTCCTCGGTTTGGCGGGTTATTATAGGAGATTTGTAGAGGGATTTTCTTCCTTTTCAGCACCTTTGACAAAGTTGACTCAGAAAGGAGCAAAGTTTCAATGGACTAATGTTTGCGAACGGAATTTCCAGGCATTAAAGGATAGATTAGCGTCAGCACCAGTTCTAACGCTTCCAGAAGGGACCGATGGTTATGTGATCTATTGTGATGCTTCAGGCGTTGGATTGGGTTGTGTGCTAATGCAGCATGGTAAGGTTGTGGCTTATGCTTCTAGACAACTAAGAAAGCACAAGAAGAACTACCTGACCCATGATTTAGAGTTAGTTGGGGTGATTTATGTACTAAAGATGTGGAAGAACTACTTGTATGGAATTCATGTTGATATCTATACGGATCATAAGAGCCTCCAGTACATCTTCAAGAAAAAGGAATTGAATCTATATCAAAGGAGATGGTTGGAGCTACTTAAAGACTATGATGTTGATATTTTATACCATCCGGGGAAGGCGAACGTATTATAAAATGCCCTCAGCCATAGATCTATAGGTAGCATGTCGTATTTGTAGCTAGAAAAGAAGGGAATAGCCCATGAGGTTCATTAAGTAGCTAGTCTTGGAGTTCGATTACTGGACTCAGGTGACGTTGGAATTACTCTTCACGATACAACAATATCCTCTTTAGTAACTAAAGTAAAGGAACGCCAGTATGAGGATCCTAGTTAGTTCATTATAGGGATACCACCCTTCAGAAGGAGAAGACGCCATTTGAAAGTATAGAAGATGGGGTCCTCAGATATCGAGGACGATTATGTGTGCTTAATGTTGCAGGGTTGCGTCAGCAGGTTATGGTAGAAACTCACTATTCTCGTTATTCTATCCATCCAGGAGCAACAAAGATGTATCATAATATCAAGAAAGTGTATTGGCGGGACGGAATGAAAAAAGATATAGCAGAATTTGTTGCTTAATGTCCTAACTGTCAGCAGGTTAAGATTGAGATTCAAAAACCCGATGGATTATTGCAGGCTATGGAGATTCCGACTTGGAAATGGGAAATAATCAATATGGATTTCATCGTAGGCTTACCTCTTACCCAGCGTAAGTTCGATTCGGTATAGCTGATTGTTGATATGCTTACAAAGTCAGCCCATTTTCTGCCTGTCAGAACTACATATTCCTCAGAGGATTATGCGAGACTTTATATTAAGGATATAGTACGACTGCATGGTGTCCCTATATCTATTATCTCGGATAGAGGAGCTCAATTTACAGCTAACTTATAGAGGTCCTTCCAAAACAAATTGGGGATAATCAAGTCTTAGTATAGCATTTCATCCCCAGACAGACGGACAGGCTGAGTGTACTATTCAGACACTGGAGGATATGTTACGAGCTTGTGTAATGAACTTCAAAGGTAGTTGGTATAATCATCTGCCGCTTGTTGAGTTTGCATATAATAATAGGTACCATTCCAGTATTCAGATGGCTCCATAGAGGCTCTTTATGGACGGAAGTATAGGTCGCCTATAGGGTGGTTTGATGTTGGATAATCTGGATTACATGGGCCAGACCTGGTTCAACAAGCTTTAGAAAAAGTAAAGCTTAACCAGGATCGACTATTGACAGCTCAGAGTCGTCAGAAGTCGTATTATGACGTGCGGCGACGAGAATTAGAGTTCGGGGATAATGACTGGGTATTCTTAAAGGTGTCACCTATGAAGGGTGTGATGAGGTTTGACAAGAAAGGTAAACTTAGCCCACGTTATATTGGGCCTTATAGAATCATTCGGAGAGTGGGTCATGTAGCTTATGAGTTATAATTGCCCTCAGAATTGGAGTCTGTTCATCTGGTTTTTCATGTATCTATGTTACAGAAGTGCATTGGCGATCCTACCCGAGTGGTGCCCACGAATGATGTACAGATTATAGAGGACTTGTCATACGAGGAAATTTCGGTTGCCATTCTAGACCGATAGATCCGCAAGCTACGGAATAAGGAGGTAACCTCCATGAAAGTACTTTGGAGGAACAACAATGTGGAAGAAATGACTTGGAAAGCCGAGGAAGACATGAAGTCTATATATCCCTACTTATTTACTCCTCCAAAAAAGGGTTCGACCGAGACGTCATAACCTCAAGGTGCGTGTACGAATTCTTGTGCTAGCTATTGTTATTGGTAGTGTGAGGCCATCATCGTTATTAATGATTATGGTCCTATGTGGCGTTAAATTATTGGGTTTCTACAATAAGCATTGATAGTAGTGTTGTTACAAAGGCGACTCTACCAAGGTTATATACATCTTGGAGGGTTAAACATTCGAGGACGAATGTTTCTAAGGGGGGAAGGATGTTACATCTCGTGTTTTCGTACGTTAAAATTTCGTTTTCAGTTATCCGACGTAGAATCGGGGATGAGATCATCTTGACTTTAACATACTTACGCTTTTTATAACAAGCGATAAATAAGTGTTATGAAGGATAAAGGGGTACACGGATTAAAGAAAATGAGTTTTGTTGAAAGTGGCCAATTTGGAATAAAATACGGGTCGAGCGATAATACCCGATAATTATGAACTAGTACCATGCAAGATGTCATATGACCACGGTAGTATAATGTATAGAGTTTATATATAGTATATTAAAAATAAATAGAATTTTAAGTAATTTGGGGTAATTTTTAAATTATGCGGATAATTGATTAATTACCGGGTAACGGGACATTACCCCATTAACTAATAAGTGGATAAAACTTAATTAATTATAAGATGTGTGGCAGCACTAGCTTATCACATGAAATGACTAAGCTATTAAACATCCTAGGTGACTACCTATGAATATAACATAATCGTGATTTAAAGTGAAGTCTTAATAAGTCTCGTAAAATCTTATCCATGAAGACAATCCGACTATAGCTTCATTTCTTGTCTTTGACTTCATTTCATGTCTATTTTGTGTCTTTGGCTTCATTTCATTGCTTTGGCTTGAAACCAAGAACGTTGCAATAGAAATCATTTTCGTCTAAATCCTTAGCCAAAATTTTGATTGAAATTTCAAAGAGCAACCACAATTTCGTTTCAAATTTTCAAGAGATTCAAGCAGAATTTCATTCAACATATTTCACATAAGCAAAAGCTTCATTCCATTCAAATAATTCCAGGAACATATATGTTTAGTCCATCCCTTCTTTCTTTTGGCATGGTCCGAATTATACAGAAGAAACGATCAAACACACAGTTTCCATAAATTACTATGTTCGTAGAGATATTAGTGTTGTCTATATTCTTGATTCCCCATGAGAATTTGTATTATCTTCTATTCATGAGTCTCAGAATGATACGCAGTTGAAAATATTTATCCGAAAGGAATATTGGGATTATTATGTATTTTTCATGCATTTCACCCATTTATACATATGCATTGACCCATGACCAGATGACGTTATATACACGTATATATGTAAATATATGTATATGGGATATGAGAAAAGGTTACGGCATTATATTCACACCACCAACTGATCAGTTGGTATATGTTGATGATGTTGCCCACAGTGTCTTGATGATATGATGTACACCCATACCTATGCATGGCACGACATTTATTCGCACGTGCATGACATTATAAATATTTTAGAATTTACAAAGTTATTGAGATTGAAAGACATGTTTCATGTATGTCTGTTACGTACTAATTTTCATGTCTTACATACTCAGTACATTTTTTGTACTGATGCCATATTTCATGGGGTCTGCATTTCATGCCCCCAGGTGTAGGTAGGCAAGTTGACGGTCCCCCTTCTTAGGATCCCTGATCAGCGAGAGTTGGCATGCTCCACTTGATATGGAGCTGCTTTTGGTTTTGGTACGATACATTTGTATATATATATGTGTATGGGTATGACGTGGCTCAGTCCCATCTTTTTACAGTTATGTTTCTATTAGAGGTCTGTGGACAGTATGTCTAGTTGGGTTGTATGTGGCATTGCCGGTCTTCAGTTTTGAATGTATAGTTGTCTATAGCAGCCTTGCCGGCTCACCCACTGTATCCTGCATGTATACGTACATATGTCTTGTTGGCAGGTTTCCTTCATATATGTTATTTTCGTAATTCAGCAGATATTATTCAGATTCATATCTTAGATGCATGCTTAGGGGTGTTTGACAGGTAGGACTCAGGTACCCATTGCGGCTCATCGGTTTGGGTCGTGACACTTTTTTGGGACATATTATATATCAAATTGAAGGTACAAGAATGTAGTTTCCAATGCACTTAATCGTTCATTCAGGCAACATTCGGATAAAAAGATATAAGCATCGGAAAATGGGCCAATGCGAGGGTGCCAAGCTAGCACGTCTTTGACTTTTCAAAAGTTTATATATAGGTTTTAGCTTGTCTCTCTCTTCATTTTTATATAAAGCCCGACCATAGAACACCATAAAAACCTATCTTTGAGCTCTCTAAAGGGTTTCAAAGAATACTAACATCCCAGGTACAAAATCGAGAAGCTATAACATCAGAACGATCCCTACGACATAAGTATCATTATACTGCCTCTCCTTTTTCTTTGTACTTAGAGTTTTGGAAGGTACTTCATAGTTAAGAAACGTCTAATTTCTGTAATTAAGTGTTTAATAATCAAGAAAGGTTGATAAATTTGTTTCCTAATAGTTAGAACTCACAAGACGGTGATTGGAAGCCGTGAGTTTAATTTTTTCCCACTTTTAGTGGACTATTTTGTAGTACATTTGTGTTGGAGTATTTTTCTGTTGATTTATGGAGTTTGGAAGGATAAAAACACGTGGAGAAATGCCACATGTGGTAGGGTAGTAGGTTGGTCGCTCGTCGTTGCAGTTTAAGGCTAATTGATAACTTGTTGATTGAGTATGTTATGGTATATTTAGGGTTTTTGTTGTATTCAAGGTCCTGAATTGTAATTAGGTTGGTTTTGTGTTGCTGATTGTATTGTGTTTGTATCTCGCCTATAGTAGGCATGAGGGAGTAGTAAAATCAGGGGAAATGCTGCCTGTTTATTTTAGAATCGAGTTATCGTTTTAGATACGTAATATACTAGCTCCATCTAAGTCATACATGTATTTCTTTGTTATAGGATTAGCACGCTAGTTATCATAAGCTTGTTGTGGAGTTTCATTGACGACTTGAGTTATGTTAAGGCTTTCCCTCTTTTTCTTTTGGAATGATCCATATGATACAACGAAACGAGCAAGCACGCAACTTTCACAAATGATTCTATTCTTAGAAGTACTAGGGTTGCCTATGTTCTGGATTCCCCATATGTCCTACTATCATATCGTCTATTCATGGGTCTCATTACATTCCAAGAGATCTTATTGACTTACTTCATTATGCATTGCATCCATTTATACACATATATTGACCCATGATAAGATTGCATTATATATTTGCGTATAGTATATGCATATGGGGTATGGGTAAAGGTTATGGCGTTATATACACACCACCACCTGATCAGCTGGTATACATTTATGATTTCGCCCACAGAGGCTGAGATGATATGATGGGATGCCCACAGAGGCTTAATGATGATATTTACACATATACCTATGCATGACATGACATTTATACGCATAAACATGACATTATAAATGTTTCATGATTCACAGAGCTATTCAGACTTACATGTTGAGTCTTTTACTCCATGTTTCTTTTATATCTTTTATATACTGATTTTTATGCCTTACAAACTCAGTACATTATTCATGCTTACGCCTCTATTGCCTGGGGACCTGCATTTCATACCCGACGGTGCAGGTAGACAAGCTGATGGCCCCCCTTCTTAGGTCTTTGCTCAGCAAGAGTTAGTGTTCTCTATTTGATTTGGAGTTGTTATTGAATTTTGGTACGATAATTTTGTATACATATGGGCATGATGGGGCCCAGTCCCATCCTTTATACATTGTACACACTATTAGAGGTCTGTAGATAGTCATGTGTAGTTAGATAGTGTGTGTCTTTGTCGGCTCACCCTGCCGTATTTTGTATATATATGTATATGTGTTTTTTGGGCATGTTTTTCCCCATATGTTATTCTCATGATTCAGTAGTTTATTTACAGACATTATGAATGACCTACACTTTTTTCATATTTATATCTTAGACGTATGCTTAGGGGTGTTCGATAGGCAGAACTCGAGCACTCGTCATGCCCATCGGTTTGGGTCTTGACATGTTTGCAGTTGATATGTGAGATCATGATCACTTAGCTCGGTGGCCCACTTGTCTAGGCTCCCCGATAATTCGGGTTTATGTAAAATGCCTCTGAGAGAAAAGGTGGTGACATATGAGATAGGGTGGCATTGGAAATAGAGTCTAAACTTTCGTGAAGTTATGACTAGTTCTAGGTCCAGTTTCTTGAGGTGTGGGTACCTTGTCTCAATGTCGATGAGTGTTTTGCTAATGTAATAAATGGAAGATTGCGTACCTTTACTTTCTCGGATCATGACTACACTTACTTCCACTTTGGAGATGGTCAAGTAGACGAGGTGATGTTCCATGGGTTTGGGCTTTGAGAGCAGAGCTGGAGATGACAGATACGCTTTCCGTTGTCATAGAGCTTGTACGCACTCGGGCATCCATTCGAGGTCGTTATTCATTTTGAGTATGCTGAGACATCTGTCAGATAACCGCGAGATGAATCTCGATAGGGCAGAGATTCGGCCCGTCAACTTTTGGACTTGCTTCTTAGTAGTAAGGAGCTTTGGTATCCCTTCGATAGCTTTGATTTGGTCAGGGTTGACTTTGATCTCCTGTTATGACACTATGAAACCCAAGAACTTTCTCGAGGCAACACCAAACGCATATTTCTCTGGGTTTAGTTGCATTTCGTACCGTCTCAGTATTTCGAAAGCTTCCTTCAAATGGTCGATATAGTCCTCCACCTTTATGGATTTGACCAGCATGTCGTCGATATATACTTCCATGGTCTTGTCGAGCTAATCTTTGAACATTTTTGTGACCAATCTTTGATAGTAGTTCCAGCATTCTTTAGCCCAAATAGCATAACCCTATAACAATATGTTCCTCGGTTGGTGATGAACGTGGTTTTCTCCTGGTCCTCTTATTCGATAAGTATCTGGTTATACCAGAGTAGGCATCTAAAAAACTCAACAGCTCGTGCGCGGTTGTCGCATCGATGAGTTGGTCGATATGTGGTAACAAGAATAAATCCCTCGAGCATTCTTTTTTCAAGTCTGTAAAGTCCACACACATCCTCCATTTCCTATATTACTTTTTGACCATCACTACGTTGGTGATCCGCTTGGGGTATTTCAACTCTCTGATGGAGCCATTTTCTAACAGCTTTTCCACCTTCTCCTGGATGGCATTGTTGATAGCGGGGTTGAATTTTGGTCTAACCTGCCTTACCGGGGGTAGAATGAATCGATGTTTAATTTGTGTGTGGCGATCTCCTTGGGGATTCCTGGCATATCTGCATGGCTGAAGGCAAACAAATTCGCATTAGTTATTAAAACTGACTAAATTTACCTGATTCTCAAAGTTTGCAGTCGATGTAGGCCTTTTTGCTGGAGTAGCTAGGGTCTAATTGGACGGGGTCGAGGTCCTCTATAGTTGAGTCCACTGCTTCTCGTCGACCTCTACCCTGTTGATTGCTATGCCTCTTTTTCCTTGTATTTGTTCTGTTTGGTTGTCGTGTTGTCTCAGGCGATGCGGTAGCATTCCCAGGACGTGCATTGTTCTCCCCGTATGCTGAAAATTCCCCAAGGTGTTGGGAATTTGATTACTTGGTACAAGTTGGAGGGGCCGACTCTTATGGGATGTATCCATGGTCGTCCTACTATGGCATTATATGCGGTGACCTGGTCCATGAGTAACGTTTTCCCCAGAGTTATGCTGCCGGCCAAGATCACCCAATGTTTGTTCAACTACACTATTAAAACTGGTTAGTGGGTAAGGACTCGGGGATGAATAATGCATTCTCCAATTCCATCGTCTATTATGATGCGTTTGACATCGGTGTCTAAAATTTGATAAGCAATGACTGTGAGCACGTAATTTTTACCCTACATGAAAATAACTCCTAAAAATAGACCAAAAATAATTTTTTATTGATTTTAGGAATTTTTCTTTATTTATTTGTATTTCATGCATTTTTAATATTTTTAAATCATAGAAAAATCCTAAAATTGTCATTTTTACATATTTAACTTTTAGTCTTTAAAATTAGCATTTTTTTTAGTTAATTAGTTGTTTTAATGTTAAAAATAAATAAAGAATTTTAATTTCTACAAAAATAGATTAATTTAGGATATTAATTAATTAAAGAAAAGAAAAAAAGGAGAAGGAAATTAGGAAGAATATATTTTTGGTCTTATTTCTTCTAAAATTGGGTCAATTCCTAAAATGATGCAAATTAATTTTAAACCTCAGCCCAATTCCAATACCAATACCCATTTTGACTCATTACCCCTTTTTTCATTTTTTTTTACCCTAATCTCTCACATAAAAGAGGAGCTAAGGCAAAAAAGATCATTCCCTCTCATTTTGTAAAACCCACGCACACACCATTCTCACTCAAAGATCACCCCTTCACAAAAGAGCCACGGCACAAGAACCCCTCCTTCCCTTTTCTTGCTTCTTCATTCTCATCTCTGAATCCTCGCACTCCCTGATTTCTTTCAAAAACCCACGCACACACCATTCTCACTAAAAGATCATTCCCTCTCATTTTCTAATCGGCACACACAAAAGTGCTCACTAATCTCACACACACAATTAGGAATATAGACCAGTAGCTAAGAGTAGCTAAGAGAGTTGGAAATAATCTTTTTTTTAGATCTAGAAAACAAGAACAAAAAAAAGGGGAAAGAGGATTTCAAGTTTTCTCTGCCTCTGCTTTTCAGCTTCATTTCTCTGGATCTAAAAAGCTGGTTGACTGTTGAAATTGTTGTTTTATTGCTGAGATTACCGCCGAGCTCTTTGGATTGATTTTCGGTCTTCATTTGGGCTCACTTTAACGCCATTGCTTTGTTCGATTTAGGTAAGTTTCGAGTCCTCAACGTATTATGTATGTATTGAGTGATTAAATTGTTAAATCCTTATGTGATTTTGCAAGTTTACTCGATTTTTGCTACTCTGAATCTAATGTCCGGTGGTTGCGCAGTGTGTTTTAATTTAGAAAAATACTTGAAATAGTGAAATAGATAAAAAATGACACCTACATAGGTTAATTTCGATTCCCGATTTTGATAAGAATACTGTTCTGGATTGCTTGACTGTTTTAAGTTTAATTTTTTTTTATTTTTTTTACTTTGAAATTAGGTACTGTATTTGAGATTTTCATTTTTTTTAGTTTCTTATGTGAACCTCACTCATAATTTTGGACTTAATTGGAGACTAGCAGCATTTGTTGTGCAAAGAGTTTCATGGCAAGTATTTTAGATTTGTGTGAAAGGAAGTTTAAGGCCACCGTAGTTCAGTCGAGTACCATTCATGCAATGTGAGCTAATGTATGAGTTTTTTGCCATATTTTGAATCATAGTTCATCAGAACTTGTATAAACTTGTATGATTTTGCACTGTTAACTATGGTCATGCGAGTAAAAATAGTTTTTTCTGTGAAATCCCTTATTATCATGCCCCACCCCACTGGAAGGACAAGGCTCACGCGAGGCTAATCTTTTATTGTGAGTTAAGGTTAGGACAATATTCTTTATGGTGGATTATCAATAAAAAATCAGACTAGTTTGGCCATTGGCTAATATTTTCACAATGAAATAAATTTCAAAAAACGCTAGATTGTCGCACTAATCTCCTGAAAGGTGAGTCAAATATGCTTTCATAAATCAATGTAATGGTCCACTAATGTCTTACTATCTGAATTTAATTTCTAATAAGCCTTGGACCGTCACTGAGAATCCCAAACTTTAGAAATATAAAGAACTTTCGAACATTCGTAGCTTTCTTCAGGCGTGTTTTATAATAAATCATCGTGGCTATGGGTACGGTTTCCGTTACATAGTTATGAAACATAATTCCCAAATTCGGATGTGCATTTCATGTGACCCAATTTCAATTCTCAATATCGTTAAATAGAACGTGTCGCGAACCGCGGGTGCATTTCATGTGGCGTGGTTCAAGGCATGTTCTTCCTAAAATAATTAAAAGCGGTTAAAAGTTTAAATTCGCACCATAGGTTAAACATGTACTAAAATCAGATAGTAGGTCAATAATAATAGTTGAGCGACCGTGCTAGAACCACGGAACTCGGGAATGCCTAACACCTTCTCCCGGGTTAACAGAATTCCTTACCTGGGTTTCTGTGTTCGCGGACTGTAAAACAGAGTCATTCTTTTCCTCGATGCGGGATTTGAACCGGTAACTTGGGACACCATAAAATTATCCCAAGTGGTGACTCTGATTTTAATAAATAAATCTCGTTTCGATGGTCACTTTAATTGGAAAAAAACTCCCTTGTATACTCCCTTACGGGGGTGTAGTAAAAAAGAGGTGTGACAGCTCTGGCGACTCTGCTGGTGATCGAACCCAGAATCTCTGGTTCAATGTTCAAAATTCGAGTTTAGAATAGCTGTTATGATTGACTTTTATTTGTTATCTGATTTTTACATGTTTGAACCAAATGTGCTAAATGCCGCTTTTATCACTTTGATTTGGCTTGAACTGTATATAAATTGTCATGAAATCCTTCTTCTCTCTGAGTCTTCTGAATCATTTGGGAAGTGTGCACTTCGTGTGACTTCTTTTCTGTTAGAGTCATATCCCAATTTTAGAACAAGGTTCGGAGAAGTTGCAAAGCCGGTGAAGTTTCTGTATTCCCGGTACGAAGCCCCCCTCGGCTCGAGCTGTCCGCTCGGGTAAGTCGGGTCTAGAACAATACACCCAGGTTTTTAAACCTAGAATAACATAGCCTCATGTCGGATCTCTAGTAGGAACGCTTGTTTGCATCACTTGCATTTGACTTTGGGGACTCAACATAGGGGTTGAGTTCGTCTAGGACAGATGTACCCAAATTAAAAGACCATACTGATGCATCGTACGTGCTACTTGCGTATCTGTCTGTTTCGGCTTACATGTTGACTGACTTATAGAATAGGGAAAGAAAATGAAAAAAAGAAAATAAAGAAAATCAAAAAAGAGGAGAAAGAAGAAAAAATAAACAAAAAGTGAGAGGTAAATATTTAGAAAATTCTGAAAATCTGCCAAAATTCTAGAAAAAAAAAGTCATTTCAAAACGAGCCAAAATTTTTAAGTGTCATGTTTTCCTGTTCCGTCAAAACTGGGCGAACTACGCGGGACTGATTCTCACCGGATGTGAGATACGTAGGCAAACCTCATCGGTTCCGGCCCATAATTTTCAAAAAAATCCAAAAAATATTTTCCTCCACTTCCTCTCTAGAAAAGTCTTTTTTAGACCCCAATTTTCAAATAATTCAAAAATATTTTTCATTACTTGCTTCTTTAGAAAGCCTTTCTTTTAGACCCTAATTGTTTTTTTTAAAAAAATATGCAAAAATATTTTCTTTTGATTTCTTCCAAAAATCCAAAAATATTTTCATTATTCTTTCAAAATTGAAAAGAAAATTCAAAATTCAAAAATATTTTCTTTTTTAGAAGCATTTCTTTCATAAATTCAAAATAAAATTCCAAAAATATTTTCTTTCTTCTTTAGAAGTCTTTCTTTGCAAAAATTTTGAAGAAAAATCAAAATTCAAAAATATTCTGTTTTTTCTTTATAAGTCCTTCTTTCGAAAAAATAAAATAAAAAATTCAAAAAAAGTTAGTTTATTTACTTTATTCATGATCTTTCCGAACTACGCAAGATCTGATTCATGTTTCCACATGATACGCAGGCAACCCACATCAGGTTCGATCAACCATTGAAAAGAAAAATGAAAAAAAAATAAAAAACAAAATGAAAAAAAAAAAGAAAAAAATGAAAAATATTGATAATAATAAGGATCGACTGAGTCCATTCTAACATGTTTTGTTTTGAATTGTGAAGAAAGTTGAGGTGATCAGTTTGTGGTAAGCTGGAAGCACAAGATCCAAGGGAAAAATGTCATTGACAACTAACATCGAAGCCGTTACAACTGCTCAAGAGACTCAGGGTCAGAGGGTTCAACAAGAGTCTACCGTGTTTGAGAAAAATAGAATACTGATATTAGGTGTGAAATGACCGAAATGTGTCAAGCATGGGCCAGTGGTCAAGGACAGTCTCGTCATGAGTCACAATTTGCTACATAGCAAGAGCAGTACCACTCTCCTGAGTACCACTCGTACTCATTTGATCTTCCTGCAAACATCGAGAAGCCTGCCCGAAAGATGGTACAAGAAGAAATGACCCAAAGAGTGAAAAGCTTAGAACAACGGTTGAAAAACACGCAAGGGTTGGCAAGTCAAAAGAGTGTTGCCTTCAAAGATCTATGTATGTTCTCCGATGTCCACTTGTCGCCTGGTGTCAAGACTCCCAAATTTGAAAAATATGATGGACATGGAGATCTCATAGCCCACCTGAAAATGTATTGCAATCAACTAAGAAGTGCAGGAAGAAATGAAGAATTGTTAATAGCTTATTTTGGGGAAAGCCTTACGAGAGTAGCTTCCGAATGGTTTATGGATCAAGACACATCTCGCTGGTATGTCTGGGATGATATGGCACAAGCCTTTGTCAAACAGTTCCAATACAACATCGACATCGCCCCAGACCGCATTTCCCTTTCAAACCTGAAGAAGAAACCAACTGAAAGTTTCAGGGAATATGCCAATAAATGGAGAGAGCAAGCAGCTAGAGTTAAGCCACCCATGGATGACCACGAGCTAATCATTGTGTTCCTTCAGGCACAAGAGCCAGATTACTTTCAAAATATGATGTCTGTAGTGGGTAAATCCTTTTCGAAAGCAATCAAAATGGGGGAAATAGTTGAGAATGGTCTTAAGACATGCAAAATTATGTGTCAATCAGTTTTCAAAGCTGCAACTCAGACTGTCCAGATTGAATATGATAATTTTAGTGGCAGAAATGAGATGGATGAAGAAATCATGATGACATCAGGGTCGAGAAGAGGTCCGAGGATAATGTCTCAAAGGTATGGCCAGCCTCGTATGTTGTCCAATAACTCCCTTGAGCATTACTATCCACCTCATAACCCACAATACTCTGTTGCTCCACCTCAGTATGTTGGCTAACCACCAAAATACCCCAAAAGGCGAGCACGAGCATCACAAAATCTCTACCAGCCACCACAAAATTTCAAGTGCCCTATAACCCACATCCAAGCCAGGGGCATAGAAGGGAACAAAGGTTGAAAGATAATTTTACGCCAATAAGAGAGTCCTATGCAAGCTTGTTTGAGAAGTTAAAGCATCATGACATGATTGCACCTATTCCTCCAAATCGTGTGGACCCACGTGCAAAGAGTTTTAACCCATCTAAAAGGTGTGAATACCATTCCAATGCCTAGGGGCACAATGTTGAAAGTTGTTGGGATTTGAAAAGAGAAATAGAAAGGATGATCAAGGAAAACCTGATTGTGATCCAAGACAGTGACACCCAGAATATCGCGCAGAATCCTTTACCTGCACATGATGATGCACACTTTGTGGGGATGATGCGTGGTGACAAGGAGTATGAGAATCCTCCCGGAAATTTGCTAACTGAAGTTAATGATTTTGAAATTGGAGAAGGCTCTGCTGATTCTGATGAGCAAATTTGTGGCTAAGTATCAAGCCTAGTAATTGAAAAGTCATTCCCTCCGCACTAGGAAGGAATCTTGGTAGCTTGTTTTGATGGTTTTTCTATTATCTGGGTTATTTCAGGGTTGTGATCCAGATTTTATTTGTTTTATTGAGTCAAATCCTTCTATCCCTCCATTCTGTTTGTGTGAGTCTTGTCTTTCTGTTCTATTGCTATTTTCATTAGCTGGGTTATTTAGGGTTGTAACTCGAATTTTAGGTTGTTTGTCTTGTTGTTTACTCAATGAAATATAGTTTGTCCTTTTGTGTCATTCCATGCTTAGTTCTTTTCCCGCTAGTCTTAATGACATGACATGCATGCGAAAATATTGGCCAGATCTTAGGAACTGATTTAATCTGGAATTCGATAACTAAAAAAAATACTTTTGAGGATGAATAAAGAGTTGAAATACTTTGGAACTAAGGTCGAGTAAAATTCACCTTCAAATCATTGTGAAGATCAGGCTTGAGGATGTTTAATCAATTGATGTTTGTTGGAAAGTTTGTCACTAAGGGATGAAAAAAATGTCTTGTGACCACGGCACACCAAGAAGACACACATGTTCGTCAATGTTGTGATCGCAAAAAGATACCATATTTGACGTTCTTGAGGTTGGGATGCCCTTTTTCTGCTACCTAAACACTTTATATCATTTGCTCCCCCTTTTGAGCCTGTGTTATTTTTCTTTGACTACCCTCTTTTGGAATCAAGTTTAGAGTAAAAAAAACGGAAAAAAATCCATGTCCCAAAAGTACAAACTGGGGCAATTCTTAGAAAGTCCAGAAAAAAAAAAGAATTGTCAAAGGTTCATGCCCTCAAAAATAAAAGCTGGGACAAAAAAAAAGAAAAAAAAAGAAAAAAAAAAGAAAAGAAAAAAAAGAGAAATAGAAAGAAAAATTATAAAAATAAAATTAGTTAGGTCAGATGTTTGAACTACGTTCGACCTGATTCCTTAAAAAATAAGGATACGTAGGCAGCCTCACGGTTCGGTCCAACCAAATAAGAATTCAAAAGAAAAAAAAAGAGAAAAATCCCAAAAATCCCTAATAGCTGTAACTGGGGAAAAGATTTTATTTCACTTTTGAAAGAGTCTATTCCAAGAGTTGTAAGTCCACAACCCCCTTTACTTTGAGTTTATTTTGAGCCTTCATGACATCCTTTTTTTCCAACCCTATCCAAAATTCTTCCAAATAAAGACCTCCTGATATGCCTTCAAGAATGCCAAGAGAATCATGCAATGAGCAACGGTTGTCACATGACGTAGAACACCGTCGAGTTTCTCACAAAAAGGGAAAGAAAAAGAAAAGAAAAATGAGAGAGTCTTGCTAGTGAAAACCTTCACGGGCACTGTAAGGTGACGGTAAGCAGAGGTGAACAAATGAGAGAGACTTATTGGTGAAAACCCTTCGGGGCACCACTAGTCGAAAGTGAGTCGTGAAGATGATGCGAAGGATTGGCACGAACAAGCCCGACCTCACAGGTCATAAGAATGGAAAAAAGGAAGATTGGATTAGCTTGATAGATCAGGCCGTTGAGTCCAAAATGCATGTCATGACCATTAAAGCTAGTTATTGAAAAAAAAAAGCTCTTCTTTCTGTCCTTCCGACAGGTGGCATTTCTTGTTAATATTGTTTCTTTATAGCATTGTGTCCTTCCCTCTGAGTCAGTCCTTGTCAAAATAAGTAAAAAAAGATTTCAAAATCTGCTACCAGCTTTTCAGTTGCACAAAGTAAATTTGGCCAGTACACTCGGTTGTTACTATCAACGTGCCTTGAGGATTCATGCAAAGGCTCCCCCAAAAGACTATTGTCAGCCTATTTGGCGTAAGGAAAGATAATTTGTGATTCTCTCTCACAGACAAATTGCTCAAAAGCAGGAAGTCATTCAAGATATCAAAAAAGGTCATCTAAGAAAAGATCTCTAGTTGGGATCACTTCGAATGGTACCGGGTGTGAAACAATTAGGGTTGATGCAGAACAAAAGTCTCTTGAAACCGACTCAAGTTGATTGAGCAGAAGTCAAGCTGCCCAAGACTCAAGGCCACAAACCGACCACCATTTTTAAAACTGACAATTTTTTCTTTGTGTGGAACAGGAAATAAAGCAGTGCAAGGAAAGTGGTTCAAAAAAAAACAAAAAAAGAAAGAAGAAAAAGAAAAGACGAGAAGAGCCGACAAAGGGAAGTTTCTCAAATCTTTGCCTTTATTTGTCTTGCTATTGTGCATAAAATCTTGCCATTGATCTTCACATTTTTCCTCCTAGAATAAAATTCCTAGTCTGATGGATTTTCCTCCCAATATAAATCTTAGTCTGATGAATCTTTCTCCTAAGATAGAAAACCTAGTCTGATGAATTTTCTCCTAGGATCACAATCTTAGTCTGATGAATTTTTCTCCTAAGAAAGAGGACCTAGTCTGATGAATTTTCTCTTAGGATCAAAATCTTAGTCGGATGAATTTTTTTCCTAAGATAATAAATTAGAAGACCTAGTCTGATGAATTTTCTCCTAGGATAAACGTCTTAGTCTGATGAATCTTTCTCCTAAGATAACAAAAAGAAGACCTAGTCTGATGAACTTTCTCCTATGATAGAAATCTTAGTCTGATGAATCTTTCTCCTAAGATAGAAACCTAGTCTGATGAATTTTCTCCTATGGTAAACGTCTTAGTCGGATGAATCTTTCTCCTAAGATACCCCAAAAAAAGAGAAAAAGGCCTAGTCTGATGAATTTCCTCATAGGATTAAAATCTTAGTCTGATGAATTTTTCTCCTAAAATAGAAGACCTAGTCTGATGACTTTTCTCCTAGGATCAAATTCTTAGTCTGATGAATCTTTCTCCTAAGATACCAAAAAAAAGAAGAGAAAAAAGACCTAGTATGATGAATTTTCTCCTAGGATAAACGTCTTAGTTTGATGAATCTTTCTCCTAAGATAGAAAACCTAGTCTGACGAATTTTCTCCTAGGATAATTAGAAAAAAGGAAGTTTGGATTTGAAAAAAAAGGGGTCAATTTTTAGTTTCTTAAGTTATCAATGTTTAGTTTTCTTGAAATCAGGGGTCCCACCTGGAGAATAGGGACAGTCTTTACTTTAGTCAAGCTTAGTTTATAGTTTTCCTAGTTTATTCTTTAGTTTACTCTCATCATTGCATCAATAGTACAAGTGGTTTATAATTTTGCTAACAACTCACAAATCTTCCTAGTGCAAACTGGGGGAGAAAAAATTTCTTTTGTTTTGTCTATTTTGTTGTAATCAGGCGCCCACCTGGAGAACAAGGGAAGACACCTCAAGTTTTGAGGTAAAATGGTTCGAGATGCAAGGGAAAATAGTGTCGAGTAACAAGAGAAGACGATTCAAGTTCAGCAATCAAGCGCCCACCTGGAGAGCACGGAAATACAGTTCAAGTTTAGCAATCAGAAGCCCACCTGGAGAATAAAGCAATTCAAGCGTCGGTAATCAGGAGCCCACCTGGAGAATAAATCAGCAATTCAAATGTTGGTAATCAGGAGCCCACTTGAAGAACGAAGGGAAAACAACAATGTTCGAAGGAAGACAATCAAGTTCAGCAATCAAGCGTCCACCTAGAGAAAAGGAAAAGCATCTCAGATTACAATTCAAGTCAGCAACAAAGGAATTTCACGTGGAGAATACGGGTCGACAAAGCAACATGAACTGCAAGATCAAGTTTGAAGATATAGATAAGATTCTTGTAATGCATAAATCATAGTTTAGTCTAGCTTCTTTTATTTTGTCATGGTGTAATAAGGAGTTCAGTAAGCAGTAGTAGCAGCAGCAACAACAGTGAAATCACAGTTTCATGGTAGTCCCAGCTACCGAAACTTCTCGAACTACACTGGCTTTATAGCCAAGGATATGTAGGCAACCTTGAAAGCAGGGTGCGGTCAAATCTTTCAAAAATGCTTCCCACAGAGTATTCAAATGGGCAAAAATCGCTCGTATCCGCTCACTTTATCTTTGCACGAAAACTCTTCGTGTTTCCGAACAAAGAGAGGCAGCTGTGAGCACGTGATTTTTACCATACATGAAAATAACTCCTAAAAAATAGACCAAAAATAATTTTTTATTGATTTTAGGAATTTTTCTTTATTTATTTGCATTTCATGCATTTTTAATATTTTTAAATCATAGAAAAATCCTAAAAATTGTCATTTTTACATATTTAACTTTTAGTCTTTAAAATTAGCATTTTTTAGTTAATTAATTGTTTTAATGTTAAAAATAAATAAAGAATTTTAATTTTTACAAAAATAGATTAATTTAGGATTTTAATTAATTAAAGAAAAGAAAAAAAGGAGAAGGAAATTAGGAAGAATATATTTTTGGTCTTATTTCTTCTAAAATTAGGTCAATTCCTAAAATGATCCAAATTAATTTTAAACCTCAGCCCAATTTCAATACCCATTTTGATCCATTACCCCTTTTTTCATTTTTTTACCCTAATCTCTCACGTAAAAGGGGAGCTAAGGCAAAAAAGAGATACATCATATACCCCTTCACAAAAGAGCCACGGCACAAGAACCCCTCCTTCCCTTTTCTTGCTTCTTCATTCTAATCTCTGAATCCTCGCACTCCCTGATTTCTCTCAAAAACCCACGCACACACCATTCTCACTCAAAGATCATTCCCTCATTTTTTAATCGGCACACACAAAAGTGCTCACTAATCTCACACACACAATTAGGAATATAGACCAGTAGCTAAGAGTAGCTAAGAGAGTTGGAAATAATCTTTTTTTTAGATCTAGAAAACAAGAACAAAAAAAAGGGGAAAGAGGATTTTAAGTTTTCTCTGCCTCTGCTTTTCAGCTTCATTTCTCTGGATCTAAAAAGCTGGTTGACTGTTGAAATTGTTGTTTTATTGCTGAGATTACCACCGAGCTCTTTGGATTGATTTTCGGTCTTCATTTGGGCTCACTTTAACGCCATTGCTTTGTTCGATTTAGGTAAGTTTCGAGTCCTCAACGTATTATGTATGTATTGAGTGATTAAATTGTTAAATCCTTATGTGATTTTGCAAGTTTACTCGATTTTTGCTACTCTGAATCTAATGTCCGGTGGTTGCGCAGTGTGTTTTAATTTAGAAAAATACTTGAAATAGTGAAATAGATAAAAAATGACACCTACATAGGTTAATTTCAATTCCCGATTTTGATGAGAATACTGTTCTGGATTGCTTGACTGTTTTAAGTTTAATTTTTTTTATTTTTTTTTAGTTTGAAATTGGGTACTGT
The DNA here is from genome assembly GCF_000393655.2 of Nicotiana sylvestris. Taxonomy (NCBI): domain Eukaryota; kingdom Viridiplantae; phylum Streptophyta; class Magnoliopsida; order Solanales; family Solanaceae; genus Nicotiana; species Nicotiana sylvestris. Next base: position 29,925,655 of record NC_091064.1, read on the forward strand.
ATTTGAGATTTTCATTTTTTTAGCTTCTTATGTGAACCTCACTCATTATTTTGGACTTAATTGGAGACTAGCAGCATTTGTTGTGCAAAGAGTTTCATGGCAAGTATTTTAGATTTGTGTGAAAGGAAGTTTAAGGCCACCGTAGTTCAGTCGAGTACCATTCATGCAATGTGAGCTAATGTATGAGTTTTTTGCCATATTTTGAATCATAGTTCATCAGAACTTGTATAAACTTGGATGATTTTGCATTGTTAATTATGGTCATGCGAGTAAAAATAGTTTTTCTGTGAAATCCCTTATTATCATGCCCCACCCCACTGGAAGGACAAGGCTCACGCGAGGCTAATCTTTTATTGTGAGTTAAGGTTAGGACAATATTCTTTATGGTGGATTATCAATAAAAAATCAGATTAGTTTGGCCATTGGCTAATATTTTCACAATGAAATAAATTTCAAAAAACGCTAGATTGTCGCACTAATCTCCTGAAAGGTGAGTCAAATATGCTTTCATAAATCAATGTAGTGGTCCACTAATGTCTTACTATCTGAATTTAATTTCTAATAAGCCTTGGACCGTCACTGAGAATCCCAAACTTTAGAAATATAAAGAACTTTCGAACATCCGTAGCTTGCTTCAGGCGTGTTTTATAATAAATCATCGTGACTATGGGTGCGGTTTCCGTGACATAGTTATGAAACATAATTCCCAAATTCGGGTGTGCATTTCATATGACCCAATTTCAATTCTCAACAACGTTAAATAGAACGTGTCGCGAACCGCGGATGCATTTCATGTGGTGTGGTTCAAGGCATGTTTTAAATAACATTAAATCTTCCTAAAATAATTAAAAGCGGTTAAAGGTTTAAAATCGCACCATAGGTTAAAACATGTACTAAAATCAGATAGTAGGCCAATAATAACAGTTGAGCGACCGTGCTAGAACCACGGAACTCGAGAATGCCTAACACCTTCTCTCGGGTTAACAGAATTCGTTACCTGAGTTTCTGTGTTCGCGGACTGTAAAACAGAGTCATTCTTTTCCTCAATTCGGGATTTGAACTAGTGACTTGGGACACCATAAAATTATCCCAAGTGGCGACTCTGATTTTAATAAATAAATCTCGTTTTGATTGTCATTTTTTAATTGGAAAAAACTCCCTTATATACTCCCTTACGGGGGTGTAGTAAAAAGGAGGTGTGACAATGACGAGAGCATCATTGTGAGGGAAAGTCAAACCATTGGCATCTGATTCGTCGAAGATGATACTTTCATCGAGTTTGTCATACCGTTCGTTGATAATAGATCTTTTGAGCTTGTGAGTGGCAGTGAATTTAACGCCATTGATGGAGGCATCGTCGCTGCTATCGATGATCATGTTGATGGTGCGAGCTAGTGATGGTGGTTTTTGTGGGCCTTGGCATTCACGACCTCTAGCGAAGTTGTTTCTCCCTTTGTCGCTCTGCAGCTCTTTGAGATGTCCCTACTACAACATGTTCACAACTTCTTGCTGAAGGGCGATACAGTCTTTTATCTTGTGTCCGCGCTCTTGGTGGAATTCGCAGAAGGCTTCAGATTTTCTGGTGCTTTGGTCGAACCCACCTTGGGTGGCCATTTCCCCTTCGTTTCGAGTTTTTCCAAGGCATAGATAATTTTTTTAGGTGACACAAAAATTATGAGCAGATAATAAGGGGGACATACCTCTCTCGTTTCGACGAGTCCCTATTCTTGGCCTGGATGGGCCTTCATCATAGTGGGAAGAAGGCAGGGTGGGGGCTTTGACGTATGGCTGATGTCGATCCCTATTGGATCGTGAGATCGGGTGATCCCTCCTTATGTTATTTCTTCGCTCTTTCCTATGCTCGGCTTGTACCGAGACGAGCCGTCGAGTTGGTTCATTGAGGTTGTCATCATCTGCTCAGGCTTCGACACAATAAGCATTGTGGATTTCATCCCAAGTATTTGGAGGATAATTTTATCAACCGGCTCAGCAGTTTTTTGGTCGCTCTTGAACTCTCTCTACTCAACCCGTTCTGAAAAGCTACGACTACCATCCTTTCGGACACGTTTGGTAGGGTCATCCTTACCCTTTTGAATTGGGAGAGAAAGTCCCTTAGTCCTTCTCCCAAGGACTGCTTGATGGAAAAGATGTTGTTTACCCTTGTTTCGGCTTTCTTGGCCCCGGCATGGGCTGTTACGAACTTGTCGGCCATTTCTTCGAAGGTTTCTATGGAGTGGTCTGGTAGCTGTGAATACCATGTCAACACCCCTCAAGTGATGGTTTAGCCAAATTTCTTCAACAACAAATAGGACACTTGTTCCTTGGCAGGTCGTTGCCCTTCACGGCGGTGACATAATGAGTCACGTGATCTTCGGGTCAGTCGTTCCATCATATATCCTGAGATACGATGGCATTGTGAAGGTCTTTGATATGGTGTGTGGGACTTTTTCCTCATTATACGACTGTTGTATGAATCTACCGGTGTCCCTTTTTAGTAGTAGCTTAGGGTCACCCCGTATCTTGTCGACCCGCTCCTGATGTTCTTTCATTTGATCCCTGAGCATCTTATTTTAATTTTCCATTTCTTCCATCCTCTTATGAATAACAGCGAGGACGGTGTCACCTGCATTGTTAGTGATATTGTGAGTTATACATGGTGTTGGAGGGTCTGGTTGGTTGCCTTGCTCGTCTGCTCGTAGCACTGTGTGGACTCTTGCGGTATCTATGGTCGTGCATGGAGCAGGTGTGTTGAGCATGCTTACTAGTGTAGCGGTCAACAATGCTTCGAGGAGTTTTTTCATGGCCAGTGAAATCCCTTCTCCTGTGGACGTGGAGCCCCTTTCCATTTGGTTTTGTTATGTTACAATAGGGGGAGGCGAGATCTCGTGCCTGGGGGATACAGTAGGTGTCATGTCATCGCCTAGCATTTGGCAGCTCTCGTTGATAGCATTCATGAGGTTGCCAGGGAAGTCACTTGTCACTTTGGTCCTATCTCCTTGGTTACCTGCCATGTAGTTTTCCATACATGTAGAGAAAGAGAAAGATCTTGCGGTTTTGTTAGGTTAATGACTCACGTGAGTTGTAGATCTAAAGTAAACTAAAAATTAGCTAAAAAGTCCCCACATACAGCGCAAAGCTGTTTGATCCAAAAATTATGATTCAGGTTCAACTAATTAGATTTAAATAAAATAGGGTTAATCTTAGCTAATATTAATATCCAAACGACAATATTATCCATTTTATGACAGATAGTATGTCTATTAAAGCGGGTGGCAATAAATGTGAGCAATAACAACGATATTCAATGATCCAAAAAGATGGCAGATAGCATTAAATAATAATAAGTAGCAATTAATGGCATTTAAGCAAATAAAAACGTATGAGTCGCCCCAAAAAGGGTGAGATATGTGGATATTCTTTTTGACAAGGATGAATGATTGATGAGCCTTTGAACAGTTAGGTCTTTCTTGGATTAGGTGGAAAAATTAGACAAGAATCTTAGTAAAAAAGTTATTTTTTATATACTTGTGATATGGCTAGATCCTCTCTATACAGTCAATGTATTTTCCTACAAGTGAATATCTCATGCCCCCGATCATTTTGTCTCTTTCTATTTATAGGGAACATATTCCTATAAACCTTAATAGTACAGGCGCAAAGAATATCCATTAGCATATTCCTTTTAGTATCCTATCTTAAAACTAGTTGTTATAACTCCATCTAAGATGCTCGACCTCGAACTTGATCTACAATGACTTCATGACCTTGATCTTCGCTGACTCTTCGTCCGCACCCTTCATCACTTCGAGGCCACTTCGACCTGCGACAGATCTTTGTTGAGACCTTAATAATAGCACGTGACGACCGATGAAGGCTATCATGGTGCTGACGTGGCTTACCTATATCAAAGATATTTTTTTGCCCATATATTTATGTTGGGGCCTTGTTGAAAAAATTGTGCGAGATGATTCTTAGGGTGTTGAATTGTTGATTGCGCCTTGGTTATGGTCTTCCTACTGTGGAATATTGTGCTATCTGTTTCTCCATGTTTATGGTCATGCACTTAGCGTGTTTGTTGTTGATATGCATATGGTTGTTGATTGTGAGTATCATGGCTCGAGGTATTCCACGTGGATTGGTGTTTATAATGGGTCACGTATCGCAGCAGAGTTATGTTGGGATATGATCCTTGTGCTTATTTCGTGTGTTTAGTTTCTCTTTTGTGTGATAGGTTCATAGAATTGTATTTCGTGTGGTGGTATCTGTTGAGCTTGGGGGGAGGTTCTCTCATTTGATTCCTTTCCATCATTGGGTACATTCGAGTTATTGCTCGTTTGGTGCACAGATTTTATGATAAGTGGCTCTAGGTAGGATTGGTGTGGCATATTGTTAAAGCAACTTGTATTGGATAAGGTAAAGTTAGTGGGCATGAAATGAGTGCCATCGAATTTGATTAAGGTATGTTTAGAAGAATAATGTCACTAGTCAGCATAGATTTCGAATAAGGTTCTTGCTGGGCAAGAGAGCTCCATGACTTGTTGATGTAATGGGTGACTATGAGTTTCTGCATGTTTCATTCATCATTGTTAGTGTACAAAGATTTGGAACAAGGTTTATATTGAAAGGAGGTTAGATACCAGTATCGAATTTGCTATTTGAGCAGCTACTATGGTCAGGAGATATTGCCATGTGTATCTAAGTTATGTGGAATATTATGTGATTATATTTAGGAAATGGTTATGGCTTGATGCAGCTTGATTCAGACTTATACAGCGTACAAATATGAGAATCGGGCATTATAATGAATTGTAGAAGTTGGAGATTAGGTGTGAGCACGTGATTTTTGTTTTTGCACGACAATCGCTCCAAAAAGAAATAAAAAAAAATATAATTGGCCCTGCTGTACAATTTCGGATTTCTGTGCGGCACCTTGTTGATTTATTTGTGACTTTGGCCCATTTTTATTTATTTACTTTATTAAAATAAAATTCAAAAAATATATGTGTCCTGCATAATTCAAACCGTAATCCGGTCGTTAAATAGAAAATCATGAATAGGCATTTTCGTCCGTGATTTTATTTGGTTTGACTTTACCTGTTTTGAAATATTTTAGTGTGTGTGCAAATAATTGTATTGAGTGTGTATTTAATTTTAATTTGATTTTTTGGCTTAGTTTTGTTTTAAAATAAATAAGAAAAAGGAAATAAATAAAAAAATAATAATAAAAAAATAAATAAAGAAAAGACCCACCCCTTCCCTTCCGGACTTGGGCCAATTTTAACAAAATTGGCCCAAACAAACAGCCCAAGACCCAGGCCTGCCCGGTCCAGGCCACCTGATGCCCAGGACGTCCAAACGACGTCGTTTGAGTCGTGCCTGATCTGGGCCGTTGATCTCAGAGTGATCAACGGCCAAGATCAATTCCCCATAACCCATCAATAAACCCGACCCATCTTACCCGGACCGACCCCAACCCTTTACCCTTGAAACGACACCGTTCCACTTAAGCTATCAGATCCAGACCGTAGATCTAGATTGATCTAACGGTCGAGATCAATCCACCCATTAACTATATAAGGCCATAATCCTACCCTGCCCCCCCTATCTGAACCCCAACCTTCGTCCCCAAACACATCCCCTTCAAACCCTAGAGCCGCCCTTGTATCCCCCACCATGAAAACCGGCGGCATGAACGCCGGTGACCTCGCCATGAACACCATAGAACCCCCTCACCACCCTGAACATAGACCTGTTAACCGTTTGGTTCGAATCACCCCCAGGTCCTCGAATCTTCATTTGAAGATTCGAGTCAAAACTCGATCTACACCAAACAACCCCAGCTTCATACCAGACACTCCCCGGACCTTCCTCGTGACCAAACCATACTTGGTTTGGTCCGAATCTAACCAGGGAAGCACGAATATTAGATCTGAGTTTTGAAACCACAAGGTCCCTCGTCACTGGTTCAAACCGGTTCAAACCAAAGAGGTTAAGGTCTGATGGACTTTAATCAAAGTGTTTCTCATTTGAGAAACACTTCGATTAAAGCCCGTTCAGCCTTAAGAAAGTTGTCCGAGTCCGAGTTTGAAGTTTTGATTTTTCAAGATTTAAGGTGAGTTTCTTTCTCTTCTTTATTTGTTTTGGCCCATTTGATTGTGTTAAAGTCTGTTCATGCTTTGATTTTGTGTCTTTGAATTTTGTCAACTGTGCCCCGTCCATTTGCCTGAACTTCTGTTTGTTTGAATAAGTCTTTCCATTTGCTCTGATAATGTATATAAATGTTGTGCAAGTAGCGGATTTTCAAGTTTGGACTGACTAATGACTCCTCGAGTGTATTTCTGCTTAGTCAGTATAATTCGAACCATGTTTAAATGTCTGATTTTTGGCTACGATTGTGTATGTTAATGCTAATATAGTCGAGTCGACATGTGTCGTCAATTAGTTTCAACTGTCTGAACAAAGTAAATCGATTTGCTTCTGATGAACATTTGCCTTGAGCCAATTAAGAACCAGTTTTTGCTTACTTATAGATTGTTTGAATTGATCAGTTAATGTAAAAAGGATTGTTTATGTTTAAATTCTGAATTGGAAGGCATGTGCACTCGTGCACAGCATGTGCATTGGTGCACCTCATGTGCCTTGTGCACAGCCTGTTTTTCTGCTTAAGAAGGCTTTTAAGTTTTAAACAATTTGACAGCATATGCTGTCAGACATATTCTACTGCCCATACCTTGCTTTAAGTTTAAAAAAGTATTAAACCTTTTAAAAGTAAGTCTGTCAGGGAATGTTGATGGAGGTTATATACTTAAATAACTAATTGGGATCTGAAAAGGTAAAAGACACATGGGAGGGGTACTGTGACATTTGGAAAACAGGCTGTTAAAAGAGATGGTGTTGAGGCTTATAAAAGGAGACAGAATTGGGCAGGAGAAGGGGGCATGAGGAGATAGACATAAAAAGGGGATAGAATCAGAGGATAGGGAGGATCAGACCTGAAAAAGAAAATATACACACACAGTGAGGGGATTGGGAACCTTAAGAGCTGAAAAGGAAAAACAAAAACACAGATAGAGAGAGGTTAAGGGATAGAAGCTATACAACCAACAATCAGAAACTTTTTCCTCCTATCATTATTGGTTTTCAGTTGTTCAACTGGTTCAGATCAATTTCTGATCCTTATGAAATTCCAGTTGTGTCCTTTAGTCGAGTGTTTGCATTGGTTTACTACTGGTTTGGTCTGTCTAGAGTTCTGATTCTACTCCACTGGGTGTTGCTGTTATTTGGCTATTGCTTTCTATTGGCCATAGTTGCATTTCTGCACTCGAGCCTGTTCTTGCTGCTGCTATTTTGCTCACTATCGTTGCTGCATTTCTGTCCTGCTGCTACTGCTATTCTGCTTCCTGCTGTTGCTGATTTCCCTATCTTCTTCCTCTTCTCTTTGGCATTTTCAGTTTGTTTCCAGGTACACATCTCAAGTCTCACATTGGTGTAGCTGAATGTAACATTGAAAAAGCATGAATAGAAAGATTTGAAGGAGTTATAATCACCCGTTTACTGACTGCCTTTTCATAAATGTTGTTAAGTTTATGTAAATTGTAGTTTATAGCTGATAGAGAATACATTATTAAGTTTGTACTTGTTGATTTGAACTGTGGTGTTCGATTCGTTTATTGGCATACAGAATGTGAATGGAACTCTTGGAATGTGAAATTATTTAATGTGATTGTTAAAAATTAAAATTCACTCCTTCAGCATGTATTGAATAAGTAAGGGCAAATGGCTATTAAAATAATGTGGTTTTGAACTGCCCGGTCTTCGATTTCTTTAGGCCTTTACAGGATTAGTTTTTATCGGCAGTATTCTTCAATAAGGAATCCTATTAACCCTGTTTAAGCAAGTTAATCTAATTTTTGACCTAAAGATATTTGTTCGGATTAAGTGTCGTATTTCATCAGAATAAGCGGATTTTTCTCTGTCAAACTAAAGCAATTTTCCATTGAAAAGTAGTGTTTTCTCTACTTTGTAAATAGTTAATCAGGTATTGGTAAGGATCCGGATTAGGCAAAAGTATATAGTTAAATTAGCATGTATCTTTTCTTCTAGTTTAGAGACAAATGCATTAGAAATGTAGCCACTTTAGGACGTCCTCTCTAAAATAGAGATGAGCCTCGCCGAATAAAGATGCAAAATTGCGGGGCCCTCAATAAATAACCATGATAATTATCTAGAATTCAGGATAGGCCATTTAATAAATTTCATGGCCTTCTACAAAATAATAACGCGTTAGACTCTTTAGGCGCGGCTTAATTAAATCATATTCTTAAATTCGGGTGCACATTGATGTGACCCAAATCCAAATCTCAATGAAGTTCAAATGTGTCGACGATCACGGGTGCATGGATTGTGACGTGGTTCGAGACGCATTTTCACGACGTTGCAATTCTATAAAAATAAATGATAATGATAAAAGCGGTTTAAACTTAATAAAAGCACATAAGTCACAACATGTATTTAAATCAGATATTTAGCCATTATAACAATTTAAGCGACCGTGCTAGAACCACGAGATTCGAGGGTGCCTAACACCTTCCCTCGGGTCAACAGAATTCCTTACTTAGAATTTCTGGTTCGCAGACTTCATTTGGAAAAGTCGAAAATTTCCTCGATTTGGGATTCAAGATAAACCGGTGACTTGGGACACCAAAAGCCAAACCTTTCCCAAGTGGCGACTCTGAATTAAATAAATAATCCCATTTCAAATATTGTCACTTAAATTGGAAAAACTCCACCCGCGCATCTAACCCTTCGGGGCGGGGCGCGCAAAAAGGAGGTGTGACAGCTCTGACGACTCTGCTGGGGAAAAAACCCAGAACCGCTGGTTCATGGTTCAAGAATTCGAGCTTAGAATAATTGTTATATTTGGCTTTATTATCTGATCTTTATTGCATGTTTTTGCGTAACGTGCTAAATGTTGTCTTTTACCGCTTTGATATTATCTGAACTGTATATAAACTGTGCCGAAACCTTTCTCTTCTTACTTCCGGGGAGAAGCTCGCTGGTCGGGACTCCCTATTCTGTTAATGTCAATACCTAAAATAAGAAAGAGGACGGACAAGTTACAAAGCCGGACGATCTCGCGGGTCCCCGGTACGTAGCCCCCTCCTCGACTCGAGTTGTCCGCTCGGGTGCACAGTCTAGAACAAATACCCAGGTTACGAACCTAGAATAACTTGACTTCATGCCGGATCCCTAGTAGGAACGCTTATCTGCATCATGTTGCATTTGACTTAGGGGACTCAACACAGGGGTTGGGTCCGTCTAGGACAGGCAGCCTGAAACGAAAAAGACCACCCTGGTGCATCCTATTTGTGTTGTGCATTTATTTGCTTCGGTTCCGCATGTCGACCGGTTCCTAAAAAGGGGAAAATAGCAGCGTAGGGGAGATAATTACTTATTTTTGGAAAATAAAACCAATGTCCAAGTAGTGTCAAAACCTCGCCGGAATTTTTTCTAAAAAAAAAACTGTCTTTTATTGAGAGTTATTAAAAAATAAAAAAATAAAATAAAATTTCTTTTATCACTTTCAAAATAAAAAAAAAGAAAGAAAAAGTATTTATTTTAAAAGTAAAAAAAAATGGAAAATCCATAATTCAAAAAGTGTGTTGTTTCTTTTGTAGTACCCCTTTTATAAATTCAGACTAATGATCCAAATATTGCAAAAAAAAAAAATATTTTTTCTTTAGCCTTTATCTTTTTTCAAAATATTAATACTTATTCTTAATTTCTAGGTTTTCTCTATTCATGATATGCCCGAACTAAACCGGTTTGATTCTCACCGGATGTGAGATACGTAGGCAACCCTCGTCGGGTTCAACCCCATTTTTCTAAATAGCCAAAAATCAGTAAATAAATAAATAAAAGATGTGTCAAATTTTTAATAGAGTCGTAAATAAGTCAGGTGACATTGTTTTATCATAAATAGCCGAATGTTCCCGAAAGGGACGCCGGAAGGCTGACTTTGCATAAACAGCCACCTTTGGGTCTTGTTTAGCGTTTTTTAGACCCGCACAGCCTTAAAATCTTTATCTCCGAAGTGTTTAAAGGCCGTGGGCAAAGCTTGATCCTCTCTAAAAAAATATATATTTTTTGAGTCAGTCAATTTTGTTAAAATCACCTTAATAAATGTGCAGGATGAGCACGATGCAAAATGAACATTTTTCAATAATGACCAAAATCCCTGTCAAGTTACGGCTATGGTGGAATGATCTAGGTGTTGAAGGACAAAATGAGGTTAAGAAATATTTGAAAGGTCTTGTGGGTCTGTTGGAAATCCAGCCTCGGGGAGATATCATAAGAGCTTTGGTTACCTATTGGGACCCGGCGCACAATGTTTTCCATTTCTCTGATTTTGAGCTCACCCCAACTTTGGAAGAAATGGCCGGATACATCGGGAATACTGAACTTCCGTTGAGGGAAAAATACTTGGTCGCCCCAAGAGTCGTCACGGTACATCGGTTCCTGGATTCATTGAAAATACCTAGAACAGTCCACAACCCGGATCTAGCAGCCGGATTCTGTACTCCATGCTTCATATATGATAGATACGGTCACGAGGGGGGATTCAATAATCCAATCAACAAACTGTGCAGCAAAGGAGTTCGTCAGAAGTGGGACGAGCACAGACGGGTGGCGTTCATGATAATGTTTCTGGGTCTTCTGGTATTTCCGAGAAAAGATGGAAACATTGATTTGAAGATATCTGGGGTCGTCAGCACTTTACTCACGCAAAGTGGCAGCACTCTCGCGCCAATGGTGGTATCTGACATCTTTCGAGCTCTCACAGCTTGTAAAGCTGGGGGAAATTTCTTCGAAGGTTGTAACTTGCTCCTACAGATATGGATGACCGAGCACCTCTGCCATCATTCCGGGGTATTGAGCCATGGTTCCCCGGAAAAAACCCGCATAGAAGAATCTTACACGAGAACCAGAGAGATCATTTGGCCCAAAGGAGTCCTGGCATGGACCTCGTTCTTGCAAGCTCTTACTGCCAGCCAAATACAATGGACGTTGGGATGGTTGCCTGTTGATGAGATCTTATATATGTCGGCGGCTAAAACTCATTTCTTGCTGATGGGGCTTAAGAGCATTCAACCTTACGCACCCGGCCGAGTTTTGAGACAGTTCGGAAGGTGCCAGACAGTACCTCATGAGGAAGATCTTAGCACTCAAACAGTTGAGATAAGTCCTAACGGACAGTTCCCAGAAGCGAAGATTCGCCAAATCTGGAATGAGGGTCAATATTTGAAATCAGATACTTGCGTGCGGGATCGAGCCAAGGGAGAAACGGCGCCAGGTTACCTTGCATGGTATAGAAGGGAACTCGAGCATGAAAGGCCAGCTAAGAGACCCCACATCCGGGATTTCACCGAGTCATCGCAAAGGCATTGGGATTGGTTAGCAAAGGAAAGAGGTTATTGTGCCGAAATCAGCAGATTAAAGCAACAAGTAGAAGGCATGAAATACGAGCACAGCGTGCAAATTGCTACCGATCTGGGAGAGCGGAACAGGTTAACTCAAGAAAATGAGATGCTCAGAGCTCAGATCAAACAAATAAGGTTGGATGCAGATAGACAACCAAGGCGTCGATCGGACGAGCAGCTGATAAAAGGGCTAAAAGGTGAAATCAGGGAATGGCGAGATGGCTTGGAGAAATCTGAAAACATCATAGCAGAGTTCAAGGCACAATGGGATACAAGAGCAGATAAGCATCGCAGATACCTGAATCAATCGGAAGGCGACCACGAGAAGACTGTTGCTAAAATAAAGAGAGAGATGACAACACTTGAGATCAAAGCAGCTAGTCAGGCAAAGGATTTCCAAATTGAGAGCAGATACTGGTACGACTCAATAGCCCAGATGAAGTTGGAAGTACGGCGATTGAAGCATCAACACGTACAAGATGTTCAAGTCTTCAAGATATGCAGCGATCAGATAAAGCACCTGCTTGTAGAGAAGAAGCAAACCAGAGATAGGATCAAAGCCATTTCCCACGCCATCACCAGACGATGTCTACGATGTGAGAACATGTCCAGTGTTACCTTCCTCTCGGCAGTAATGGTTTATGTCAAGCAGACTATGCACGAGCTAGAGCAACTTGAGAGGGATCTCACGCCTAGGACCGCGGCGAGGCCGAACGATGCCCCGCGGAAACCAATTTTTAAAACCATAATGCATTCATAGGTCAAATCTGTATCTTAGCATCTTCCGCCTGTTTTTCCATCAGGGTGATTTTCAGTCTATTTTGAGTCTAGGTTTATTTTCAAAGTTTGCTCTTTCTTTTGCAAATGTAGCTTGTAATAGAACGTTTCAACAATAAAGAGGTTGTTTCTTTTACGCTCATTCGTGTTTTTCGAACTACGTAATGATCTGATTCACGTAAGCATCGTGATACGTAGGCAATCCTCATCGGATCCGGTCACATTTTCTTTTTACTACAAAAAATAAAAAAATAAATAAAATAAAAGGAAAACAAAAGAGAAAAAGAAAAGAAAAGAAAAAAAGGAAATAAGAGGAAAAATACCGGAATGACGCATGCTCTCGTAGCAGACATATAGTAATCCACTTAACTGTATAGGTGCATCATGCCCAACGTGAGATTAACTATCTGTTATTTGCTGCAAATTAACCGTGCGCTTGTCATTGAGCATTTTTCCAGGGTTTTTGAAAAGACGGTTGGTTTGGTGAAAGTCTGGCCTCGCACTCATACTTCACGAGGTCAAGGAGAGGTGTTCAACTACCTGTTGTTAGGACCAGAAGCAGTACTCACACTTACTTCACCAGGTCAAAAGGAAGTGTGGAAATGTCTTCGGAAATTCCATTGCAAACAGTCCCCGTCTCTGAGGAGAGCTCAATCTCAGCCGTCCTCACACCTGAATCCGCAACTGCGGAGGAAAATAGAATCCTACGGCTCCGCATGTTGGAAATGCTGGATGACTGGAACAATGGGAAAGAGCCGCCAAGTGTCGTCCCCGGATTCCCTGAATTATTCTCCAGGTCAAGTGGGACTTCTAATGTCCCCATAAATTACCCTGCTACCCCATTTGGGTACCCAGCCACCTCCGCCTTCTCCGCAGGATCACCTTCTGAGCCTCATCCCCGAATGTCGGCCACTGATGCAAGCATGAACATCTTTACTGCATCGCCTTGCCCAGCTACGGCACAGCCTGCCACATACAAGCCAAGCTTTGACTCATCCTCTTTTACATTCCAAGCACCATCGTTCTCAATGGAACCAACCAGGTTCGCTACCAACAATAATCCTCTACCGCCTCAGTGCGAACTCGCACCGGGACAGGATCAGAACCCCAGGATTGCAGAACAAAATGAGATTGCTAAGAGAATGAGAAGCCTTGAACAAAGTTTGAAGAATATGCAAGGGTTGAGCGGACAAAAGAGCGTCTCTTACGCCGACCTGTGCATGTTCCCTCACGTGCACCTGCCAACGGGTTTCAAGACCCCCAAATTCGAGAAATACGATGGGCACGGTGACCCCATTGCACATCTTAAGAAATACTGCAACCAATTGCGGGGAGCCGGCGGAAAAGAAGAACTGCTAATGGCATATTTTGGGGAAAGCTTAGTAGGGATAGCTTCGGAATGGTATATGGATCAGGAAATGTCCCGATGGCATATATGGGATGATCTCGCCAGAGATTTTGTAAAGCAATTCCAGTATAACATCGACATTGCGCCAGACCGAAACTCTCTGTCGAATTTGAAGAAGAAGCCTTCGGAAAGCTTTAGAGAGTATGCTATTAAGTGGCGTGAACAGGCGTCGAGAGTGAAGCCTCCCATGGATGAAGTGGAAATGGTCACTACCTTTCTCCAGGCTCAAGAGTCTGACTATTTCCAAAACATGATGTCGGCCATGGGTAAGCCATTCGCGGAAGCAATCAAGATAGGAGAGATGGTAGAGAATGGGCTGAAAACGGGTCGGATTCTGAGTCAAGCAGCCATAAGGGCAACCTCCCAGGCCGTCCAAAGCGGGTCTGGAGGAACGACAAGGGGGAAGAAGAAGGAAGAAACGGCTATGGCAGCCTCTGAAGCAAGGGAGTATCGTCATCCCAGGCCCCATTTTCCGGAAAGGGCCCCACAACACTACTACCCCCACTCAAATGTGGCATATGCTCATCAACCTTATATGGTCATGAATGCCCAACCTTATAACCATCCACCACAACAAGCCAACCGAGGCCCAGCTCCACCTCCCAGAAATCAGCCTCCTTACCGCAACCACTATAACCCACAACCCCCGCAGAATAACTACCGCCCCCAGGAGCCACCTCGACGGCGGACTTTCACGCCCATCGGTGAACAATACTCTACATTGTTCCCTAAGCTAGTCCAGTTGGGTTTCTTGCAACCAATTCCCCAAACGAGGCAAAACCCGACATCTCCTTCTTACAAAGCCGGAGTCAGATGCGCCTATCATTCAGGGGCCGAAGGACATGATACAAACGACTGCTGGTCATTGAAAAGAGTGGTCGAAAATTTGATAGAGCAGGGGAAAATAGTGCTAAGGGACGAAGAGATCCCAAATGTGACTAACAATCCATTGCCCGCTCACAATAATGGGCCGCTGATCGGCATGATTTGTGAAGACAAAGAGTTCGACCCTGCCTTGAAAGCCATAATTGCCATTGTCGACACGGGGAGGAGGCCTGAAATAGACCAGAAATCAGAAAGGGGGGAGGAGGCCAAGGCTGCAGAAAGCAAGCCTGAAAAGAAGGTGGAGAAGAAAGTAGTACCAGCAAAGGGTGAAGTTCTTTACATACCGCGAGGTCAAGCCAAGACGACGCAGAACTTCGGGATCAAAAAGACAAAACCTATGTACGTGCCAAAAGGGGCCTATGTGGTCCGGGGGACGATTCAACCACCTCGGCTGAATGAGCCAGTGGTTATCGGACGCGTGCCACAAAAGCCAATGACCAACCCGTCCACAGTGCCGTGGAATTATCAAAAGACTTTGGTAACATACAAAGGTAAGGAGGTCATGGAAGAACTTCCAGAAAATACTTTCGTTGGAGGGTACTCAAATACCCAAGAACTGAACAACGCCACACAAAGGCGCTTCCCTCCAAAGGAGCCCGTGAGTGTTGAAGAAGCGGAAGTGTTCTTCCAACAGATGAAGATGCCGGATTACGAAGTGATAGATCAGCTGCGCAAGCACCCTGAGCAAGTATCCATGCTGTCATTATTAATGAGGTCAACCGAGCATCAAAAGATCCTGCTGAAAACCCTGAATGAAGCATATGTACCGGTCGAAACCTCGGTGGAGCAACTAGAGCGGATGACAGAAAGATTCTTCGCCGTCAACCAAATCTCTTTCAACAAGAACGATTTACCCCCGGAAGGAGCAGCACACAACAAGGCCTTGCACTTAACAGTGAAATGCGAGGACTACTATGTCAAGCGGGTAATGCTGGATGGGGGATCAGGTGTTGACATTTGCCCGCTCTCCACGCTACAAAGAATGGAAATTGGGGCAGGAAGAATCCGACCCAACAACGTCTGCGTGAGAGCTTTCGACGGCATCAAGAGAGATACCATGGGAGAAATAGACCTGTTGTTGGTCATAGGACCAGTCGAATTTCGAGTAACCTTCCAGGTGATCGACATGGACACATCCTACAATTTCCTCCTTGGCAGACCTTGGATCCATGCGGCAGGAGCCGTGCCTTCCACTCTTCACCAGATGGTGAAATTCGAGTACGAAGACCAAGAAATCGTGGTCCATGGGGAAGACGAACATGCCATTTACCGGGACCCATCCATCCCGTATCTTGAACCGAGAGAAGGGAGCGAACATACGGTCTATCAAGCTTTCGAGGTGGTACTGGCAGAAGCAGCACGAAGAGGGAGTACCTTGCCCCCAGCCTTTCTTGTCTAACGCCTCGGTCATGGTGGCCAAAGAGATGATCCGGCACGGATTTAGGCCAGGGAAGGGACTTGGACGAACCCTTCAGGGAATAACAGAACCCGTTACTTTGCCAGTCATCAAGAAACCTTTTGGACTAGGTTTCAAACCTACTCCAACAGACGAAAAATGGGCAAAGAAAAGGAGAAATGAGGGCTGGAAGTTGCCTCAACCACTGCCAGATTTATATGCGACTTTCGTCAGGCCAAGGTACGTTGAAGAAGAAGATGATGAGGTCTTCACAGCTGAGGAAATCGAGGAAATATGTGGGGCGATGAGAGAAATGCTCTACGAGGTCCACATGGTTCAACCAGGTGAAGGCACAAGCACTGCTGAGATGCTGTACATGGGACCAAACGCCCAACTTCAAAACTGGGAGGCCATGCCATTCCCGACTAGACGGAAGTCCGGGTAGATCTGCCCTGCCACCTTTCCTGTATCACAAGTCATCTCCGGGACATAACTTGAACGTTTTCTTCTTTTCAATTGTTGTTTTGAGTTCCCAGTTGTAAACATTGTTGTCTTCCAACTTTCCAAAGAAAATATACAAAAAAAAAATCATCATTGCTTTCCTATTCTTTTTTTTGCTTTGATTTTTTATTAGTTTTCCTTTTATCTTCCTTTTCAGTCCTAATAATGCGGCTTTGAATATGACATGCTTGCGGACTTCACGCCCAGACCACAATGAGCTATTTAATTGCGAATTAATGAACCCAGAACCAGAATATGATGCGGAAGAGGCTTTTAGAGAGATAAACCGAGAGTTGGAATATTTTGAGAATAAACCTAAGCCAAATCTGAACGACACTGAACCGGTAAACTTAGGAACCCCGGAAGAAGTCCGGGAGACCAAGATAAGCATTCACACGGACAAGAAAACGCGAGAGGCGATAATTCAACTTCTTCTTGAATTCAAAGACGTGTTCGCTTGGTCATATGATGACATGCCGGGACTAGGTGTTGATCTAGTGGTTCACAAATTGCCGATTCATCCTGATTGTCCTCCAGTTCAACAAAAGCAACGAAAGTTCAAAACTGAGGTCAGTGACAAGATTAAAGAGGAGATCACCAAGCAGCTGAAAACGGGAGTGATCCGGGTAGTCCAATATACAACATGGCTGGCGAATGTGGTTCCAGTACCGAAAAAGGACGGGAAAACTCGGGTATGTGTAGATTACCGAGATCTGAACAGAGCAAGTCCTAAAGATAATTTCCCGCTGCCTAACATCCACATCCTCGTTGATAATTGCGCCAAACACGAGATACAGTCTTTCGTAGATTGTTACGCTGGATATCATCAGGTGCTGATGGATGAAGAGGACGCCGAGAAAACTGCTTTCACCACGCCTTGGGGCACCTACTGTTATCGGGTCATGCCATTTGGTCTAAAGAATGCTGGGGCTACTTACATGAGGGCCATGACCGCCATTTTCCATGACATGATGCATCAGGAAATAGAGGTGTACGTGGACGATGTGATAGTCAAGTCCAGGACGCAGGATAACCACATCCAAGACTTGAGGAAATTCTTCGAGAGGCTAAGGAAGTATGACTTGAAGCTAAATCCAGCCAAATGCGCTTTCGGAGTTCCGTCGGGCAAACTTTTGGGTTTCATCGTAAGCAGGAGAGGTATCGAGCTAGATCCAACTAAGATAAAATCCATCAGAGATTTGCCTCCTCCAAGAACAAAGAAAGACGTGATGAGTCTTTTGGGCAGGTTGAACTACATCAGTCGGTTTATTGCCCAGCTGACAAGCACGTGTGAGCCCATATTTAAGCTGTTAAGGAAAGATGCGGCGATTAAGTGGACAACTGAATGTCAAGAAGCCTTTGATAAAGTTAAAGAGTACCTTTCGAATCCCCCGGTCTTGGTCCCTCCAGAACCGGGAAGGCCACTTTTCTTGTATCTAACAGTCTTGGAGGACTCTTTCGGCTGCGTCCTCGGGCAACACGACATAACCGGAAAGAAGGAGCAAGCAATCTACTACTTGAGCAAGAAATTCACCGGCTACGAGGCCAAATACACTCTGCTGGAAAGGACATGCTGCGCTCTCACATGGGTTGCACAAAAGCTGAGACATTATCTCCAAGCCCACACTACATTCCTCATAAGCAGGTTGGATCCTTTGAAGTATATATTTCAGAAGCCAATGCCTACTGGGAGACTGGCTAAATGGCAAATCTTGCTTACGGAATTCGACATAGTTTATGTCACTCGCACGGCAATGAAAGCCCAGGCGTTAGCAGATCATTTGGCCGAAAATCCGGTCGATGAGGAATACCAGCCATTGGATACCTACTTCCCAGATGAAGAAGTAAACACCGTAGAAATGATCTCGGAGGAAGCTCATGTTTGGAAGATGTTCTTTGACGGAGCCGTGAACGCCAAGGGTGTAGGGATTGGGGCAATTTTGATCTCGCCTTCCGGTCAGCATTATCCCGCCACAGCTAGACTGCGTTTCTTTTGCACAAACAATACAGCTGAGTATGAAGCCTGCATTATGGGCATGCATATGGCAATCGATCAGGATGTCGAAGACTTACTGATTATGGGAGATTCTGACCTGATCATCCGACAAGTTCAAGGCGAATGGGAAACTCGGGATGTCAAACTTATCCCATACCGACAACATGTGGAGGACCTCAGCAAGCGCTTTACCTCAATAGAGTTCAGGTATATTCCAAGGTGTCACAATGAACTGGCAGATGCACTTGCTACTCTGGCTTCTATGCTATCCTACCCGGGCAACGCCCACGTCGATCCTTTGGAAATCCAAATCAAGGAAAGACACGGTTACTGCAGTGTAATCGAGGCGGGATCAAATACGCAGCCTTGGTACCATGACATCAAGAAATTCCTGAAGACACAAGAATACCCCGAGCACGCTACTGGAGATCAAAAGAGGACCATTAGGCGACATGCAAGTGGTTTCTTTTTGAGCGGTGATTTGTTATATAAGAGGACTCCGGACCTCAATCTCCTAAGATGTGTCGATATCGAGGAAGCGAGAAAGATCATGCACGAAGTACACGCAGGTGTGTGCGGACCTCACATGAACGGGTATGTCTTAGCAAAGAAGATCCTTAGAGCAGGTTATTACTGGATGACCATGGAAAAGGATTGCTTTAGCTTTGTTCGGAAGTGTCATCAGTGTCAGGTGCACGGTAATTTGATTCATGCACCTCCCACGGAACTGCATCCCATGTCCGCACCTTGGCCATTTGTCGCTTGGGGCATGGACGTCATTGGACCAATTGAACCAAAGGCTTCGAATGGACACAGGTTTATACTGGTTGCCATCGATTACTTCACAAAATGGGTAGAAGCCGTCACTCTCAAGTCGGTCACTAAGAAAGCTGTGGTAGATTTTGTACACTCAAATCTTATCTGTCGTTTCGGTATTCCTGCGACTATCATTACAGATAACGCAACAAACTTGAACAGTCACTTGATGGGAGATGTATGCGAACAATTCAAGATAACGCATAGGAATTCCACGCCTTATCGGCCAAAGGCCAATGGTGCCGTAGAAGCGGCAAACAAAAACATCAAGAAGATTTTGAGGAAGACTATCCAAAGTTCCCGACAGTGGCATGAGCAGTTACCATTTGCACTATTAGGGTACCACACTACGGTACGCACATCGGTGGGAGCGACTCCTTATCTTTTGGTTTATGGGACTGAGGCTGTAATACCGGCAGAGGTAGAGATTCCTTCGCTTCGAATCATTGTCGAAGCAGAAATCGAAGACAGCGAGTGGGTCAAGGCTCGACTGGAGCAATTGACGTTGATTGATGAAAAGCGGATGGCCGCAGTTTGTCACGGACAGCTATACCAACGAAGGATGGCCCGTGCTTACAACAAGAAAGTCCGACCCCGGAATTTCGAAGTAGGTCAGCTGGTACTAAGGCGTATTTTGCCGCATCATGAAGAAGAAAAAGGAAAGTTTGCCCCAAATTGGAGAGGCCCATACATCGTAAGGAAGATATTGCCGAGAGGAGCATTGTATTTGGGTGATATCGAAGGAAATGACCCCGACACAGCAGTAAATGCAGATGCAGTCAAGAGATACTACGTCTAGATCATACTCCAAGTGGCCCTGACACGATTGAAAATGGCGAAGGTTTTATTCCCCACTACTCCCCAAACACTACCCAATTCTCCCTACCAACTTCTGAGCCGTTTACAAAAAAAAAAAAAAAAAAGCAAAAACAGAACATTGATTAAGGCCTGAACTACGTTTGACTTGATTCCGAAAGGATACGTAGGCAGCCTCTCCCTAAGGTTCAGTCACACCAACAATAAAATCCCATTCACCTTGACCGGGGCACGTCGAGCAGTTGAGAAGTTAGTATCACTACCTCTCTTTACCAAGCACAAGCCTTCAAATCAATTACCAAATATGGTGGGGAATCAATAAGCGTTACAAACGAAGACCATCACACTCTGAATTGAGAGAGATAAAATGAGAGAGCCTCGGCGGTGAAAACCTTCGGGCACCACGGAGGCGACGGGAGTAGAGAAACCAAAATGAGAGAGCTTGTTTAGTAAAAACTCGCAAAGAGTGCTATCAAGCGATGACAGGAAGAGAAATGAGAGAGGTCAGCCAGCGAAAACCCGCAAAGGGCGCTGTTGGCCGAAAAGAATGACGCCATCCCAAGAAAGTTTTGGCAGAATGCCACCAGTTTGGAATCACAGATCCGTTCTGGTTCAGGAAAACGCAAGCTCTTAGGAGGTCAGACGTCCAGTCCAAAAAGCATGTCATGTCATTGAAAGCCAGCGTTATCTTCCTCAGATAAGTCTTTCTCATCCCGAAAAGGTTACTCCTTTTCTGATTTGTTTTCTCCTTTCTTTGTTTCTTTTCGAATCCCTTTCGCATTTTAACCCCGAGTTCAGGACACACCGGAAAAGACAGGTGGCAGGTTTGTTTGCGCGAAATCCCGTCTCATGAAGGAAAGCACCTCATCTCGTTGATATGATTACCCAAGCACGATAAATCATGACGTTTGATGGTGTTCCGGAGTAAAGGAAAAAGAGAGAAATCTTGAAATCTTCCCCAGCAAGTCCACCTTCGGACAAATCCCCACAGAATCTCCCCCTGTACAAATCCCCACAGAGTCTCTATTGTACAATCCCCCACAGAGTTTCCCCAATAAAAAAAAAAATGGATCTCCCCAGCACATCCCAGCGAGTCCTTTTGTAAATATTCCCCAACAAGCTTACCCCAACAAATCCTAGAAACCCCGCATTGAAATAAATCCCCAGCATGCCCCATTGTACAAAAATCCACGCAAAGAATCCACTTTGTAAATATTCCCCACAGAGCTTCCCTTTTGTACTAATTCCCACAAAATACCTCCAATAAAATACCCGTTGAGAATCTCCAAGCAAAACGGGACACAAAAAAAAAAAAAAAGAGCCTTACGAAGCAAGTCATCGCAGAATCCGGAAATACAAGCTTGAGCAGTCTAAAGGTTTCGCCATTCGAATCAAATCAATGGCGGGACTTCGCAACATAAATAGAGACGCAACAAAGCAATTGGGAACGATCAAGGTCACCGAACCGACCGTCATTTCCGAACTAACAATTGTTCTTTGTCTGGGAAGCTGAAACAGATTTTAATCCAAGACAACCGTGCAAGAAGCAGGTGTCGCCCAAAGAAGAAGGTACACGGGTACAAGAAAACATTTTGGCAATAAGGAATTCACTCAAAAGGTAAGTTCCCGCAAAACCCCCTTTTATCTTCTATTAAAATAAGAAAACTCAAAAAAAAATAGATCGTGTAGCATTCTCGAGCTTTATCCCCAGCCAATCAGCATTAGGGTTTTAAACCCTAAACTGAACTTTTTCCTTTCAGCCAGCATTAGAGTTTTAAACTCTAAACTGAGCTTTTCCATGCAATCAGCATTAGGGTTTTAAACCCTAAACTGAATTTTCCTTCTAGTCAGCATTAGGGTTTTAAACCCTAAACTGAACTTTTTCCTTTCAGCCAGCATTAGAGTTTTAAACTCTAAACTGAGCTTTTCCATGCAATCAGCATTAGGGTTTTAAACCCTAAACTGAATTTTCCTTTTAGTCAGCATTAGGGTTTTAAACCCTAAACTGAACTTTTTCCTTTCAAGCCAGCATTAGAGTTTTAAACTCTAAACTGAGCTCTTCCATGCAATCAGCATTAGGGTTTTAAACCCTAAACTGAATTTTCCTTTTAGTCAGCATTAGGGTTTTAAACCCTAAACTGAACTTTTTCCTTTCAAGCCAGCATTAGAGTTTTAAACTCTAAACTGAGCTCTTCCATGCAATCAGCATTAGGGTTTTAAACCCTAAACTAAATTTTCCTTTTAGTCAGCATTAGGGTTTTAAACCCTAAACTGAACTTTTTCCTTTCAGCCAGCATTAGAGTTTTAAACTCTAAACTGAGCTTTTCCATGCAATCAGCATTAGGGTTTTAAACCCTAAACTGAATTCTCCTTTTAGTCAGCATTAGGGTTTTAAACCCTAAACTGAACTTTTTCCTTTCAAGCCAGCATTAGAGTTTTAAACTCTAAACTGAGCTCTTCCATGCAATCAGCATTAGGGTTTCAAACCCTAAACTGAATTCTCCTCTTAGTCAGCATTAGGGTTTTAAACCCTAAACTGAACTTTTCCTTCCAGCCAGCATTAGAGTTTTAAACTCTAAACTGAGCTTTTCCATGCAATCAGCATTAGGGTTCTAAACCCTAAACTGAATTCTCCTTTTAGTCAGCATTAGGGTTTTAAAACCCTAAACTGAACTTTTTCCTTTCAAGCCAGCATTAGAGTTTTAAACTCTAAACTGAGCTCTTCCATGCAATCAGCATTAGGGTTTCAAACCCTAAACTGAATTCTCCTCTTAGTCAGCATTAGGGTTTTAAACCCTAAACTGAACTTTTCCTTCCAGCCAGCATTAGAGTTTTAAACTCTAAACTGAGCTTTTCCATGCAATCAGCATTAGGGTTCTAAACCCTAAACTGAATTCTCCTTTTAGTCAGCATTAGGGTTTTAAAACCCTAAACTAACTTTTTCCTTTCAAGCCAGCATTAGAGTTTTAAACTCTAAACTGAGCTCTTCCACGCAATCAGCATTAGGGTTTCAAACCCTAAACTGAATTCTCCTCTTAGTCAGCATTAGGGTTTTAAACCCTAAACTGAACTTTTCCTTCCAGCCAGCATTAGAGTTTTAAACTCTAAACTGAGCTTTTCCATGCAATCAGCATTAGGGGTTTTAAACCCTAAACTGAATTTTCCTTTTAGTCAGCATTAGGGTTTTAAACCCTAAACTGAACTTTTTCCTTTTCAGCCAGCATTAGAGTTTTAAACTCTAAACTGAGCTTTCCCATGCAATCAGCATTAGGGTTTTAAACCTTAAACTGAATTCTTCCTTTGTTCGGCGTTAGGGTTTTAAGCCCCAAACCGAACCTCTCCCCAGCTAGCCGGTGTTAGGGCTCCAGCCCTGAATTGAGCATGCATATCCTCTTTCATCAATTTTATGAACTTCCTGGTGAATAATTAACGAAATTTTCCTAGTGAAACTGGGGCAGAAATTTCGTTCGTTTGTTTGTTTTTTCCCGCAGGTCTAACCTCGAGCCACACGGATCGAAATGACCCACGAGATGAGTCTCAACTCAAAATCAAAGAAGAAAAAGAGGTGTCCCAAGATTCGGATTAAATGGAAGGCGGATTGACTCCAGCATTTAATTAAGGTCCTGAACCCTGCCAGTCGCGCCTCACTCAGTATCCCAGAGATTAAACAGGTCACCACAACTCACAAGCATCAAGATTCAGATCGGAGTCTACAAGCAGAATCAGCTAAGACCCAAGATCAAGTCGTAAAAGAATCATAGATAGGAATCTTGTAACTAGTAGTTGACATACACACAAGTAGTTAGCTCAATTTCCAATTTCCATTTGGTTGTAATAAGGCAGTCAGTAACGTAGCAGTGACAACAGCAGCAGCAGTAGCAGCAAGCATTGCAATCCCATGGTAGTCCCAGCTACCAAAACTTCCCGAACTACATTGACCTGATTCCTGTTTAGCCCAGGATATGTAGGAAATCTTTGAAGCAAGATTCGGTCAGATCTTTCAAAAAATGCTTCATACGGAGTGGTCTATAGGCAAAAATCGCTCATACACGCTCACTTTATCTTTGCACGAAAACCCTTCGTGTTTCCGAACAAAGAGGGGCAGCTGTGAGCACGTGATTTTTGTTTTCGCACGACAATCGCTCCAAAAAGAAATAAAAAAATATAATTGGCCCTGCTGTACAATTTCGGATTTCTGTGCGGCACCTTGTTGATTTATTTGTGACTTTGACCCATTTTTATTTATTTACTTCATTAAAATAAAATTCAAAAATATATGTGTCCTGCATAATTCAAACCGTAATCCGGTCGTTAAATAGAAAATCATGAATAGGCATTTTCGTCCGTGATTTTATTTGGTTTGACTTTACCTGTTTTGAAATATTTTAGTGTGTGTGCAAATAATTGTATTGAGTGTGTATTTAATTTTAATTTGATTTTTTGGCTTAGTTTTGTTTTAAAATAAATAAGAAAAAGGAAATAAAAAAAAATAATAAAAAAAATAAAGAAAAGACCCCTTCCCTTCCGGACTTGGGCCAATTTTAACAAAATTGGCCCAAACAAACAGCCCAAGACCCAGGCCTGCCCGGTCCAGGCCACCTGATGCCCAGGACGTCCAAACGACGTCGTTTGAGTCGTGCCTGATCTGGGCCGTTGATCTCAGAGTGATCAACGGCCAAGATCAATTCCCCATAACCCATCAATAAACCCGACCCATCTTACCCGGACCGACCCCAACCCTTTACCCTTGAAACGACACCGTTCCACTTAAGCTATCAGATCCAGACCGTAGATCTAGATTGATCTAACGGTCGAGATCAATCCACCCATTAACTATATAAGGCCATAATCCTACCCTGCCCCCCCTATCTGAACCCCAACCTTCGTCCCCAAACAAATCCCCTTCAAACCCTAGAGCCGCCCTTGTATCCCCCACCATGAAAACCGGCGGCATGAACGCCGGTGACCTCGCCATGAACACCATAGAACCCCCTCACCACCCTGAACATAGACCTGTTAACCGTTTGGTTCGAATCACCCCCAGGTCCTCGAATCTTCATTTGAAGATTCGAGTCAAAACTCGATCTACACCAAACAACCCCAGCTTCATACCAGACACTCCCCGGACCTTCCTCGTGACCAAACCATACTTGGTTTGGTCCGAATCTAACCAGGGAAGCACGAATATTAGATCTGAGTTTTGAAACCACAAGGTCCCTCGTCACTGGTTCAAACCGGTTCAAACCAAAGAGGTTATGGTCTGATGGACTTTAATCAAAGTGTTTCTCATTTGAGAAACACTTAGATTAAAGCCCGTTCAGCCTTAAGAAAGTTGTCCGAGTCCGAGTTTGAAGTTTTGATTTTTCAAGATTTAAGGTGAGTTTCTTTCTCTTCTTTATTTGTTTTGGCCCATTTGATTGTGTTAAAGTCTGTTCATGCTTTGATTTTGTGTCTTTGAATTTTGTCAACTGTGCCCCGTCCATTTGCCTGAACTTCTGTTTGTTTGAATAAGTCTTTCCATTTGCTCTGATAATGTATATAAATGTTGTGCAAGTAGCGGATTTTCAAGTTTGGACTGACTAATGACTCCTCGAGTGTATTTCTGCTTAGTCAGTATAATTCGAACCATGTTTAAATGTCTGATTTTTGGCTACGATTGTGTATGTTAATGCTAATATAGTCGAGTCGACATGTGTCGTCAATTAGTTTCAACTGTCTGAACAAAGTAAATCGATTTGCTTCTGATGAACATTTGCCTTGAGCCAATTAAGAACCAGTTTTTGCTTACTTATAGATTGTTTGAATTGATCAGTTAATGTAAAAAGGATTGTTTATGTTTAAATTCTGAATTGGAAGGCATGTGCACTCGTGCACAGCATGTGCATTGGTGCACCTCATGTGCCTTGTGCACAGCCTGTTTTTCTGCTTAAGAAGGCTTTTAAGTTTTAAACAATTTGACAGCATATGCTGTCAGACATATTCTACTGCCCATACCTTGCTTTAAGTTTAAAAAAGTATTAAACCTTTTAAAAGTAAGTCTGTCAGGGAATGTTGATGGAGGTTATATACTTAAATAACTAATTGGGATCTGAAAAGGTAAAAGACACATGGGAGGGGTACTGTGACATTTGGAAAACAGGCTGTTAAAAGAGATGGTGTTGAGGCTTATAAAAGGAGACAGAATTGGGCAGGAGAAGGGGGCATTAGGAGATAGACATAAAAAAGGGGATAGAATCAGAGGATAGGGAGGATCAGACCTGAAAAAGAAAATATACACACACAGTGAGGGGATTGGGAACCTTAAGAGCTGAAAAGGAAAAACAAAAACACAGATAGAGAGAGGTTAAGGGATAGAAGCTATACAACCAACAATCAGAAACTTTTTCCTCCTATCATTATTGGTTTTCAGTTGTTCAACTGGTTCAGATCAAATTCTGATCCTTATGAAATTCCAGTTGTGTCCTTTAGTCGAGTGTTTGCATTGGTTTACTACTGGTTTGGTCTGTCTGGAGTTCTGATTCTACTCCACTGGGTGTTGCTGTTATTTGGCTATTGCTTTCTATTGGCCATAGTTGCATTTCTGCACTCGAGCCTGTTCTTGCTGCTGCTATTTTGCTCACTATTGTTGCTGCATTTCTGTCCTGCTGCTACTGCTATTCTGCTTCCTGCTGTTGCTGATTTCCCTATCTTCTTCCTCTTCTCTTTGGCATTTTCAGTTTGTTTCCAGGTACACATCTCAAGTCTCACATTGGTGTAGCTGAATGTAACATTGAAAAAGCATGAATAGAAAGATTTGAAGGAGTTATAATCACCCGTTTACTGACTGCCTTTTCATAAATGTTGTTAAGTTTATGTAAATTGTAGTTTATAGCTGATAG
Source organism: Nicotiana sylvestris (assembly GCF_000393655.2). Classification (NCBI taxonomy): domain Eukaryota; kingdom Viridiplantae; phylum Streptophyta; class Magnoliopsida; order Solanales; family Solanaceae; genus Nicotiana; species Nicotiana sylvestris. Next base: position 29,952,608 of record NC_091064.1, read on the forward strand.
AGAATACATTATTAAGTTTGTACTTGTTGATTTGAACTGTGGTGTTCGATTCGTTTATTGGCATACAGAATGTGAATGGAACTCTTGGAATGTGAAATTATTTAATGTGATTGTTAAAAATTAAAATTCACTCCTTCAGCATGTATTGAATAAGTAAGGGCAAATGGCTATTAAAATAATGTGGTTTTGAACTGCCCGGTCTTCGATTTCTTTAGGCCTTTACAGGATTAGTTTTTATCGGCAGTATTCTTCAATAAGGAATCCTATTAACCCTGTTTAAGCAAGTTAATCTAATTTTTGACCTAAAGATATTTGTTCGGATTAAGTGTCGTATTTCATCAGAATAAGCGGATTTTTCTCTGTCAAACTAAAGCAATTTTCCATTGAAAAGTAGTGTTTTCTCTACTTTGTAAATAGTTAATCAGGTATTGGTAAGGATCCGGATTAGGCAAAAGTATATAGTTAAATTAGCATGTATCTTTTCTTCTAGTTTAGAGACAAATGCATTAGAAATGTAGCCACTTTAGGACGTCCTCTCTAAAATAGAGATGAGCCTCGCCGAATAAAGATGCAAAATTGCGGGGCCCTCAATAAATAACCATGATAATTATCTAGAATTCAGGATAGGCCATTTAATAAATTTCATGGCCTTCTACAAAATAATAACGCGTTAGACTCTTTAGGCGTGGCTTAATTAAATTACATTCTTAAATTCGGGTGCACATTTATGTGACCCAAATTCAAATCTCAACGGAGTCGAAATGTGTTAACAACTACGGGTGCATTGATTGTGACGTGGTTCGAGATGCATTTTCACGACGTTGCAATTCTATAAAAATAAATGATAATAATAAAAGCGGTTTAAACTTAATAAAAGCACATAAGTCACAACATGTATTTAAATCAGATATTTAGCCATTATAACAATTTAAGCGACCGTGCTAGAACCACGGGATTCGAGGGTGCCTAACACCTTCCCTCGGGTCAACAGAATTCCTTACTTAGAATTTCTGGTTCGCAGACTTCATTTGGAAAAGTCGAAAATTTCCTCGATTTGGGATTCAAGATAAACCGGTGACTTGGGACACCAAAAGCCAAACCTTTCCCAAGTGGCGACTCTGAATTAAATAAATAATCCCATTTCGAATATTGTCACTTAAATTAGAAAAACTCCACCCGCGCATCTAACCCTTCGGGGCGGGGCGCGCAAAAAGGAGGTGTGACATTAGGTTCTAAGGGTTGTGAGCTAAGATTGAGGTAAAGATCTTCGGTTAGATTGTGTTGTCAGACTTATATAAGTTGAGGTTATGTGGGATCACTCATGAGTATACGTATGGCAAGTTTATATAGAAATTTAATGGCTTAGGAACGACTCTTGGCATATTCGAGGACGAACGTATGTTTACGTGGGGGAAAATGTAACGATCCGACTAGTCGTTTTGAGCTTTAGCATTTATTTTGTGGTTTGAGACTTTGAGTAGCTTTATATTATGCATTATAACTTGCTTGTATGGTTGGTTTCCATTTTTAAGCGGTTCGACATTGATTTGGAAGAATGATTCTCGTTTTAGAAGCTTTAAGTTGGAAGAGTTGACCAAGGTTTGACTTTTGGGTAAACAGACTCGAAATTGGGTTTTAATTGTTCCGATAGGTTCGTATGATGATTTAGGACTTATATGTATGTTCATATTTGGGTTAGGAGGTTCCTAGAAGAATTCAACACTATTTATCGAAAGTTGGCAATTTGAAGAATTTAAGAGTTCATAAGTTTGACCGAGAGTTAACTTTGATGTTATTGGTCTCCACAATTGGTGTTTCGAGATTTTGGATAGATCTGCATAGTTAAATTAAACTTTTCTGCAATATTTGGAAGTAATGCAAAGTGTTTAAGTGTGATTCAGACGCTCTTTTGAAAGAATGAAGATTTAACAACTTAAGAGAAATTCTATTCAGTTTGAGTCTCGATTCTTTGTTGTGATGTTCCCGTTAGTGTTTGGAGTCTTTGGATAAGTTTGGATAATGTATTTGTAAATGTTGGTATGATTGGATGGGGTCCGGAGGAGTTCCGTTGTGTTTTGGATCATTGGTTGAGAAACTAGTTAAGTTAAGGATTTGAAGTTTGACCATGGTCAAGATCGGGCCAAGATGATCTCTTTTCGGTGTTTTGAGAGCGCGAACAGGTTGGTCGCGTATTTTATGATTTAAATTCACATATATTTTGTGTCTGGGAGGTTCTTAATGAGTTTTGGGAGCTAAAACAAAGATTTTGATATTGCTAGTTTTTTTCTGGTGTAAGTAATTACGAAAATGCCATTTATCTCCCTGAAATTTTCAGATTTCTTTTAAAAATTTAAAACATCATATCTTCCTCATTTTAAGGCCAAATGGAGTGATTCAAGAGGCTATCTTGGTTATAATCTTGCAAGGATCATGTTGGAATTATCAAACATGAGTTTCGAGATCACCTAGGACCTGATTCGGGCTGGGACAACTACTGCATTTTTACTTATTTAAAATTTTAGTTACTTTTTTTTCTCACAAGATTTTGGAACTCGATTTTGGGCAATTTTGGAGGTGATTTTTCACTACTTGGATTAGGATAAGTATTTTTGACTCGAATTTGTTATCTTTTTATGATTCCAACTTTGATTTTACTGTTTGATAAATGATTTGTATTGGGGAAATTAGGAATTTTAGTAAAAACTTTTCTAAAACATATATTGATAGTTTGAAGGCCGATTTGAGGTCAGAATTGAATGATTTTAGTATGGTTTGAATCGTATCGGAATGCGTGTTCGAAATTTGTGAGATTTTTCGGGTTTCGAGGTGCGGGCTAGGGGTTGACTTTTTATGTTGACTTTTTTATTTTAGGTAAAGATCGAAGCTTTATTATCCGAAATTATTTCCTTTATCTTTTATTTATGATATTAAATTATTTTGGATAGATTCGAGCCATCCAGAAGTGGATTTGTGCGTGAAGGGCCTATTAGTAGATTGATTTAGCTTGTTTGAGGTAAATATCTTGCCTAACTTTGTGTGGAGAAAGTACCCTATAGGATTGAGTTTAATTTTACCATTTGAATTATGTGAAAGTCGTGTATACGAAGTGATGAGTGTGTACACGGGCTTATATGTGAACGATTGATCGGTTTAGACTTGTAGGCTATTTATAAGCAGTTAATTGAAGTTGCTATTGTTTATCCTAACTTTCATTGTCAAATTTATTCTTACATGCTTTAATTAAAGTTTCTATTACATGTGCTATTTTTCATTGTCGAGGTTGCTCTTATATATATTTAATAGAAGTTGTTATTACATGCTATTTCAACCATTGTTGAGTTATTCTCATGCATTTATTTGTAGTTTCTGGTTGGTGCTATCTCTTTCCTTGTTGAGCCTAAGTTATGTATTTGATTTGAAGTTGTTATTTCATGAAAATTTCTTCAATTGTTGAGTTATTGAAAGTGTTGTGACAAATAGGCATAAGTGAGTTGATTCTTGTGTTGTGATATTGAAGTGCATACTGCGGTATAAAGATAGGGGTTGATGTGCATGTGGCAAGATAAGCCACACGGTGAGATAAGGGGGCTAAAGCGTGTGAAGCTATTTCACAAGAATATTTTCAAAAATATATGCTAGGCTCACGCTACTATATAAGGAAGATTGTAATTATGATATGTGAAATATAAATATGAGGTATGATACCTCGGTGTGATTTTGTTTTACATTCTACATTAGAAAGGATTGTTTATTTAAACGGTTATTATTTTTTCTTAAATCATTTCACTTGCATTTGGTTATTTGCTGTTATTTTGTGTTGAAACGATTGTGACTTCTTATGTGAATCATGCATTTTGCGTGATTTGCTATGTTGCTTTAATGTGCCAACCTGTGCCTCCATGCTACTTGGTAAATTAATTTTTTTAAGGCGAGTTTAATTGCGTGGAGTCATTATCTCATATTTTGTTGAGTTGTTGGTAACATAACGGTTTAAAATAAAAGAATTACTAACATTCTTTATTTTATGTGACTCTTAAGATAGAACTCGTTATCTCACTTGGTGCTTTGTTATTTTTAAATGGTTATCTCTTTTTACTTTAATTGGGTTCTCAAATTAAACTCATTACCCTATTTGATATTTTACTTTACTTAAAATTGTTATCACGCTTTACTTTAAAAAATTCTATATTTTATTCGTTAACTTAACCAATGTTTTGCTTAGTATAATCGTTATTTTACTTTACCTTATTTATTTCTAAACTGAACTCTTTTGGTACTCTATTTTGTATAAGTTGTACTTTATTTCAATTTATTTGGTTTCTAAAATAAACTTATTATCTCATTTGACGCCTTACTTTATTCAATATTGATATTATGCCTTATAGCATTTAAATAAACCTCTCGAACATTTTACTTGGCATTTGACACGGATACAATGTATATGGTAGCACGTGGACTTTAACGTGGGAAGGTGGTTAATAATGTGGGCACGAGGTGCCATGCATGTAAGATTCTTAATCGTGCCTTATGATTTATGGTTACGAGGTGTGATGCCTCAGTCTAATTCTTGTTGTAAGTCATGCGTTGGGAACTATTTGATTACTTTAATTGTCATCTGTTTCTTTAGTTGAATTCTGTCATATTTCATATGTGTTCTGATTATGTTGTTGCTTTACTACCCGTTTACTTCTTGTTGTCAATTGTGTTTCTATTATTTCCATTGTTGGTTTATATTAACAATCTTTATGTTGTAGCCTTACATTGATGTTCTTCCAATTGCTAGATGTATGTTAATATCTTGCAAAGGTTATATGTCTAGTGAGTGTCTCGACTTATCTTGTCATTACTCCACCGAGGTTAGTCTTGATACTTATTGGGTGTCGTTGTGGTGTATTCATGCTACGCTTCTGCACAATTTTTTGTAGATCTAGGTACTTCTGATCGTGTTGGTTTTGAGAGTTGTGCCTGTGCGGCTGGAGTCTTCAAGGAATATCTTCTTGACGTTCGCAGGTCTCGAAGTCACCTTTGGATATTACCTTTACTATTGTTTATCTTCATATCAAAATAGTATTGTACTTAAAGATTCCAGTGTATTTCAGTAGAGCTTATGACCCCATACTACCAATTTGTATAATATTTGTCCGTTTTCAGCTACGTATGTCATTTACTAGTTTATGTTTAATGGTTAAATAGTTTAAATCTGTTATTAACTCAGTATGTGTTTTACCTAGTCTTAAGGACAAGGTGCCATCACGATATCATAAGGTGAGAATTTAGGGTCGTGACACTTCCTTCTATAGTCCATGAACAAAGTTGTTGTGTGAGCTTGCTCATTAAGGCTAGAGCAGATGAGCTCATTATAATGTTGAGTATTGAGATTTTGATGATTAACAAAGTTTGTTCTGATAAAATGTTCGAAGAACCAGGTCCTCAATGTAGCTACTTAACTGCTCTAAGAACTCGGTGTGAAGGACAATCTCCTCATGGTTGATCATTGTACTATTTGCAAGAAAGTAACTTTATCTCAAAGTTACCCAGGTCCGAGTTTGGTCGAAGAAGGCTGCTACACATAATAAGGGTTGTTGCCCAAGAAGATACGCATAAATAAGTGAGAGACAAGAGTCCCAAGACTTGTGGAGTCCTTGGAACAGTAGGTGTCCTATCAAATGAGAAGTTGACTATGCACAGAACTTCTAGAAAATCTTGGAGTCCAGGCATTTAAATACTATCCATCTGGACTGTTGAGCACCTCTTTTTGCACATCAATTGAAGAACTACATTTTACACACTCTATTCGAGTACAAGTGTTGTATTCTTCTTGAGTTAGTCTAGTGAATGTGTTTTAGGAAATCGAGTTGTAATCAAAGTGTCACAAACAATTAGTGAGTTGGAGTGAGTGTTTGCTTTACAGGTTAGAGTAACTTGTAAATCAAATAATCGTAGTGGAAGTGCTGGAGAGTATTGGGTTACAGTCTTGTAATCGATACATTTTGGCTCATTGTTCTAGTGGTGTTGAAGTTGAAAATCCTACGCAGTAAGTCATAGTTTTTTCACTTTTTGAGTCGGTGATTTTCCACGTAAAATTGTTGTTTTTACTTTACTGCTTATTTTACTTCACGTTTAAGGAGTATGATAAAGAACCAAGTTCTTTAGTAATTCATATAGGTACTCAAACTAATAATTGGTATCAGAGTGGGTTCTCTCACACATACGGCTAACACCCAGAAAGATCTTCGAAGCAAAATGAGTGTTTCACCTAGAATTAATGAAGAACAATCAACTACCAAACCACCCTTGTTCAATGAAAAATATTACAGTTGGTGGAAAGCAAGAATGAAAGACTTCCTGACAGTTGAAGACTATGAACTAAGGACCATAGTGAACCAACATCCACTAAATCCTACTAGACAAAATGCGCAATATGAAACAGTTCCTAAGGATCCCTCTGAATTTGTGGCAGCAAATTTCAGAATGATTGAGAAGAATGCAAAGGCTAAGAAAATCATTATTGTGGACTTGGTCCTGATGAGTATAGCAGAATATCTGCTTGCTCTAATGCAAAGGAGATCTGGGATGCACTCCAAACCCTTCAAGAAGGAACAAACCAAGTTAAGAGATCAAAGATAGAATTACTTTTGAGAAACTATGAGCTCTTTTCCATGAAGGAATATGAGCTCATCCAGGAGATGATGAATAGGTTTACCATGATAACTAATGAACTGAAGTCACTTGGAAAGGTGTTCACCTCAGAAGAGTTGGTTAGCAAAGTTCTAAAGATCCTTCTAGCTTCATGAGAATCAAAAGTCACGGCTATTCAGGAAGCCAAGGAGATGGACAAGATCTCACTTGATGAGTTGGTTGGAAATTTAAATACTCGTGAAATGAGAAAGATAGAACTGCGTAAGAAATAACTAAAGAGGGATAAGTCCTTGGTCCTTATGGAGTTTGAGGAAGATGAATCTAACACTGATGATCCTAACCTAGCAATATTTGCTAAGTTCAAGAAGTTCATGAAGAACTTCAAAAATGTATCTAAGAGAGAGACCAGTAGTAAGTCTAAGTAGATCGATAAATCTAATTATGATGAGTGCTACAAGTGTAGCAAGCTAGAACACATGCGCAATGACTGCCCAATATGGGAAATTGAGTGGAGAAAAGAACGAGCTGAAAAGGAGAAACAGGAAAAGATAAGAGAAAAGGGTCCCAACAAAAGAAAAATCCTAGGTAAAGGATTCACTGAAGCAATGAAGCATGGCTTTCTAGCAGCATATGAGGACAGTAGAAGTGATAAAGAGGAAGAAAAGGAGGATGCGGCCATAAGTCTTTATGTTGTAATTGATGAACATCACGCAGTGGGAGACAAAACCTCTAATACAGCTTGGAATACACATTGGAAAACCCCTCTATTTGATGTACATCACTCTGATGAATAGAAGATGCGTATGGAAATGTTTGTTCAGGCCACTGACTTTGACCTATGGGTAATTGTCATTCATGGACCAATCATCCCTACCAAAATGAATGGTGAAAGTAACAAATGTAACAAGATAGAAAGGAATATGATGATGAAGATCGTCAGCTAATCTAGAAAAATGCTAAAGCAAAGGACCTGCTTTACAGAAGTTTGCCTAGAAATAATCTCTACAAGGTGTCCCCTTGCATCTCTACCCATGATATGTGGAGAAACTTGTAAGCTGATTTTGGATATGAAAACATTAAAATGGCACTGATGGTGATTAAAGAAAGCCAAACCGAAAAAGAAGTGATCGGAATGATAGGCCATGAGTAATTGATAGACTGAAGATGAATCAAATCAGGTAAGTATCTCTAACTTGAAATAAAATATTCATGCTATGTCCAAGAAATAACTGATGGCCATAATTGTGACCATGATGAGTGAAATGGAAAAAATGAGTGCTGGAAATGATCAGCTAATAAGCAATTTTTCATGTGTCAAACTTGATCTCAAGAAACTTGAATCTGACAAAGCTGATCTTGAAGGACATGTCAAAGACCATAAGAACCAGGTTCTTGAGCTCACTTCTAAAAATAAGAAGTCACCTGATATACATGGTAAGGGAAAAATGAGCGATCTACATGATTAGCTTGAAAAGGAACTAAAAAGTGCTAAAGATAATCTTTGTGATGCTGAATGTAGGAATAGAGTCCTGCAAGAAAATCTAGAAAAGGATAATTATGAACTATCTTGACTAAGCAAATGGCATAGATCCTTAAGTGTTTTGAATTGGCTGAATGAAAACTACATCACTAATAAATCAGGAATTGGCTACAGAAAACATGTTCCCAAATTTAATCTAAAGTATGTAGGAATTTCTGATAACAAAATGTGCACTCATTATGAAAAGGTATGACACTTTAGAGATACTTGTCCTACCTTAATGCATGCCCAATTTAAGAACACCATTGTTCTTGCTAAAAATGTGAAGAAGGAAGAGGAACCAAAAGCCAAGCCTCTTTTCCATACTAAGTGGATTAAGATTAACAAGAAAATAGCTATTAATCCTCTTCCGTTCTGGGCAATAAGAGATCTAATTCATCCTTTATTAAATTAAAAGGGACTCAAGCTTGTCTGGGTTCCCAACACTAACTTGTTATTTTTGGTGCAGGCTAAAGTGAGAGGGAATAATCAAGGATGGTATCTATATAGTGAATGCTCAAGACATATGACTAGAGAAAAGAAAAATATCCGCTCACTAACAGCCTTCCAATGAGGGAGTGTGTCATTTGGAAATGGGAAAAAGGGTCAGATAACATGTATTGGTAAGGTCGATAAGTTGCTCTCTCATATTATTGAAGATATATACTATGTTGTAGGGCTCAAACATAATCTTCTTAGCATCTCTCAAATGTGCGATAAAGGAAATGAGGTAAAATTTAATTCCAAAATTTAGACTAACACTAAGCTTGATACTAATGAAGTTGTGTTAAAAGGTAAGAGACATAACAATGTTTACAAGATATCCATTATGTCTTTTTCTCAGAGTGAGCACACATGCTTAAGTGTAGTGGAGGGTGATCCACTGTTATGGCACTGAAAACTGGTTCATGCTAGTCCTTCTCAACTTAACTAGTTAGCAGCAAAGGATTTGGTCCTTGGCCTACCAAATGCTGAGTTCTCCCCAGATAAGGTTTGCAATGCTTGTGTTAGAGGGAAACATGTAAGGTCACCATTTAAATCTAAAAAGGTTGTCAGCACCTCCAAACCTCTAGAACTCCTTCACATGGACCTATGTGGACCAATGAGAGTGAGGAATAAAGGAGGTAAGAGGTATGTTTTTGTCATTGTAGATGACTTTTCTAGGTATACATGGACTCTGTTTTTGGGATTTGAATAAGAAATTTTTGATGTTTTCTATGTGTTTGTCATAATGATCCAACAGAAACTAGGTTGTAAGGTTTTAAGTATATGAACAGACCATGGAACTGGGTTTGAAAATTGCAAATTCCTCGAGTTCTATAACACATGGCATTCATCATAACTTTTCTACACCTAGAACTCCACAATAAAATATTGTTGGAGAAAGAAAGAATAGATCTCTAGAAGACATAGGGAGGACCATGTTGATTGCTAGTGGACTACCTAAGAGTTTTTGGGCTGAGGCAGTCAATACTACTTGTTACTTGCTAAACAGATGCATGGTCAGACCTATTCTTGAGAAAACTCCCTATGAGTTACTTCGAGGGAGAAAGCCCAACATCACTCACCTAAGAGAATTTGGGTGCAAATGTTTTGTGCACAATAATGGCAAAGAATCTCTAGGTAAGTTTGATGACCTAAGTGATGAGAAAACTTTCTTGGGTTACTCTCCACATGGTAAGGCATACAAATATTTTAATAAAAGAACTATGTGTGTAGAAGAAAATATTCATATTATTTTTATGAATCTAACAACTTGGCTGAGAAGGGTCTTTAGGATGAAGATCATGACATAGGACTCACTGGTGAAGGAGCTCCTAAGTAACCTGAACCTCAACCTTAAAATGGATCCAGAGATCACAAAGAAGTTGACAATGGTCAAGAGGAACAAGAAGAAGAGAGAACTACTCTGACTGCTAACCAGACTGATGAAGTTATACCTATTAAACCTTGCTAACTAGACTGATGAAGCTATACCTACTGAACCTGTTTCTTTGGGTCACTAGTTGGGTGAACCATCTCTAGGGATGCATATTAAGCCATGGAAACATCAAAGTTCACATCCTCTTGAGAAAATCATCTCTGATCCTAATGTAGGTGCGCAAACCAGGTCATATATGAGAAATCTATGTGCACTCACAACATTCCTCTCACAGGTTGAACCTAAGAACATCAATGAAGCTTTAAACGATCCAGATTGGATAATAGCCATGCAAGTGGAACTAAATCAGTTTGAAAGAAGCAAGGTCTGACACTTGGTACAAATACCCAAGAACATAAGTGTCATAGGTACTAGATGGGTGTTTAGAAACAAACTGGATGAACTAGGAAATATCACAAGGAACAAGGCCAGACTGCTGGTTAAGGGATACAATCAAGAAGAAGGCATTGACTATGATGAGACGTTTGCACCTGTAGTTAGAATGGAAGCTATAAGAATGCTAATAGCTTTTGCTGCACACATGGGGTTCGCCTTGTAAAGAGTGTATTCTTGAACGATTATCTGAAGGAGGAAGTGTTTGTTAAACAATCTCCTAGGTTTGAGAGTGAAGAATTTCCTAACTATGTGTTCAAGATAGACAAATCCCTTTATAGATTTAAACAGGCTCCCAGAGCTTGGTATGAAAGACCCTCAAAATTCCTCTTAACCAACAACTTTGTAAGAGGAAAGATGGACAACACTCGGTTTCTGAGGAGCAAAGGCAAGAATGTTCTAATTTACAAGTATATGTGGATGACATTATCTTTGGAGCTACCAATGAAGCAATGTGCAAGGAATTTGCTAAGATGATGGCGAATAAGTTTAAAATGAGCATGATGGGTGAATTGAACTTTTTTATAGGGTTTCAAATCAAGCAAACACCTATTGGAACCATGATACATCGGCAAAAATACATTAAGGAACTACTGAATAAATTCAACATTAGACTCCTCTAAGACCATAGACACTCCCATCGCCATTGCAACAAAGCTGGACCTTGATGAAGAAGGGAAAATTGTTTAACATAAGCTATATAGAGGAATGATTGGGTCACTGTTGTATCTCACAACTAGCGGGCCTAATATTGTATTCAGTATGAGACTATGTGCAAGACTTTAGGCAAATCCAAGAGAGTCTTATCTGAAGGCTATCAAGAGGATACTTAGATATCTTAATAGGACTCTTGAGTTGTGCTTGTGCTATCCTAGAGGGTATAGCTTTGATCTAGTTCGTTATGCTGATGCTAACTATGCAGGTTTTCATGTTGACAGAAACTTCAAGAAAAGCACATTTTCTAGGTTCTTGCCTGGTGTCTTGGGGAACAAAGAAGTAGAACTCGGTAGCTTTATCCACTACTGAGGCTAAATATGTGGCAGCATCATCTTGTTGTGCTCAGTTGCTTTGGATAAGATAACAACTAAGGGACTATGGTAAATTTGTTGACTGTGTTATTATTTTTTATGATAACACTAATGCCGTAAATATTGGTAAAAATCCATGTCAACACAAAAGAACTAAGCATATTGACATTATACACCACTCTCTCAGTAACAATATTGAAAAAGGGAATATCTCAATTAACTTATATAAACTGAAGACCAAATTGCAGATATTTCTACTAAAGCTCTAAGTAGAGATCATTTTGAAAGGAATGGACTGGAACTAGGTCTGATCAATATTCCAACTAGTTGCACCCTAGTGACTGGCTAGAAAAAGTATAATTAGATGTAGATAGTCGAGTACAATGTGCTTGATTCAATCTCCTGCTTGAAGTAAGCACACACACTTGGCTAGAAAAATCTAGCTGATAACTATGTTGTATGATACTAACATGTAGTGCTGAAGCTTTATTGCAGCAATTAGTAAGGAGTTACTAAGGAGTTGGCTCTGTGACTTAGGTACGTGTCCTATTGTCTTAATTCACTGGGACTTAGTATCCTAAATTACTGCTATGCTTAGACTTTCTAATCATGTTAGCATCACTTCCAGTTGTAATCTATTCAAAGAGTAGGGGGAATTCTAGAGTAGTTAGAATTTAATTACTCCTGAAATCCTAACAGTCAAAGTAACCATTATTAGAGTCCCATTAGAACTCAAATTTTGTCACACACTCTCTCTCTCTCTTCCAGTCAAATCAGGAGTAACGTCTTTAAAACCCCATTATGATCAGTTTCTCAAACCTTACTGTTTCTCTCAAACCCTAAGCATGAATCAAGAAATAGTTCTCCCTTTCCCTTTATCTATTTTCTTCTCTTATCACCATGCCTAAATCCAGCCAAACCTCTTCGAAAGCAAATACATCATCCAAGACTGAATCCAAATCCAAGAACATGAATCCCAAATCAAAGAAAAATGTTAAAACTTCAAGTGAACCTACACACACACCTGCTCCTTCTCCATTAATATCCTCCACTATACCTACACCATCATCCCTTGTTCCTGCTGTTCTCAACATCCCCACCTCCACTGGGACTTCACTTCCAAAACCAACCACCCATGCATCTGTGCCTACCTTAAAAACAACTCTAAGTCAACCAAGATCAAGGCTACTCAAAGAAAATATGTCAAGAGTGGCAAGGTATTGCATGATGTTGTTGCTAAAGTAGACAGAATGGTTATGGAAGTTGTGGTTCACAGGGATCAGTGTCAGTTACTAAAATTCAGGTAAAACTCCCTCCTTTAAAATTAGATGTTCCAGTATCTGCTATAAATGTTGCACCTTTAGATACGGTCCCACCCACAAGTGATAAATCACAAGTGGAGGAACTTACTATAGAAATGAATGTAGCAACTCTGGAGAAGGGGGTAGATGCCACTACTGTTATGCCTATGGTTGAGGGGAAAGGTAGTAAAGAACCAGTTCAAATAGAGACATTTGATGGTCTTTCTTTCAATTGGACGGAGGATGAAGATGATAATAAAGGTGAAAAAGAAGAATAGTAGTGGGAAATCATAAGGAACATCCGACTCAAGACATTACTAATGAAGAGAAAAAGAGTGAGAATGAGGGAGATTCTATGAAGAGAAGGAGAGTGAGACAGAAGATAGGATAGATGGATAAGTTGATGACTCTACAGAAGAAGAAAAGAACAAAGAAGAAAAGGGTGATTCTGAGTGAAGGTGAGGATCAAGAAAAGGCAAGTGAGAGTGAAGGAGAGGATGAAAAAAGTGAGGAAGAGAATGAGAATACAAGTGGGGAATCTGAAGGCTCTATGATTATTTTGAACAATATCATAGCCCCTTCAGAAGAAACAAGTGGAGAGAAAAGGACTGAAGAAACTGGGCCCTAGTTAACTCATTTCATTGGAGATGTGGAGGTCAGTAGTGATGAAGTTAACTTTCCCTTGTCTAAAGTAGGGAAGAAACCCAGGAAGACCCATGTGAAAGCAACAAGATCTATTGTCCTTACAAGGAAAAAATTGGCTCCTCCTGCCAGGACTCCTCTCACAAGGAGTAAAAGAAAGGTTGTTAATGAACAAATCATTAAGGAGTCTAGAGGTGCCAAGAAGCCAAGGAAGCAAGTTTCAGTTGTGGAACCTGTTATTGAGTTGGATGGAGAAGATGAGTCTGATTCTACTATGCCAGAAAAATTATCAACACAAAAGAGAAAGATTGTCAAAGCTACAATGACTGCTACCCTATCTGCAAGGGCTAGTAGAGAAAAAAAGAGAAAGAGTGTGCCAGTTGTGGTTGATAAACTCACTGAGTTCAGGAACAGAAAAGTTCTTAATGGGGAGATTCTTGAAAACACTAATGAAAAAGGGATGGCTCAACTAGTTGAAAAACTTGAGCTACAGGGATGGAAATACATGTTTGTCAGGCTTTCCCTCCTATGTGTGTGCTTGTTGTGGTGGAGTTCTATGTGAACTTCCAGTTTGATGTAACGGTGGTCAAGAGTAATATAAAGGGGGTTTGAGATAGAGTTTGATGCTGAGGAGCTGGGGATGCTTCTGAATATTTCTTCTTTGTGTTTTGACAATTACATGAAGAAAAAGTGGCCAACCATAGACAATAATGTGGGCACAAGAATTGTGGTCACAAGGAAGTTCTCTCAAAAGTTTGAACTGGATGCTCCCTCGAAGGTGTACTAGACTGATATGACCCCCTTCCACAAGGTGTTGTTTCACTTTGTCAATTCATCCATTCTGTAGAGGCCTGACAGAAGGCATGAGGCAACCTTGTTGGACATGGTTGTGATGGAATTGCTTGACACTGGTAGACCTATCAATCTCCCTAGCCCGATGATTCAGCATATAGCAAGAGTTGCAGACACCTCCAAGCCTAAGCATATTATGCCTTATAGCTTCATGTTGATTGAGTTGTTTAACAAGTTCAACATTGCCTTCCCTGAGCTTAGGTATGGAAATCACAATGATGTTTTGGATGCTATTAACCTCAAGCAGTGTGGCTATGAGGTGATTAAGGCCAGAGAACCAACAGGTTTTGCTATTCTACCTGGTAGCAGTATGGAAGCAGAGCTCACTAAGAGATTGGAGTTGGTTGTAGAGGAGCATGCCAAGCTTCGAGAAGACAATGATGAGTTGAGGAAAGAAACCAGGTAGCCTAGGGAAGAGCTCAGAAGGGATAAGGAAGCTCATGCCCAACAGATTTCCACCCTTGTGAAAGCATTGACCCCCTTTACCTCTCACCCATGAACATGTTCCTTCCTCAATGTCCTTAGTTTCTTTTGTTATCCTAGTGATGCTTTAGTTTCTGTCTTTTTCTATTCTAGTCTGAGTAGGTTGTAGCAAGTTTAGTTAATTTTGTTCTAATGGTTTAATACATGGTCCTAGGCTTATTTTGGCACTGTTAAATGACTTCTCTTATAATGTTTTAATGCTTCGTACATGGTTAGATCATCAACTTAGTATGTCTGCTTTGATAATTCATGAGCTTGTGTTGTAGGTTGTATGGACTTGAATCTTGCATTAACTGTACTTAATATATCTAACATCTTTTTGTAATTTTTATATGATGTCAAAAGGGAAAAGATAGAGTTGGAGGCGTTGTGTATGTTGGTGTAGATATATCTATATATGGTATGATGTGCATATTGATCATGATTTGGTATAATTACATGGTTCTAGTATGTACAAAGCTTGTCATCATCAAAAAAGGGAATTTGTTGAGTATTGAAATTTTGATGATTAACAAAGTTTGTTCGGATGAAATGTTCGAAGAACCAGGTCCTCGACGTAGCTGCTTAACTACTCTAAGAACCAGATCCTCAGGGTGAAGGACCATCTCCTCATGGTTGATGATTGTACATCTTTATAAGACAGTAACTTTATCTTAAAGTTACCCAGGGCAAAGTTTGGTGGAAAAAGGCTGCTACACATGATAAGGGTTGTTGCCCAAGAAGATACACATAAATAAGTGAGAGACAAGAGTCCCAAGACTTATGGAGTCCTTGAAACAGTAGGTGTCTGATCAAACGAGAAGTTGACTACGTATTGGACTCCTAGAAGTTCTTGGAGTCCATGCATTTAAATACTATCCATCTAGACTGTTGTGCACCTCCTTTTGCACCAACTGAAGAACTACATTTTACACACTCTAGTTGAGTACTAGGGTTGTGTTCTTTGTGAGTCAGTCTAGTAAATATGTTTTAGAAAATCAAGTTGTAATCAAAGTGGCATAAGCAATTAGTGAGTGTTTGCTTTACAGGTTAGGTGTAACGACCCGAACGACTGTTTTGATCTTTTGCATTTCGTTCAGCTGTTTGAAGTCTTGAGTAGCTTTATATGATGTATTATGACTTATGTGCATCGCCGGTTTTGGTTTTCAGGTGATCCGTAGTTGACTTGGAAGAATGATTCTCAACTAGGAAGCTTTAAGTTGGAAGAGTTGACCAAGTTTGACTTTTGTGTATTTGACCTCGGATTGAAGTTTCGATGGTTCCGTTTGGTCCGTATGGTAATTTTGGATTTGGGCATATGCCCTGATTTGAATTTGTATGTTTGTTGAAGGTTTTGGCATAAATTGGCAAAAGTTAGCAATTTGGAGTTTTGGAATGTTCATTAGTCTAACTAGAAGTTGACTTTGGTGATATCGGGATCAGATTCCATTTTCGGGAGTTTGAATAGCTTCATTATGTCATTTGAAACTTGTGTGAGAAATTTGAGGTCATTCCAAGTTGATTTGATATGGGTTTGCACGAGATTTGGAAGTTGAAAGTTCAAAGTTTATTAAGTTCGATTTGAGGTGTGATTCGTGGTTTTGATGTTGTTATGAGTGATTTGAGGCCTCGAGTAAGTGCATGTTATGTTATGGGAATAGTTGGTATGTTCGTACACGGTCTCGAGAGGCTCGGGTGTGTTTCGGGTTGATCTCAGACCATTTCGGACTTTTCATGCATTGCTAGTTTCTTTTGTTATCTGATGCCCCTAGTGTTCTTCGCATTCGCGACGTTCGCGATCGCGAAGAGTACTTTATTTTGCTGGTGGATTTGTTTATTGTAGACATGACAGATGGTACACGATCGCGGAGGGTTGGATTGGTTAAAGTTCGCATTCGCGCATGGGGTATCACAGACGTGTAGGGTTGAGCGAGAGCGGGAGCTGGAGAACTATTCATCGCGTTCGGGCAAGTTAAATTCACATTCATGGAGCCTTAGAGTTTATGGTCATCGCGTTCGCATGGCCAGTATCGCGAACACATAAAGTATTTTGATGGCAGTAGCATTTGTTCTTCGCGATCGCGATGTGTATTGTTGCCCAGTGAATATAAAGTACTCTCCGGACTTTGAGTTATTCATCACATTTTGAGTTAGGGATCTTGGATTACGGCAATTTTGGAGGCGATTTTAACTACATGGATTGGGGCAAGTATTTTCTACTCAGTTTTGATTATATTCTGTGATTCCATCTTTGTTTTTTGTATTTGATTGATGATTTCAAAAGAGAAATTGGAAGTTTTTGTCTAAACTTTCCTAAAGTGAATTTTTGAGTTCTGAACACCGATTAGGAGTTGGAATTGAGTGAAATAAGTTTGGTTGAACTCGTAATTGAATGGGTTGTCGGATTTTGTGAGTTTTGTTAAGTTTTGAGGTGCTAGCCCCGAGTTTGACTTTTTGGTTGACTTTGAGTAAATGTGTAAAGATTAGACCTCTATCGATTGGGTTTGCTTGGTATGGCATTATTTGATGAATTTGAGTTACTTTTGGCTAGTTTCGGGTCGTTTGAAAGATGATTTGAGTGGGATGGCGCTTCTAGTGTATCGATTGGGCTTGTTTGAGGTAAGTGTCTTGCTAACTTTATTGGAGAAATTTTTCCTATTAATTGCCATTGTTTACTACATGCGGGAGTGATGCATATATGAGGTGACGAGCATATATGCATATGCCAAGGTTAATCAAGATCGAGGGTAAATTATACGATTAAATGTGCCTTGAAAAATTACTTGATCTTCTTGTTTCATTTCTTACTTGATTCTAGACTACTAAGAATGTGAAATTAAATGCTAGAAACCAAAATTCAACTTATTATAACTTGATTAAAATTTGACAGATTTTTGTCAAACTATTGATGTGTTAAATTCGGTCATCACTATGCTTAATCACTAATACATTGCTACGACAGTTATTCTTGAGATATTGGATTCTATACTTGAGTTGAAGATCATTTTTGAGACTTGTTGAAAAACTTGAAAAATTAGGTTCTTGAGGTTTATTGCATTGTTATTGGTTTGAAAGTTGTGGTTGATGTTCATTTGGAATATTCACTTAAACACTCTCATTGATGCTATTCAATCTTCCTACCTTGCTTGCTATTGATATACATGTGCTTGGTGAGGAACAATATAAAGAACGAAGGGTGATGTCATGCCAATGCATACACATTGTTATGTGAGGAAGAGTGTAAATCACGAAGGGTGATGCCGTGCCATTGCATATACATTATCATGTGAGGAAGAGTGTAAAGCACGAAGGGTGTCCATGCCATTACATATACATTATCATGTGAGGAAGAGTATAAAGCACGAAGGGTGATGCCATGCCATTTCATTTACATTATCATGTTTTCATTTACATTATCATGTGAGGATAAAAGTAAAAGAACGAAGGGTGATGCCGTGCCATTTCATTTATATTATCATGTTATCATTTACATTATCATGTGAGGATGAGAGCAAAAGAACGAAGGGTGATGTCGTGCCATTTCATTTACATTATCATGTTTTTATATTATCGTGTGTTCATGGCACAAAGGATGTTTTCGTGCAGGCGAGGACGAGGGACATGCATTATGTTGTGACATCTTTTCTTTGTGTATACATTCATGCCTTTACCTTGAGCTGTTACTGTTGCACCTATGTTTTCTATGTGGTTTGTTGTTGTTGTTCTGTCTTTATCCTCTATCTCAATTGTTGTTGTGTTGTCCTTGCCTTCTATCTGTTTAACTTGCATATATCATGCTTTCCTTCTTGTTGTCATATCTACATCCATGTTGTTTCTTGTTTCTGTCACTTTCGTATAAGACTTCTACCATGTTAGTTATTCATGCTTTCTATTTGTTAGATCATAAAGATCATGCTTTGCCTCTTGTTTGTTATATCAACATCTAGGCCTTCT
This sequence comes from Nicotiana sylvestris, assembly GCF_000393655.2. Taxonomy (NCBI): domain Eukaryota; kingdom Viridiplantae; phylum Streptophyta; class Magnoliopsida; order Solanales; family Solanaceae; genus Nicotiana; species Nicotiana sylvestris. Next base: position 29,971,319 of record NC_091064.1, read on the forward strand.
ACCATTTTAGTTAGTAAAACTTATGCTCTTCTTTCCTAATTGTTGTCTTTACTTCTATGCTTTCTACCTAGTCTGTTACTATTGTCCATATATGCTTCCTTGTTCATTTATTGCTACTTGTGTATTTCCCACTTTGTCATTACTGTTATTGGCATTTTATTCACCTGGTCGGTACTGTTATACATATATTTAGTGAGGATGAGATAAATGCACGAAGGGTGTTATTGTGCCATTTGATTTGATGTCTTGAGTATATTGCACTATGAAAGTTATGGATTTACTATCGTGGTTTGTTGGTTATCGCTCTGAGGCAAGGATTGGTCATGATATTGAGGAATATTAATCGTGATTTCTTCTAGTAACCATTTATTATTTCGCATATATATATTTTGTACTCTTTTCTATTATATTCTAGTATTGTTCTATTGTTAGTCTAATGCACAAGTTATATAACTGAGTATCTTTAAACTAAAAAGCCTCGTCACTGCTTCACTGAGCTTAATCAAAATACTTATTGAGTACATGGGATTGGTTGTACTCATACTACACTTATGCACCTTGCGTGCATATCTTGGAGCGGAGCTGTGATGGATGACAGGAGCAGACTCTGAAGATGTTCGTGTCTTTCGAGTGTGGCTACAACTTGTCCCTGGGTAGTTTTAGAGTTGAATTTTGTTTATGTACATTTGAAATAGAAGTTGTATTTATTTCATATCAATTTTTGCAATAATCCAGTCTTAGTAGCTCATGACTTGTACTACCACTCCTTGGGATATTGTATGGAATCCAGATATATTATTTATTGATCACCTTTATTTTATTAGAATTGTGTTAACTGTTAATTTGCTGACCTAACAGGTGGGGTTAGGTGCCATCAGGACTAGTGGATTTTGGTTCATAACAAGTTGGTATTAGAGAACTAGGTTCGTTGGTTCTACTAGTCATGAGCAAGTGTGTCTAGTAAAGTCTTGCGAATCGGTATGATAACGTCCATACCTACTTTCGAGTGGCTACAAGGCATTTACGAAAATTTTCCTTCTTTCATTATCGTGCGGCCTTGTTTCAGCTTGAAATCTACGATTTTTATTCTTCGTATTTGTTCATATGAGATATTGCATACTCGGTATTCGCTATGCGCCGACGATTTGTGATGCTACAAATGGATTACGAAGGGGTATGGATGTTTGATTATTATCGCGATGTGTTGTCTGGTCTTCGCAGCAGATGTAGTGATACAAATTTTAATCGTTCATTTTTGGTACAAAGAGGATTCTTGTATCTGATTGGTAAGCACGGACTTGGGAATGATAGCTGGTGGCCTAGATTTTATGATTAAGGTGTGTTCATGGTAAGGTATTGATTTGAGTACAACTGGTGGGTTATCTCCTACTTGATGAGTTTGGATCGTGTGTTTCGTATGAGGTTTCCATTCGGTGGAATGCATATATTATCATTTTAGAGCATTTGGGGAAGTTTGCTTGATTATTGCAAGGATGGGTATGCGCTTGGTGGAGTCTTCGGAGTGTTCTATGACTAGTATTGCATGAGTTTTAAGTATTCAGCTAAATAGACGTGCAAGATCGGGGGAGCTATGAAGATAAGGTACTTTGGATTACCGATGATGTTTTCTATTGCTTCGGGCTAAGTGGGGGAGTCTATTAATGATGATCGGATTGTAGGATCATGCGTTGTATCAGTTTTCGGACCGAGGGATTGCTTGGTTGTTTCTTTGAATAGTCATGTGTTGGTGAAGCGCGGGTTGGTTGGTGCATATTAGTTGTGTATTGAAGATCAGTGTAAGATGAGTGGTTATCGAGAAGGTCCTGATGAGTTCTAGATCATATGTAGCATTTAAGGAGTTCTGAATTTGTGTATAGGAAGGGCTTGAGGTTGGTAGAAAATGGTGACAGAATCTGCAGTATTTCTATTTCGAGAATGATTCCATATGGAAATATTAGAGAGATGCAAGAAGCGGCTTCAGATTCGTAGAATGTTCCTTTAGAGCGAGCATATCGGATGGAGTTACTTTCGGGTGGGTAGTCTGTGTGATTCGGTTGAGTTAGAGGCGATCAGTTCTGATGACTCGATTATGTGTTAATGAGTTCTAAAGAATTCACCATGGTTATGGCTACAACCGGAGTTGATGTTTGCTACAGGTATAGAAGCTACATTACGTGTGGTGATGTCCTCCTAGATTGAGTTAAATGAAAGGTTCACGGTTGATGAGGTGTTCAACTTGCTTATGGTTCAGAGTTGATTATGAGATTTTCATAGTGTCACGAGTTAGCATGTCAGAGGCGGTGCGACGTGTGGGGTTGAAAGTTGCAAGTACAAGGTTGCGGTTTAGTGGTGGAGGAAGGATATGAGTTATTGATGAAACAGACAATTTCAGATGTTTAAGAGGATGTGGGCACTTATTGATATCACCGGAGGAGAGTGCGCATGTTGGCAGGTGAGTTGTGGGTATTTTCTATAAGATGATAGAGTATAAGTGACGCATCATCCATTTGACTAGCGATGTTGAGATCAGATATGAAGATTCTGGTATTCGTGAGGTTCAGAGGCTGGATGTTCTCGTTGACAGACTATTCCTTGATTGCGAATTGTGAAGAAATATTAAGGATTGGATGATTGGTTGTAGGTGTTGTGGAAAGGTTGTTATCGACTTTTGGAAGGTTATTTACCTGTTTGGGGATGATCAGATTTTGATTAGCGATTATTTGTGAGCCTAATGAGAACGTGTATTCTGTATCGGATCGAATTTGCTTGCTCTTGCGCATTTATTACCACATGTATATTATCAGGCGAAATGTATGTTATTTACGCCTTGGTCTATGTTATGTGTTTCTATCTTATGCTATGAGGGGTGGTTAAGGTTACATGATTTTTTGCACGCATATTCTAATTCCGTTTAGGCCTTATGGCGTTATGGGCGAGATGGCCCTCGTGATGTTGACTTGCTTATTGCATCATAGTTGTGCTTGTCTTTCTCAATATTGTTTGTGCCTAATCATCTTCCCACAGTTATATTTTGTGCTCTCTATCGTGTTTGATGTTGACGCACATGTGATTAGTCAGCCCAAGTATTATGGCTCGATGGGTAGCCCAATATGGATTGATATGATTGGATCGGGTTGCGTGCCGCAATGGTACTGTGATAAGATGTAACTCCTTATGCTTATTTCTGTGTTTTGCTCTAACTTTGTTGAAAATAGTTCATAGGAAGATGCTAATATTACCCCATCTGTTTAAATTGCTTTGTAGCCTTCTTATTTAACTTTCTTACTATTATCTGTCATGTCTGAATTATTACTTGTTTGGTGTACGGAACCACATTGTGTGGGGCTCCAGATGGTTTTTTTGTGAGACTTGTCGGTTGGGCTGCTTGTATTGGCTGAGATGAGATTTCTAGACATGTGATTTGCACTATCATTTTGGGATAAGGAATGTTTGGAAGAATGATACCATATTTCCGCTAAGGATATTGGCAACGGCCCTGGTCGGACAATTGAGCTTCGTGGCTTATTGATCAGATGAGTGGTTAAGAGATTCTGCATGTTTCTTTCATCATCGGCAGTGTACGAAGGTTTTAAACGAGGTTTTATTTGATATGAGGTTAATATCGGTACCAGATTTTCTTTTGGGCAGATATGGTGGTCATTATTTATTGTCGTGAGTATCTGAGTTATGTGGTGTATCATGTGACTAACTCTTGGGTTATAGTTGTGGCTTGATACAGTTTGTTCGGATTTATAAAGTGTATAGATGCGAGGTTCGGGCCTTGTAGTGAATCACGAATATTGTAAATTAGGTTCTAAGATTTAAAGACTAAGGTTGAAGTAAGGATCTTTAGCTATGTTGTGTTGACGGGATTGCATGGATTGGGGTGATGTGGGATCACCCCTAGGTTAACCCATGGAAAGTTACACAGTAATTTGATGGCTTTGGAACAACTATTGGCATGTTCGAGGATGAGCGTATATTTAAGTGGGGGAGCATGTAATGACCCAACCGATCATTTTCAGCATTTGCATTACGTTCAGCTGTTTGAAGTCTTGAGTAGCTTCATATGATGTATTATGACTTGTGTGAATCGACGATTTTGGTGTTCAGGTGATCTGGAGTTGACTTGGAAGAATGATTCTCAACTAGGAAGCTTTAAGTTGGAAGAGTTGGACAAGTTTGACTTTTGTGTATTTGACCTCAGATCGGAGTTTTGATGGTTCTGTTAGGTCCGGATGGTGATTTTGGACTTGTGGATATGCCTGAATTTGCATTTGGATGTTTCCTGAAGGTTTTGCGTTAAATTGCGAAAGTTGGCAATTTGGAGTTTTGGAATATTCATATGTTTGACCGGAAGTTGACTTTGGTGATATCGGGATTGGATTTTGGTTCCGGGAGTTGGAATAGCATCGTTATGTCATTTGGAACTTGTGTGCAAAATATGATGCCATTCTAAGTTGATTTGATATGGTTCGGCACGAGATTTGGAAGTTAGAAGTTCATTAAGTTCGATTTGAGTTGTCATTCGTGGATTTGATGGTTTTATGCGTGATTTGAGGCCTCGAGTAAGTTCGTGTTATGTTATGGGACTTGTTGGTATGTTCGGATGGGATCCTGAGGGAATCGGGTGTATTTTGGGTTGATTTTGGATCATTTTAAGTTTTCATGCATTGTTGGTTTCTGCTGTTATCTGATGCCCCTAGTATTCTTCGCGATCACGAAGGTCCAGGTGTGATCGGAAAGAGTAATTTGGTATACTGGTGGATTTGTCCATCGCAGACGTGACAGATGGTACGCGATCGCGGAGGATTAGATTGGTTAAAGTTCGCATTCACACATGGGGTATCGCAAACGCATAGGGTTAAGTAGGAGCGGGAGATGGAGAATTCTTCATCGCGTTCACGCAAGTCAGTTTGCATTCGTGGAGCCATAGTGTATGAGGTCATCATTTTCGTGTGGCCAGTATCGCGAATGCGTAGAGTATTTTGATGGCAGTAGCGTTTGTTCTTTGCGATCACGAAGGATGTCCCGCGATCACGATGTGTATTGCTTCCCAATGATTATAAAGTACTCTATTTTTGGACTTTGAGTTATTTCATCACATTTTGAGTTAGGGAGCTCGGATTTGGGTGTTTTTAGAAGCGATTTTCACAACATATATTGGAGTAAGTGTTTTCTACTCGGTTTTGACTATATTCCGTTATTTCATCTTCGTTTTTGGTATTTGATTGATGATTTCAAAAGAAAAATCTAGGGGTTTTGCCTAAACTTTCCTAAATTAATTTTTGAGTTTTGAACACTGATTCGGAGTTGGAATCGAGTGAAAATAGTATGGTTGGACTCGTAATTGAACGGGTAGTTGGGTTTTATGAGTTTTGTTAGGTTCTGAGATGTGGGCCCGGGTTTGATTTTTTTGTTGACTTTGAGTAAATGTGTAAAGATTTGACCTTTATCGATTGGGTTTGCTTCTTATGGCATTATTTGATGATTTTGAATTGCTTTTGGCTAGTTTCGAGCAGTTCAAAAGATGATTGGGCTTGTTTGAGGAAAGTGTTTTGCCTAACTTTTTTGAGGAAATTATTCTTACTAATTGCCATTATCTGCTACATGCGGTGGTGATGCATATAGGAGGTGACGAGCGTATATGCATGTGCCAAGGTTAATCAAGCTCGGGGGTAAATTATACGAATAAATGTGATTTGTAGAATTACTTGACCTTCTTGTTTCATGTCTTGCTTGACTTCTAGACTACTAAGAATGTGAAATTAAATTCTAGAAACCAAGATTTAGCTTATTAAAATTTGACGGATTTTTGTGAAATTATTGATGTGTTAAATTCGGTCATCACTATGCTTAATCACCAATACATCGCTACGACTGTTATTCTTGAGATATTGGATTCTATACTTGAGTTGAAGATCATTTTTGAGACTTGTTGAAATACTTGAAAAATAAGGTTCTTGAGGTTTATTGAATTATTATTGGCTTGAAAGTTATGGTTGATGTTCATTTGGAATATGTGTTTAAATACTCTCATTGATGTTATTCATGCTTCCTACCTTTCTTGCTATTGATATACATGTGCTTGGTGAGGAAGAGTGTAAAGAACGAAGGGTGATGTCGTGCCAATGCATACACATTATCATGTGAGAACGAGTGTAAAGCACTAAGAATGATGTTGTGCCATTGCATACACATTATCATGTATGGAAGAGCGTAAAGCGCAAAGGGTGTCCATGCTATTGCATATACATTATCATGTGAGGAAGAGTGTAAAGCACGAAGGGTGATGCCGTTCCATTTCATTTACATTATCATATGAGGATGAGAGTAAAAGCACAAAGGGTGATGATGTGCCATTTCATTTATGTTATCATGTTTTAATTTACATTATCATGTGAGGATGAGATTAAAAGCACGAAGGGTGATGTCATGCTATTTCATTTATATTATCATGTTATCATTTACATTATCATGTGAGGATGAGAGTAAAAGCATGAAGGGCGATGTCGTGCCATTTTATTTACATTGTCATGTTTTCATAATGTCATGTTCATGGCGCGAATGTTGTTTCCATGCATACGAGGATGAGGGACATGTATTATGTTGTGATATCTTTTCCTTGTGTATAATCATACCTTTATCTTGAGATGTTACTGTTGCACCTATGTTTTCTATGTGGTTTGTCGTTGTTGTTCTGTCTTTGTCCTCTATCTCAATTGTTGTTGTGTTGTCTATGCCTTCTTTATGTTTAACTTTCAAATATCGTGATTTCCTTCTTGTTGACAAATCTAAATCTATGTCGTTTCTCATTTGTTGCACTTTCGTATAACCCTTCTACCATGTTAGCTATACATGATTTCTATTTGTTAGCTCATAAAGATCATGATTTCCCTCTTGTTTCTTATATCTACATCTAGGCCTTCTACCATGTTAGTTAGTAAAAGTTATATTCTTCTTTCCTAATTGCTGTCATTACTTCTATGTCTTCTACCTAGTTTGTTTCCGTTGTCCATATGTATTGCCTTGTTCGTTATTACTACTTATGTATTCCCACTTTGACATTAATGTTATTGACATTTCTTTCACCTGGTTAGTACTGTTCAACTTATATTTGGTGAAGATGAGATAAATACATGAAGAGTATTGCCGTGCCATTTGATTTGATGTCTTGAGTATATTGCTCACACTATGAAAGTTATTGATTTACTACCGTGGTTTGTTGGTTATTGCTCTAAGGAAAGGATTGGTCATGATATTGAGGAATATTTATCGTGTTTCTTCTAGTAATCTTTTACTGCTTCACATATTTATTTGTTGTACTCTTTTCTATTATGTTCTAGTATTGTTCTATTGTTAGTCTACCGCACCGGTTATATCAGTGAGTATCTTTTATCTAAAAGGCTTCGTCACTACTTCATCGAGGTTAGTCAAGATACATATTGAGTAAATGGTGTCGGTTGTACTCATTACACTTCTGCACCTTGCGCACATATTTTAGAGCGGTGCTGCAGTGGATGACGAGAGCTGACTCTGAAGATGTTCGTACCTTCCAGGTGTGGCTACCACTTGTCCCTAGGTAGTTTTAGAGTTGAGTTCTGTTTATGCACATTTCAAACAGAAGTTGTATTTATTTCATATCAGTTTTTGCAATAATCCAGTCTTAATAGCTCATAATTTGTATTACCAGTCCTTGAGATATTGTATGAAATTCAGATATATCATTTGTTGATCACCTTTATTTATTAGAATTATGTTAACTGTTAATTGGCTGACCTAACGGGTCAGGTTAGGTGCCATCGTGACTAGTGAATTTTGGGTCATGACATTAGAGTAACTTGTAAATCAAATAGTCGTAGTAGGAGTACTGGAGAGTGTTGAGTTACAGTCTTATAATTGATACATTTTTGCTCATTGTTCTAGTAAAATTGAAGCTGAAAATCCTACGCAGTAGGTTGTGATTTTTGCACCTTCTGAGCCGGGTGATTTTCCACGTAAAATTGTTGTTTTAACTTTACTGCTTATTTTACTTCACGTTTAAGGAGTACGGTAAAGAACCAAGTTCTTTTGTAATTCATGAGGGCACTCAAACTAACAATGTTAGAGCGGAAACTAAAACCTGGGATTTCTTGGTTCTTATCATACTCTTAAACGCTCAATCATCACATCAGAGACTTCCTTGAATGAGATAATAAAATGAGTAAATTTTTTTTTAGGCCCAATTATAGCTTTTGAAACTTATGTTTCTTTCTTAAAGTTTGCAATATTTTGGTTTGGTGTGCGTTCTTTAGTTTCATTCATGAAGAAGCTATACTGTGGAATACCAATTCCGTCCTGTGTATATATGTCAGCTTGGAGAAAAGTATAGGCTGAAGCTTCGAGAAGATGTCATTATATGGTTAACTAATCTTCAGAACTGTGAAAGTGGTGATGATTATCTTGGTAGCTGAATCACTTTAGCTCCCCTGCAAATACAACTCTATTGGGTTTCCCGAGATATTTCCTTATTACAGCAATCTGAAACATGACGCAGACCGTAATTTTGGACCATACGACTGCCCATATGCGTGCTGGGTTAGAGTGCTCAATTATTGGTGATATTCCTCACTTGGTTGCTCATTTGACAGATGATCACAAGGTAGACATGTTATATCTAGTGTTAATGATGCAAATAATATATCTATATAGAAAATCAATTACAGAAGAACAAGGGATCAAGAAGATACTACAAGATCGTTGAAGTCAATCTTGATGCTTAAGTAAAGAAAACAATCAGCAAAGATTATGAATCAATCATCAAATCTGGATGCCTAAGGAAAGAAATCAATTAGTAAATCAATCAACAAAGATTACGGACAACTGCGATGGAAAGAATCAAGCAAGCCTAAACTTAAGGCATTAATCAAGGCCACCATATCTGGAAGATCGAAGTTCCTGTAAAGATTGCTAAGCGGCTAATTTCAGAAGGACCAACAATCAAGGAGTAAACCTTCATCATAAATAACTGTTGAAGGAAGGATATCAAGGAAGAGCAACAACTAGCTATCTTATTCTTGGAAAGAATCAATCTCTTTCCAAGGATCAAATCTCTTGGGTTGTCAAGCCTCGTCAACAATCAATCTTCACCAAAGTATTTATACATGGCTTTAAACCTTAGACAAATATACTTTGATCGAACCAAAAATCCTCTCTTTGTTCTACTGCAAACAAATATTGTAGTTCTCTAAGATCTGTTGTGTAACAAGTTAGAGAAAAAAAGGAGAGTACAACACTGGTGAGGCATTGCATCAAAAAGGAAACGAGTGTTAGAGGAACTGAGTCATCAAATCATTGCCACTGTGCTCAGAGAAAAGCATTTACTAAAGAGAACTCCCTTGCAACCCAAGGGGACTGGACTAGGATTCACATTGAATTCGAACCAGTATAAAATTTCGGTATCTTTAATTCCTGCACTTACTTTCTGTATCTTACTTTCTATTACTATTACTGTTAGGTCATTATATCTAGTCGACTAATTGACAAACTAGTCAACTAATAAGAGATTAAGTTTAAAAATATACAATTCACCCCCCTTCTTGTACTTTCAATTGGTATCAGAGCAAGGCTCACATTCTACTTTTGCTTAACAGCTTGTGAGAAAAGATCATGACAAATCAAGTTATCATAGGAGCTCTCTTTCAGGAAGGAACTTCACAAGTTAGACCACTGTACTTCAATAGACAACATTTCTCCCATTAGAAAGTGTGTATGGAGATCTTTGCCAAGGCCTATGGCGTCAAAGTTTGGATAGTCATTAAAAAGGGGAACTATTCCTTACCAGTTGCTACTTCACCACTTGCTGATCCTGAAGATATAGATTCATATACAAAAGAGCAAATGAAAGTGGTACAATTTAACAATAAAGCGAGAAATTTGCTTCATAATGCTATAAGTGGTGAAGAATATGAAAAAATTTCAAGCTGTGATATAGCCAAAGAAATGTGGGACAAGCTTGAGGTCACATATGAAGGAACCAGCAAAGTAAAGGAAACACATATCAACATGTTGGTTCATGATTACAAACTCTTCTCAGTGAAAGAAGGAGAATCTATTGAAGAGTTGTTTGCCAGGTCTAGCAAAATAATTAGCGATCTAAAGGCATTTGGCAAGCCTTGTACCAGCGGTGATCAAGTTAGAAAAATTCTCAGAAGTTTGCCAACCACTTGGCAGACCAAAGTAGTCACACTGGAATCTCAGGATCTAAACAAATCATCATGAGGAGATCTCAAAGCTTTTGAAAAAATGCATATCAAGAAGACTAGTCAAGAAGAAAAAAAGAAAATAGTTGCATTCAAGACCTCAACTGAAATAGCTGAAAATGAAATTGATGATGATCATGAAGCTCTACAAGAAGAGATTGCTATGATATCAAGAAACATGGATGGATTAATGAGAAGATTCCGGAATACAAAGAAAGGAAGAATTCCACCAAGACGATCCAGGCAATACAACGAACAGGACAAGAATGATGGAAAATGCTATGAGTGTGGAAGATTTGGGCACATTCAAGCTGAGTGCCCAGAACTGAAAAGGAAGATCTATAGAGGCTTTAACAAGAACAAATCCTTCGGAAGCTGGAGTGATGAAGACAATTCAGACCATGAAGAGATAAAAAATCTTTGCTTCATGACGATTCTGAAAAACGAAATGAACAAATCCTCAGGATGCTGGACAGATGAGGACACTTCAGATGAAGAAAATGAAAATTGTTTCATAGTACGAGGTGAAACAAATGAGGTAAGATCTTATAACTATGAAAGATGCAATGAATTGCATGATATTCTTGATTTAACTTTGAAAGAGTCTCCAAAAATAATGAATGAGCTTAAGAGACTTACTAAAGAAGTTAAAGACTGGAACCAAAACATGAAGTATGTGAAATCGAAAAAGAAGTACTTTAAGAAGAGTTTGAGGAATTGCAAATGCAACTCAATGGCATGTGCAAATCCACCAGTCACAGTTCTGTTAGGTCAAACCAGACGACTTACAAGTCAACTGGAAAAGGACCAGCCAGAACTAAGTCGACTAGTACTAACACTAATGAAAAACCTAAAGGTGGGTCAGAAGTTACATGTCATTACTGTAACAAAAGTGGGCATAAATATTCCTTTTGTCGTTTTCGTAAAGTAAACATTTCAGGATTGGTTTACAAACCAAAAAACAATTCTGAATCTGGTAACACTAACCCTCCAGGACCCAGACAAGCTTGGGTACATAAAAGAAAGTAATCACTTTGTTTTGCAGGAACACCATAGAATAAGCCGCAAAGGAAAATGGTATCTAGATAGTGCGTGAACCAGTCATATGATAGGCGACAAAAACTTGTTCAAAGAAGTTACAAAAATCGATGGAGGAAGTGTTAAGTTTAGGGATGACTCAAAAGGCAAAATAATTGGTACTGGAACAATTTCTTTCAATAACAACTGTTACATCACTGAAGTTTATCTTGTCAATGGCCTCAACTGCAATCTCTTGAGCATAAGTCAACTTTGCGACTCAAGATATGAGGTAAATTTTAAGAACAAGTTGTGCTATTGAAGACGAATCAGGTAAAATAGTCCTTCCTAGAAAAAGGTATGAAAATATTTATATCCTTGATGGTTTTGAAAAGATAGATGGTCATATTTGCTTAACATCTATGTCTGATGATCCATGGTTGTGGCATAGGAAACTTGGTCATGCTAGCATGTATTTGATAGAAAAATTGTCCAAACACGAGTTAAGTTGGTCTACCCAAACTGAATTTTTATAGAACTCATATCTATGATGCATGTCAAATGGGTAAGTAGACCAGAAACTCTTTCAAAAATAAAGATATAGTATCTACTTCCAAACCTTTGCAATTACTTCATATGGATTTATTTTGGCCTACTAGAATTGCAAGTATAGGAGGAAAGAGGTATGTTTTTGTTATTATTGATGATTATTAATGTTTCACTTGGGTAATTTTCTTATCTCATAAGGATGAAGCACTAAGAAATTTTGAAGTTTTCTGCAAAATAGTTGAAAGAGAAAAGGGATATCTGATCTCAACAATTCAGAGTGACCATGGAGGAGAATTTGAAAGTAGAGCATTTGATGATTTCTGTAATGATCAGGGATACACACATAATTTCTCTGCACAACTCTCACCATAACAGAATGGGGTTGTAAAAAGAAAGAACAGAACCCTCCAAGATATGGCATACTATGTTACGAGATCATTCACTACCAAATCACTTCTGGGCAGAAGGTGTAAGTACAACATGTCACATTCTCAACCGATGCCTTATAAGGCCTATTCTGAAGAAGACTCCATATGAATTATGGAAAGGTAAACGTCCCAATATCAGTTACTTCCATCTCTTCGAAAGTAAGTATTTTATCCACAATAACGGTAAGGATAATCTTGGAAAATTCGATCCAAGAAGTGATGAAGGTATTTTTTTGGGCTACTCATTAAATAGTAGATCTTTTAGAGTCTATAATAAACTTAATTATGTGTGGAAGAATCAATACATGTTATATTTAATGAAAATAATCCCTTGGCCGAGAAAGGAATTACTGCAAATGATGAAGATCAAGCTCAAGAAATTCAGGAGACAAGCAAATCTCAAGAGTCGACTGATATATCTGCTGCGACAGAGTCAACTGGTGAAATTAGCAGCAGTGTACCAGATCAACCAATCGAGCCAACTGCCAAAGTAGTGCATCCAAATGAATGGAGAAGCGAGCCTGAATATCCTCAAAAATTCAGTATAGGGGATCTAAATGAAAGAATGAAAACCAGGGGAGCTTTCAAAAAGAAAGCAAATGTTGCATTAATCTCTCAGGTTGAGCCAAAGAAGATAGAGGAAGCGCTAAAAGATTCAAGTTGGGTTCAAGCTATGCAGGAAGAGTTAGATCAGTTCAGTAAGAATCAAGTGTGGAATCTAATACCCAAACCTGAAAATGTTTCTGTAATCGGAACAAAGTGGGTTTTCAGAAATAAATTGAACGAGGATGGAAAGGTCATAATAAATAAAGCCAGACTAGTTGCTCAGGGGTACTCACAATAGGAAGGAGTTGACTATAATGAAACCTTAATTCCAGTAGCTCGTTTGGAATCCATACGAATTCTTTTGGCATACGCATAATTTAAAGGATTTAGGTTGTTTCAAATGGATGTTAAAAGTGCCTTTTTAATGGATTTATTGAGGGAGAAGTATATGTGAAACAACCACCTGGTTTGTAGATTCAAAGTTCCTATACCATGTATACAAGCTCACTAAGGCGCTGTATGGGCTAAAGCAAGCTCCACGTGCTTGGTATGATAGACTTAGTTTCTTTCTTGTTGATCATGGCTTCACAAGAGGTAAAATAGACACTACCTTGTTTATTAAAAGATCATCGGAAGGTAACCTCATTATTCAGATTTATGTTGATGATATTATATTTGGTAGTGCTAACCCTTTTATGCACAAGGAATTTTCAAATCTTATTCAAAGCGAATTCGAAATGAGCATGATGGGAGAGCTAATATTATTCGTTGGACTACAAATTCAACAATTTGAAGAAGGAACCTTTATATTTCAGACCAAATACATAAAAGAACTTATTCAAAAATTTGGTATGAGCAATGCAAAATCCATTGGTACACCAATGAGTCCTTCCACAAATTTAGACAAAGATGAACAGGGAATCCCTATTGATGAAACTAAATATCGTGGTATGATTGGATCACTGTTATACCTAACAACAAGTCGACCGGATATTATGTTCAGTGTATGTAAATGTTCCAGGTTTCAGTCAGCTTCTAAGGAATCACATTTGACCAAAGTAAAAAGAATCATTCGATATCTCATTGGGACTGTATCTCATGGACTATGGTAACCTCACTCTAACTCTTTTAAATTAGAAAGTTTTTCAGATGTTGACCTTGCAGGTGATAAGGACGATAAAAAAAGTGCAAGCGGTACATGTCAATTACTGAGAAAGGCATTGATATCCTAGAACAGTAAAAAACAAGCATCAGTTGCATTGTCTACTACTGAAGCTGAATACATTGCGATTGGACAGTGTTGCGCACAACTACTATGGATGTCTCATTAACTGGGTGACTATGAACTTTCGTTTAAGCATATATAAATTTTTTGTGATAATTCAAGTGCTATTTTCTTTCCAAAAATCATGTGCATCATTCGAGAGCAAAGCATATAGATATCAAGCATCATTTTATTAGAGATCATGTTCTTAAGGGAGACATAGAAATATCTTTTGTTCGAACTACTGATCAGTTAGCTGATACCTTTACTAAGCCTTTATTAGAGTAGAGATTTTGTGATTTAAGAATGTTACTTAGCATTACTTGCTTTACTAATAACCTTTAGGACCTATATGTACTGTTGATTCTTTTACAGGTGTAATGATTGTCCTTTACTCATGCATTAATTATTCCTTCATTTTTCCTTCTCTTTTCTCTTCTTTCACATCAGTTCGACGTTCAAAGTTGGAAAGCCAATCATCGTGTCCCTTCAACTGACATCTTTTCCTTTTTGGTACTCAACCGTTAGAAACTTTCTTCTTAAGGTGGAGAACCCTTTTCAGTCACTTTCATAGTTATCCCCTCTCCAAAGCTCCGATCAAACCCCTTCCCCTTCAATGGCCAAACATCCTATAAATCCCTCTGCCTCTACCAGAAAACCCGTTCCAAAGCAAAACCCCCATCTATGCCCCCAGAACAAGTAGACCTAGGGTTCGATCACTCTGAGGGTTTCTCCTATTCTCAGGGAAATTTCTATGAACGCTCTCAGCTCCTAGGAGAAAAAGCCCTAGGAAAATGACGCATGGAAGAACCCCCTGTTTCCTCTACCCCAAAGATATCCAAGGTTGATTTTTTTTGCCTTTCTCGAATCTGAAGGACAAGCCCATTGCTCATGGAAGGGTTGTCGACCTTGACGACATGGAAGCCCTCAATTGCAAGGTCAAAAACCGCTTTGTTCATCAAGGGTGGGTTAAGTTCCTCTCCATTCCTCCGCCTAAGGTGTATGAACCCCTGGTAAAAATGTTCTATGCCAATCTCCGTTCTAGTAAGCCTGATAGGTTGGAATCCTTAGTGTTAGGTAAGCGCATTATTCTTGATTGTGCCATGTTTGATTCGCTCTTTTAGTGTTGTTGTTCTGGTTTTCCTATTCTTTTTAAAAACATTTGTCCTAATGACTTTGAAATTTCTTTTGGCTAAGACAAATAGTGTATTGCTGAGTGTCCCTCTAACTCCCTTCTAAACTAGTTAGGCCCCAGTGATGTTACTTTCGAAACTCGAGTTCTGGACCACATTGTAGCAACTACTTTGCTTCCCCGTGCTGGTTCCTTTTCAACCTTCTCTCAAAGAGACACCTTCTTCGTATACTGCCTTATGACCAAACTCAAAAACAAGTTGTCCTCCTAGGTTATTAATTTCATGATCGAGAGTGCTGAAGATCCCACCAGTCTACCCTATGGCATGGAAATCACTCACATTCTGGAAGCTCATCAAATTTCCCTATCCAACTATCCCTTCATCAATGTTTCGAAGTCTTACAATTTTAGATCCTTTGTTAGTATGGGATATGTGAGTGTAAAGGGCTCCTAGGTTAAGAAGCATGATAATGAAGGAAAGCATGCTCCTATAGAGCCCAAACCTTCACCCTCTGTTCCTCATCCCAGTTCTGGTAATCCTGATCTTGGTGACAAGCTTCGTGCCATTGACTCTCAACTCTCTGAAATCAAAAATCTTTTCACAGCCACTCAGTCTACTATTGGTGACATTCATGCCATCTCCAAGGAAACAGGGTTTGATGTGTCCAAAATTAGAATTGTTGTTCTCAGAGTTAGGGAGAATGTTGGCAAAGCCTTCAGGGAAATTCATGACAGGTTGGATGGAGTGAGCATCTAATCCAATGCTAGCTTTGAACAATTGAAGGAAGCCATCTGCAACACCCTTACTTATTTTCTGCGCTGTTAATGTGGTTGTTTAAGACAATATTTTTTGTTGTGCTGGTTGTGGGCTGTTTTCTCAGCCATTGGATAATTTATTTTTTGCTATGCTGTTTTTTGGGCTGTTTTCTCAGCCATTGGATAATTTCTATAACTCTACTGTTTAATGCTATATATTTTATTTAGTTCTTGGCTTGTTCCCTCTTTGCTGATGCCAAAAAGGGGGAGAAGAGTATATGTTGTATCTATACAGGTACAGTTTCCCGTTGGCAGGAGTCAACTCTAACCATGGACTAGTCAACTGCATGAACTGAGGGGGAGTACCATGGACTAGTCAACTTCATACATTAAGGGGGAGTAAAACACAGGGAAGTCAACTGGAGTTTACACCAATATATTATTTTATCATCATCAAAAAGGGGGAGATTATTAGATCTAGTTTTAATGATGCAAATAATATATCTATGCAGGAAATCAATTACAGAAGAACAAGGAATCAAGAAGATACTACAAGATCGCTGAAGTCAATCTTCATGCTCAAGGAAAGAAAACAATCAGCAAAGATTATGAATCAATCAGCAAATCTGGATACCTAAGGAAAGAAATCAATCAGCAAAGATCACGGACAGCTACGATGGAAAGAATCAAGCAAGCCTAAACTTAAGGCATTAATCAAGGCCAGCATAACCGGAAGATCGATGATCCTGTAAAGATTGCTAAGCGGCTAATTTTGGAAGGACCAACAATCAAGGAGTAAACCTTCATCATAAACAACTGTTGAAGGAAGGATATCAATGAAGAGCAACGACTAGCTATCTTATTCTTGGAAAGAATCAATCTCTTTCGAATGATCAAATCTCTTGGGTTGTCAAGCCTCGTCAATAATCAATCTTCACCAAAGTATTTATACTCGACTTTAAACCTTAGACAAATATACTTTGATCGAACTAAAAACCCTCTCTTTGTTCTACTGCAAACAGACATTGTAGTTCTCTAAGATCTGTTGTATAACAAGTCAGAGAAAAAAAAGAGTACAACATTGGTGAGGCATTGTATCAAAAAGGAAACGAGTGTTAGAGGAACTAAGTTATCAAGTCATTTCCATTGTACTCGGAGAAATGCATTTATTAAAGAGAACTCCCTTACAACCCAAGGGGACTGGACTAGGATTCACATTGAATCCGAACCAGTATAAAATTACGGTGTCTTTAATTCCTGCACTTACTTTCTGTATCTTACTTTCTGTTATTATAATTGTTAGGTCATTACATCTAGTCGACTAAGTGACAAACTAGTCAACTAATAAGAGATTAAGTTTAAAAATATACAATTCACCCCCTCCCCTTCTTGTACTTTCAAGACATGCATTCACGGTGCACTTTTGACCATTGTTATGTCAAATCTAATCCCCGAGAAGTGGAAAATGCAACTTGGATGTTAACAGTAAGTTGGATACAGCCTTTATGCATGTTTTAATGAAAAAAGACCTTTGCCTGGTATATGATTTTAACATGTTCTGTCATTGAGCCCCCGGCTAGCAAGATTGGGAGGGTTAGTGTCTTCTTAAAAAGGAATACTCAACTCCTGGGGTCAGCTTCGTTCATGAGGAGAGAAAACTGTGCATCGGATGTTTCATTAAGTCTCAAAATGGAAGGTTTCTAATGCTTATAATAGTCATCTAGTATCTGTTAATTTAATACTGGCTGTATTTGATTTGACGGAAATTGTTTCCCGTGATGAAATCTTTTTTTGTTGTTTACATCAGTTTTACCTTGTAATTCATAAAAACATTTTACGCTCATACCAAATGGAAGCTTAGGTTTACATCATATTAAACAGTTCTACATATCATGGAGAACATGATTCTTGAGATTTATAAAATGGATTTTCCAGTCTGTTAGTCGTTAGTCCAAATACTCTTAATAGTTCAACTTAATTAAACTTTTGTTCAGGAGAGGATTCTAATTAGAGTCACACACTCCTGCTTCTGCTACAAAAGGTTACGTTCTGGGTTCCTCATATGTTCTACTAGCTTTCTTCTCTTGGAATTATTTTAATAAAGCCAAAGTACTCTAAAGCAAGTTAGCTTAAAACTCCAGTGTCAAATTTTGCCACATACTAAAGCTTGGTATATAAGGAGAGAAGGATAAATTAAGGAGGGGGTCTATTATCCACCAAGTTTAGAACTGTGCGCCAGCTTGCTTTCATGAATTTCTAGGCTAACAAAAAAGTGTTGGTTGTACCTCACAACTCTTGATTTATTTATTTTTTATTTTTATTTTTTTGGCTATTAGGTGTCAAATTTTCGAATAGTGTCATTAGCAACTTCAAATGTTGAAGATTCTTCGAAAAATGTATCGAAGTTCAGCTACTGCAAGTTTTAGGCTTCATTCTGATAGTAGTACTACTATATGGATCAATGGCAGAAGGTGAATGTGTTTCATGACAACTTTGTTGTATCTAGGTTGCAGTTTAAATAGAGACAATGGAATACTTGTAACTAATAGTTTGCATTATTAGTAACAAGAAACTAAGGCCACAAATTAATATAAAATTTTATGGTTAGAGTTTACACCCTTTAGCTACATATTCTAATCGTCGCTATGTTTTTGCGTCAAACCTTTTTGTGTACAAAATTTAATTAGTTATAAGAGAAATAATGGTTTGTTACAAATTAAGTATATCATTAGTGACAAAATAATGTGTCATCTATGACTTTAATTTTGTGACTAATATTAAATTATGCCAATGAATTTTTCTTTTTTTGGTGAGAAACATTAGTGGACGAACTTTTGCAATGAAATTTGTGTTTCGTAACTAAGCAAAATATATTACTCTCCTATTAAAACACGAAATGTCATTTTTATCATAAAAAGTGAATAACTAGTTTTGTTGTTATCAATAATTCCATAGTTACATATCATATTTTTCATTATGCACACTGATAAATTCTTTTGACTTAGCAGGTAAATTATTCGTGAAATATGTAATAAGTGGGTACAATTTTTGGGATTGTACTCTAGTAAAGGCAAATTCAAAATTTAGAGACAATGAGTTCAAAATGTGTGCTATCTATGTGTGTATTTTTTATTTTTTTTTGGATATGTATACATAATTTTGTTAGAAAAAAATAAATCTAGTTCAGGGAAACCGCGTAAAATACACCTATGTTTACTGGTTCTTCTAACATAGTTAAATATGTATAAAATGTGATTTTCATGTGAATAGTAAAGTGGTTCCTTTTTTGGGCTTTTTGTAAGGAAACAGCTGCATAGCTTAGTTTTTCTTCAGTTCTTTGTGCATTTTACTTCTAACAGAGCAACTTTTGTGCCTAGCTTATTTTACAGTACAAAGCTAATTAGCTTCCGTTTGGTTTAGTTGAATGAGAGTAACTTTCAAATACCTAGTGTAAAAAATCTTTTTAAGTGTTGGGAGTCAATTTTATGAAAAAGTAATAAAAAGGTGCCTACGTTGATAGTTTTCAACAAAAGTTGTGAGCAGTAACCGCCTGTTTAGATGGTTGTTACCTGTTGTATATTATATCGTATCGTTAATTTAAATACAATATTTATTTTGATTGTTACTTAAATTTTATTGTATCGTATTATTAAATTCGTAACATAATGACGAAAAGTGTCACTTTATGGAACGACTGATTTAGTGTGGTGAAGTCGTTACCTTGCTTTTTCTCTTGTCTTGTCATTCCGTATTATTAAATAATCATATTTTATTCTTCATCATACTTTTTTATATAATAATTTTATTTTGTATCCTATTTTTTCTTAGTACTATTGCAAGTTTATTCTTCATATTGTTGGTGCGTGATATCATAAAACGACGGCAAACGACGGCTATTATCGTCGGTTTGTGAGGCGAGCTTTCAGAAGCTCAAGACAGCTTTGACTAGGCACCGGTGTTGGTTTTGCCCACAGGTTCAGGGCCTTATACAGTTTATTGTGATGCATCTCGTATTGGACTTGGTGCGGTGTTGAGGCAGGATGGCAAGGTCATTGCCTATGCTTCGCGGCAGTTGAAGATTCATGAGAAAAACTATCCGGTTCATGACTTGGAATTAGCGGCCATTGTTCATGCGTTGAAGAGTTGGAGGCATTATCTGTATGGCGTGGCATGTGAGGTGTTCACGGATCACAAGAGTCTGCAGTACTTGTTCAAGCAGAATGAGCTAAATTTGAGGGAGAAAAGGTGGTTGGAGCTGTTGAAAGACTATGATATCACCATCTTATATCATCCGGGAAAGGCCAATGTGGTGGCCGATGCTTTGAGTAGGAAGTCAACCAGTACGAAAAGTCTTGCTTACATTCCGGTCGGTGAGAGACCGCTTGCTTTGGATGTTCAGGCTTTGGCCAATCAGTTCGTGAGGTTGGATGTTTCTGAGCCCAACCGTGTGTTAGCTTGCACGTTTGCTCGTTCTTCTTTATTGGAGCATATCCGTGATCGGCAGTATGATGATCCCCATTTGTGTGTCCTTACAGACACGGTGTAGCACGGAGGTTCCAAGCAGGTCATCTTAGGTGATGATGGAGTTTTGAGATTGCAGGGTCGAGTTTGTGTGCCTAATGTGGATTGACTCTGAGAGTTAATTTTAGAGGAGGCCCATAGTTCCCGGTACTCTATTCATCCGGGCGCCGCTAAGATGTATCAGGATTTCTGGCAGCGTTATTGGTGGAGGAGAATAAAGAAGGATATCGTTGCGTATGTGGCTCGGTATTTGAATTGTCAGCAGGTTAACTACGAGCATCAGAGGCCTGGTGGTTTGTTCCAGAAGATTTAGATTCCTGAGTGAAAGTGGGAGCGTATCACTATGGATTTTGTTGTAGACTCCCACAGACTCAGATGAAGTTTGATGCAATGTGGGTTATTGTTGATAGGCTGACCAAGTCAGCACATTTTATTCATGTGGCAGTCTCCTATTCTTCCGAGAGGTTAGCTGAGATTTATATCCGGGAAATAGTTCGTCTTCATGGTGTGCCCGTGTCTATCATTTCGGACTGAGGTACGCAGTTTACCCCCCATTTCTGGAAAGCATTTCAGAGAGAGTTGGGCACACGATTTAAGTTTAGCACAGTGTTTCATCCTCAGATGGACGGGCAGTCCGAGCGGACTATTTAGATTTTGGAGGATATGCTCCGAGCTTGTGTCATTGACTTTGGAGGCTCGTGGGATCAGTTTTTGCCTTTAGCAGAGTTTGCCTATAAAAACATCTACCAGTCGAGTATCCAGATGGCTCCTTACGAGGCTTTGTATGGTAGGCGGTGTCGATCGCCAATTGTATGGTTTGAGCCGAGAGAAGCTCAGTTGTTGGGTACAGATCTAGTTCAGGATGCCTTGGACAAGGTCAAGATTATTCAGGATAGGCTTCGTACAGCTCAGTCCAGACAAAAGAGTTATGCCGACCGTAAAGTTCGTGATTTGGCTTTCATGGTCGATGAGCGGGTATTGCTTCGAGTGTCGCCTATGAAGGGCGTGATGATATTTGGGAAGAAGGGCAAGTACGTTCATTGGCATGTTTGAGATTCTTGATCGAGTATGAGAGGTGGCTTATCGACTTGCGATGCCGCTGAGCAATTGCGATATCAGAGACCTGTAAATTCACACTTAGACGTATTTTTAACCATTTTTCACATCTTCTCAAAACATAAACTCTCTAGGGCGATTTTTCAAAGGCAACTTCTCTTCCTAATCAATTGTAAGTGATTTCTAACTAGTTTTCTTCAATCCTTAACATCTTTTCACATGATTTCAATTCAAAATCAATGATTTTCATGGGGGAAATTGGGTGTTTTGGGTAGAACCTAGGTTTTTCAAAAAAATTGGGGATTTGGACCTCGAATTAAGGTCCGATTTCAAAACAAATTATATATTTGGGTTCGTGGGGGAATGGATAGTCGGGTTTTGGTTCGAACCTCGGGTTTTGACCATGTGAGCCCGGGGGCAATTTTTGACTTTTTGAGTAAAACTTTAGAAAACTTATTTTCATGCATTAGAATTGATTCATTTAGCATTTATTGACATAATTAAGTAACGTGTGGCTAGATACGAGCAAATTGGTGGTGGAATCAAGAGGTAAAGAGATAATTGAGACTTGAATTGTGTTTGTGGCATCGAGGTAAGTGTTTGGTCTAACCTTAGCTTGAGGGATTAGGAGTCGTGTCTTATTTGCTACGTGTTAATTGTGTAGTACAACGTATAGGCATGGTGATGAGTATCTATACGTCGGTGTCAAGCATGCTCATGAGTCTTGTATTGTAATTGTTATGACTCCGTTGTGGTTTATTGTGCTTCACATGTTATTTTCATTATTGTTCCCTTGCCAGGATGTTATTATCATTATTGTTCCTTTGCCGGGATATTATTATCATTATTGTTTCCTTGCCGGAATTTTATTGTCATATTATTGTTCCCTTGCCGGGATGTTTGTTTTGATATTATTGTTCTCTTGCTGAGACCCTTTTATGATTGGTGTTGACAAAGGAAATGGAAGCGAGTTGCACGCCTGCAACAAGATATGTGAATGGGAGCGGGTTGCACGCCTGCAATAAGATATATTAAATGGGAGCGGGTTGCACGCCTGCAACGTTATATATGAAATGGGAACGAGTTGCATGCCTACAACGAGACAAATGAAATGGGATCGAATTGCATGCCTGCAACAAGATGTGAAATGAAAGTGAATTCTACATTTGTTTTCCGTATCCTTTCTAGTAATTGGATTTTGGTTTTTTATATTCTCTTGATATTTTGTTGTTATTTGTTATTCCCTGAAGCATGTTTCCCCTGCCCAATTTTAATTATGATTATCTGCTTCTATTTCTGATGTATATGATTTAACTGCACGGGTTTATTTGGTAGTCTGGTCCTAGCCTCGTCACTACTTCGCCAAGGTTAGGCTAGGCACTTACCAGCACATGGGGTCGGTTGTGCTGATACTACACTCTGCACTCTTTTGTGCAGATCCCAGTGTTGTAGACTTAGGACCGCAGTGAGGTTGCTGCCTTCAGTCCAGCAAGCGACCCGAGGTAGTCCTGCAGGCGTCCGCGGGTCTTGGCGTCACCTCCTATCTTTCCTTTATCCTGTTTCCTTTACTTATTTCAGAAATAGTGCATCTTTTATCTTTCAGACTTTGTATGTAGTATTCTTAGACCGTTTGTGAAACTGTGACACTAAATTCTGGGTAGAGTTGTATTTAAACTTCTACAGTTTGTATTAAGATATATTATCAGATTTGTCTTCCGCTTAATTATTTCCGCTATTTGCATGATATCTACTCATCAGTAATAATGTTTTAAAACTGGAAAAGGTTAAGTAATTAGAACAATTTAGCTTGCCTAGCTTTCACCAGTAGGTGTCATCACGACTCCCGGGGGTGGGAATTCCGGGTCGTAACATTTCCTAACCCCAATAAGAAAAGAAACGTGAGCGAATTACGACTTTTGGCATAACCGAAAGAGCATTAGGTTGAAAAAATAAAAGATCTCTAATCATCTTATTATTCTATAACAATATAACATAGACTAGTTAAATGAAATTAAAACAACACATTGATGATAGAGAATCCGTTCATTTTTTACGATTATAAAAAAATATAAGGAATAATAAAATAAAATAAAATATCTTATAAAACTCAAAGAGTTTTTAAGTTTAAAAATAATGAGTCGGGAGATCTAAAAATACTTTTGACGTTTATCAAATATCAATAACTCAAAAAGTGTTTAAAAGTTGATCTGATGTAGGTGTACATAGGTCGGGTTGGTTCGGGTTTTTCAATTACCAAATCAAATCAATTGTATCGGATTATTAAATCTAAAGACCAAACCAAACAAATAAAAATCAGGTTTTTTAATCTCGATTTTTCTCAAATTTTTCGGGTTTCGGATTATTTCGGCTTTTTTCCCATAACGTCTTCATAGCACAAAACATACAATTTGTGCTCCAAATATTTCTTTGATCCTAGTAAGACATAAACTATATAAGGTGTATTTCAAAAAAATAACATAAAATATGAGATAAGCTATGACATTGTACTAAGATATTCAACAATAAAGATAATAAAATCGCATAAAATAATATTATTAATATGCCATAATGAAAATAAACATAATCTAATATTACTAAGTTGCTAAAATAAGAACGACTAACAAGTACTATTTTTACATGACTAAATACTATAAAAAAGATAAGTTATGCATTTTATCTAAACCATGAAAAAACTATTTAAAAAAAAAATAAATATCCAATACTATTGGTATTCCTAGTTCAATTTAATTGAATGTCTTTTAATATTGACTATAAAACTTATTGTAGCATTCAAGAATTATAAGTCCAAGTTTAAAATAATACGTTAAAAGATAAAATTATAAAAATATTTAAGAAATATTTATAAACTACATAACAATAAGTATATTTAAAACTTTTATACATGTAATGTCGGGTTGGTTTTGTTCGGTTTGACTTTTTTTTAGTTAAAATCAAACCAAACCAATTATGGTTGAGTTTTTTTTTTCCAATACCAAACCAAATCAAACCAAATCAAGACAGATGTTTTTCTTCGTTTGATTCGGATTATAGGTTTGATGCGTTTTGTCGGTTTCCTTTGTACACTCCTATGATGTACCATCATCCTAATTTATATATCATATTTTTCTTTTTAGTATGTTCCAAAAATAGTGATAATAATAATTCTATTTTTTTAAAATAATTTTAATTTGAAATTTATTTTATCCTTAATAAGGTAATGTATAGTCACACAAATGTTTAACGCTTGTTTAAGACTCTAAATTTGAAAAGTTTTTTTTTCCTCTTTAATTCTATATCTAATCAATAGTACCACATAAATCAGTTGACATGATAAATGAACCTTAAGCATAATATAGGAATGTTAAGCCTGCCACGTGCACGCATGAATCCAACCTACATTGTGGCTATGGTTGTCACTGAAGTTGCTTCAAGAATTTAAGGTTTCACTTTTATGAAAGGTCCTAGTTTTGTCGGGACCTTTTTAAAGGTAAACAGGGCAGATGATTTCTAAGTAGGAAATTAAATCTTTACTTGATAAAATGAAAATTCAAGTAGGTAATCCACTCAATTAAATATAGATGAAATGTCTTATATGGAGATTAGTTTTATGAGAATAAAACACCTATAACACTAAAATAGCTTTGATTTCATCTTTTTATTTTTATTTATTTTGGAAAATAAAGACAATTACAAACTTGGGTATTATGTACCGTGTACTTAATTTCAAATGCAATTACTATGCATCTACAAGACTACAACAATAACAACTTATCTAGTGTAGTTTCACAAGTGAAATTTGAAGAGAATATAGTGTATGTGGATCTTACCCCTACCTTGTGCAAGTAAAAAGACTGTTTCTGATAGACTCTCAGCTCAAGATAAGCATATCACAACAGTTTAGAAAAGGATATATAGTAGCGAAAAAGCCATGAAAAAAGAAGCAGTAACAACAACAAAATGATAAGAAAACCGATGCAGAAAAAATATAGGTACTAATATAAATCTTAGAATAAAGAAACACGAGAATAATACCAATACTACAGTTAGGAAAACAAATGAGTCGACTACTTACTAACCTTCTACTCTAATTCTTGGCCTCCACACTTTCGTATCAAAGGAGGGTCATGTCCTCAGGAAGCTGAAGATGAGTCATGTCCTATGTAATCACCTCTATCTAGTACTTCTTTGGGCTCTCTCTATCTCTCCTTAGACCCACCAATACCAACTTCTCACACCTCCTCGTTGTGGTATTTGTGCATCTTCTCTTCACACCGAATCATCTAAGTCTCGCTTCTCTCATCTTGTCCACTACGGAGGTCACTTGCACCTTGTCTCGAATATCTTCATTACTGATTATATCTCTCATAATATGCCCAAACATCCATCTAAGTATCCTCATTTTTGTTATACTCTCATCTTCTAGACATGAGAGTTCTTGACTGGCCAACACTCCGACTCATTCAATATCAATGGTCTAATCACCACTCAGTATAACATACCTTTAAGACTTGGTGGCACATTATCGCACAATACACCACATGCGATCCTCCTTTTTATTCATCTCGCTCCAATACGTTGTGTGACATCATCATTAATCTCCCTATTATCTTGGATTGCTAATCCTATGTACTTAAAATTTCCTCTCTTGAGGATGACTTATGTCCATTCTCACTTCCACGTCAGTCTCATGAGTTTTGTCACTGAACTTGCATTCTACGTATTCTGTTTTAGTCATGCTCAACCTAAAACCTTTAGACTCCATGGTTTGTCTCCAAATCTCTAGCCTAGCTTTAACACTGTCTTGCGTCTCGTCAATCATTACTATGCCATCTGCGAATAACATGCACCATAGTACGTACCTCCCCTTGAATGTGTTGTGTCAATTCATCCATCGCCAAGGCAAATAAAAAGGGGCTAATCCTTGTTGGAACCCCATCACGCCCAGAAAGTATCCCGAGTCTCCTCTCATTTTTCTTACCTGAATCTTAGATTTATCATATATGTCTTTAATTGCCCTGCTGTATCTAATAAGTATACCTTTGTCCTCCATACATCTCCAGAGAATCTACTTTAGGACTTTGTCGTATACTTTTTCTAAGCTATAAATGAATATACTATACATATTTTAGTGATTATGAACGGCTATGTTATAATCTGTTCTTGTTATGGTTTCCGCATA
Source organism: Nicotiana sylvestris (assembly GCF_000393655.2). Taxonomy (NCBI): domain Eukaryota; kingdom Viridiplantae; phylum Streptophyta; class Magnoliopsida; order Solanales; family Solanaceae; genus Nicotiana; species Nicotiana sylvestris. Next base: position 29,998,008 of record NC_091064.1, read on the forward strand.
ATTTAGGCCACGAATCAGATCACCCATAATTAAGAGCTATAACCCCTCGATGTCCTAATCAACATGGATGGATATAGACAAATTTGGTGCTGGTTCATTTAAATTCAATTTTAAAGGTAAAACATAATACGTATGTGTGTAAATGTTTATCAAAAAATTAATAATTAAATATCATATATGAACTCGTAGATTTAAAGATGCAACAAATTCAATCACAAGAACTTTAAATATGAACTTGTTGAATTAAAATCTTGGATTCCGTTGTAACGACCCGGTCGGTCATTTCAAGAGTTGTAGTCCCGTTCTCCCATTTCTGCTTCTTTTGTGTTCTACAACTGTATTATGACTTAGCGGGTTAGTTGGTTCGGGTCCGGAGTGATTTCAGAATGATCTGCGAAAACTTAGTCTCTTAATTGAAAGTCTAAGTTGAAAAGTTAACTGGATATTGACTTATGTGTAAACAACCTCGGATTTGAATTTTGATGGTTCTATGAGCTCAGTTAGGTGATTTCTGACATAGGAGTGCGTACGGTTTTTGATTTGGAGGTCCATAATAGAATTAGTCTTGAAATGCCGAAAGTTAAAATTTTGAAAAGTTTGACCGGGAGTGGACTTTTTGATATCGGGGTGAATTTTGAGCGAGTTCAGACATTTCGGCACTCTGAAGTTGTTCTGAAACTTGGGAAATGCGGACTTCACATTTCCGAGTGTTGAGGCACAATTTTGAGTGTTGTGGCAGAAGAAAAAATGTTGTAGTAGATGAAAAATGCGGACCACAGAGAAAAAGTGTTGTAGCAGATGAAAAAGTGCGTACCACACAATTTCATCTGGGGGCGCACTTCAGGGATTTCGCAGAGTCCGACTTCGGAAGATTATATCGTTTGATCGACAAGAAATCTGGATATAATTCAAAAACAAAAGTTATATCCCTTTGAATCTAGTTTTCGAGTGTTGTGAAGTGAAGCCGCACAATTTTCGTGCGACCGCAGAACTTGGAAATGTGCGACCGCACTTGGAAATGTGCGGACCGCACATTGGGAGGTCGAGGGGTGTATTATATAGCCGAGGATTAGGGTATTATTTCACATTTTGGACTTTGGGAGCTCAATTTGTGATGATTTTTTGTGGGTTTTTCAAGAAAATCATCAGGGTAAGTGCTTCTAACTCGGATTTGGTTAATATACATAAATATATCATTATTTTCATCATCCAATTAGTATTTTGAGATATAAATTTGGGGAAAATTGTAAAAAATTAATAAAATAAATTTTTGGGATTTGAATGTCGATTCGAAGTCGGATTTGAGTGAAATTAGTATGGTTGGACTCGTAATAGAATGGGTTGTCGGATTTTTTGACTATTGTCGGATTTCGAGATATGAGCCCGGGGGCCGGGTTTGAGCTGATTTCAAATTTTTGGCTATAGTTTAGTACTTTTCTTGTGAGATTAATTTCTTTAGCCTATATTAATTGTATTGTACTGTCTGTGGTTAGATTCAGGACATTTGGAGGCCGACTCGCCAGACAAAGGCATTTTGGAGTAGATTTTTGCTCAGATTGAGGTATGTAACAATTATAAATCTAGCCCTAAGGGTATGAAACCCCGGATTTTGTGTCATGTGATTATTTTAGAGGTGACGCACATTCTAGGTGATGGGCGTGTGGGCATGCACCAAGGGGATTGTGACTCGGTCCGTCTTGTGAAACTGTAAAGTTGAATAACTTGTTTTTAGCTATATGCTCTCTATGTGTTGTAGATATTTGATTGTAAATCATGTTAGAAACTATGTATAGGCTATGTGTTGGTACTGTGGATCCCACAGAGGCCATGTTACATGTTGAATTTCCTTCTAAATGCTATTTGTACTCAGTCTATGTTTTTACTTGCACATCGTATCTCAGTCTCTGTTATTAATATTGATACATCATGTTATTGTTGTTTGAGCTGATTTTCCTGAGAGCCCTTGAGAATATAGAGGTTGATGACTGAGTGAGGATTAGGGACTGATGGTAAGATATTAATACTATAGCACGTGAGTTGTCCGTGCGGATTCAGATATTTATGTTGTAGCATATGAGGTGTCTGTGCGGATCCTGATATGATACT